>NC_079198.1:44602608-44913568 GCF_029499605.1 Hyla sarda
TAGGCTAGGAAATACAATACATAATAGATAAATCAAATATAAATATAAATCAATATATGACCTTAGTAAAAAGAATCCCATCAATTTTACAATTGGCTGCATGATCTGATTCCGATTGTGGTTTACAATCAGTGGAAATGTATTTTGATTGAATATTGGTAGTCTGATCTTGTGGGTGTTATAGGAAATACTTTTCTAGACAAAGATTGAGGATATATTTTAATGATCCCTAAACAGGTATCAAACTCATTGAGTGCATGACTAGGGCGAATTTAAGACATTTGTTTAAGGCTAATTTTCCACTTGGTTTTTTTCTGGCAGTTTTTGGAAAACAGCCACTGCAGTTTTTGAGCCAAAGCCAGAAGTGTACTCAAAAGGAAGAGGACATATAAAGGAAGGACTTATACTTCTCCTCCCTTATGGATCCACTGGCGCAAAGTGGAAACAGCCCAATAGAGTGGTTTGAGTGAGATTAGAGTTGCTTATGTTAATGGTAGATGTAGTCACTGTTTCTTGTCTAGTTTGGGTGGTGGATGTGTGTCCTCTAGCTCTTCTATGTCTCCTGCAAGACTTATTTTTCTGGGAGTGTTTAAGAGGGAGTGTTCCGGAATTTTGTGAATATCCACTTTGGTGATTATTTGAGGGTTGTTTTGCTCCTAACTGGTTGAGGGTCTGCAAGGTGTGTGGTGATGTGAGGGGTGGGGAATGCGGTTTGGGAGTTGTCGGAATGGGTGTGGTAATAGAGGATAGAGGGAGTGGTATCTTTGGTATGTGGGTTGAGGGTATGGATGTGTGGGGTAAGATGCTGTTTTTGTTGTAGAGGGTGTAATATTAACGCTCCGGCCAGACACGCTCTCTTGACTTGTCCCCGCTGCTGTCGGGGCTGGGATTCAGATTCCGGGATGCGCCCGCATGCGAATCTCAGTCCGTCACTCACCTCCCTTCTCATTCCGTTCTCGCAGCCCCGGCACGTGTGCCCCCGCCTATTAAGGCGCACACGCAGGAGCTCTATAATTTAAAGGGCCAGTACACCTTAATTAGTGAAATCACCCGTGTCCTCAGTTATAAGTTCTTGCACCTCCCACACTTCCCTGCCGGATCTATGTTGTCTTGTGCCATTGTGAAAGCATTACTGTGTCTTGCCTTGCCGTGTTACTGACCTCCTGCTATGCTCCTGACCTTCTGCTATCCTGACCACAAGTTGCCATATCCTACCTGTGCCTTGTATCTCCTCAGCACCCTGTGTGGTCGAGCCATGCCAGGGGTAGCAACCTGGGTGCCGCCTGCCGCAGCAAGTCCATCCCGCTTTGCGCCGGGCTCTGGTGAAAACCAGCAGCACCCTAGACTTCGCTCCCTGGTACGGTCCGTGTCATCTGCCACACAGGTCCAGTGGATCCACTACCACAAGTGTTCCCGTCTACTGAACCGTGAGTGTTACAGTGGATGATTGGTGTGAAGTCTTAGATCTAAAAAATCATGTGACAAAGGGGTGAACCTATTCTGTGTAGGTATTTAACCCCTTCCCGCAGAATGTCATATATAAACGCCGGGTTGTGCAGTGCGTTCGCGCATCCCGGCGTTTATAAATGACATTCAGTTAACCCGGCGATGCGCAGCATCGCACGGGTTAACTGGCAGAAGTCCCGCTGTTTCCAGCAGGGGACAACTTCTGCTTCACCCCCAGGACCATCCATTGATGGTCCTGGTCAGCGATCACTGTGATTGGTCCCTGTGGACCAATCACAGTGATCTAGGGTGAAAGTTCAGATCCCCCGCACTGCCCGCCCCTGGAAGTTGGGCAGAACGGGGGACGATGGCTGCGGGGGCTCGCGGCATAGGTGGGGGAACACGTGGGGACCGGCAGCCTTACCAGATCCAGCGGCGGGACCGAGGAGCAGCGCGGGACCGGCCACGAGGACGAGGAGCGACGGCACCGGGAGGTGAGTATATGGTCCTCAGAAGCAGCAGTGAAGATCTTCACTGCTGCTTCTAGGAATCTGAAAACTACAACTCCCAGCATGCCTAGACAGCCTTTGGCTGTGTGGGCATGCTGGGAGTTGTAGTTTTGCAACATCTGGAGGGCCCCAGTTTGGAGACCATTGTATAATGGTCTCCAATCTGTGCTCTTCCAGCTGTTGCAAAACTACAACTCCCAGCATGCACTGACTGTCCAGGCTTGCTGGGAGTTTTAGTTCAGCAACATCTGGCCCTTCAGATATTGCCGAACTACAACTCCCAGCATGCCCTTCAGCTGTCTGGGCATGCTGGGAGTTGTAGTTTTGCAACAACTGGAGACACACTGGTTGGGAAACATTGTTTCTAACTCAGTGTTTCCTAACCTGTGTGCCTCCAGCTGTTGCAAAACTATAACTCCCAGCAAGCACTAACAGACCATGCATGCTGGGAGTTGTAGTTTTGCAACATCTGGAGGGCCCCAGTTTGGAGACCATTGTATAATGGTCTCCAATCTGTGCTCTTCCTGCTGTTGCAAAACTACAACTCCCAGTATGCACTGACTGTCCGGGCATGCTGGGAGTTTTAGTTCAGCAACATCTGGCCCTTCAGATGTTGCCGAACTACAACTCCCAGCATGCCCTTCAGCTGTCTGGGCATGCTGGGAGTTGTAGTTTTGCAACAACTGGAGACACACTGATTGGGAAACATTGTCTGTTTTTAACTCAGTGTTTCCTAACCTGTGTGCCTCCAGCTGTTGCAAAACTATAACTCCCAGCATGCACTAACAGACCATGCATGCTGGGAGTTGCGGTTTTGCAACATCTGGTGCACCCCCCACCCCTGTGAATGTACAGGGTACATTCACATGGGCGAGGCTTTTACAGTGGGTTTCTCGCTGCAAGTTTGAGATGCAGCAAATTTTGCGCTGGGAAACTCGCTGTAATACCCCGCCCATGTGACTGTACCCTAAAAACACTACACTACACCTACACAAAATAAAATAAAAAGTTAAAAACACTACATATACACATACCCCTACACAGCCCCCCTCCCCCAATAAGAACGTCCGGTACACCACTGTTTCCAAAGCAGAGCCTCCAGCTGTTGAAAAACAACAACTCCCAGTATTGCCGGACAGCCGTTGACTGTCCACGCATGCTGGGAGTTTTGCAACAGCTGGAGGCACCCTGTTTGGGAATCACTGGCGTAGAATACCCCTATGTCCACCCCTATGCAAATCCCTAATTTAGGCCTCAAATGCACATGGCGCTCTCACTTTGGAGCCCTGTCGTATTTCAAGGCAACAGTTTAGGGTCACATATGGGGTATCGCCGTACTCGGGAGAAATTGCGTTACAAGGTTTGGGGGGTATTTTCTTCTTTAACCCTTCATGAAAAGGAAATGTTGGGGTCTACACCAGAATGTTAGTGTAAAAAATAAAAAAAAAATTACACTAACATGCTGATGTTGCCCTATACTTTACATTTTCACAAGAGGTAAAAGGGAAAAAAGCCCCCCAAAATTTGTAATGCAATTTCTCCCGACTACGGAGATACTCCATATGTGGGTGCAAAGTTCTCTGGGGGCGCACAACAAGGCCCAGAAGGGAGAGTGCACCATGTACATTTGAGGTGATTTGCACAGGGCTGGCTGATTGTTACAGAGGTTTTGACAAACGCAAAAAAAAAAAAAAAATACACATGTGACCCCATTTCGGAAACGACACCTCTCACGGAATGTAATGAGGGGTGCAGTGAGAATTTACCCCCCACAGGTGTCTGACTGATCTTTGGAACAGTGGTCCGTGAAAATGAAAACTTGTACAGCCCACTGTTCCAAAGATCTGTCAGACACCAGTGGGGGGCAAATGCTCACTGTACCCCTTGTTACGTTCCTCAAGGGGTCTAGTTTCCAAAATGGTATGCCATGTGGGGGTTATTTTGCTGTCCTGGCACCATAGGGGCTTCCTAAATGCGACATGCTCCCGGAGCAAAATTTGCTCTCAAAAAGCCAAATATGACTCCTTCTCTTCTGAGCATTGTAGTTCGCCCATAGTGCACTTCAGGTCAACTTATGGGGTACCTCCATACTCAGAAGAGATGGGGTTACAAATTTTGGGGGGTATTTTCTGCTATTAACCCTTGGAAAAATGTGAACTTTGGGGGGAAACACACATTTTAGTGAAAAAAAAAAATTTTTTTTACATATGCAAAAGTCGGGAAACACCTGTGGGGTAATAAGGCTCACTTTATTCCTTATGACGTTCCTCAAGGGGTCTAGTTTCCAAAATAGTATGCCATGTGAGGGTTTTTTGCTGTTCTGGCACCATAGGGGCTTCCTAAATGTAACATGCCCCCCAAAAACCATTTCAGAAAAACGTACTCTCCAAAATCCCCTTGTCGCTCTTTCCCTTCTGAGCCCTCTACTGCGCCCGCCGAACACTTTACATAGACATATGAGGTATGTGCTTACTTAAGAGAAATTGGGCTACAAATATAAGAATACATTTTCTCCTTTTACCCCTTGTAAAAATAAAAAAATTGGGTCTACAAGAACATGCGAGTGTAAAAAATGAAGATTGTGAATTTTCTCCTTCACTTTGCTTCTATTCCTGAAGGGGTTAAAATTAGTTAATGTCTAAATATTTTTTGTGGTGGGGTCTGGAAGATTTAATTGTCTGCCGCATAGCTTTCTTCGATTTTCTGTTCATAATCTCCAGTTCTAGCTTATCTAATGTTCTGAAAATATTTTCCTATCTTAAATAGAACTGGTCACAGCAGGAACAATTAACAGCTTTAAAACAGGATTAGATACATTCCTGGAACAAAATAAGATTAATGCTTATGAAGAAATATAAAATCTCATCCCTTCCCCAATATCGCGCCACACCCCTACCCCTTAATTCCCTGGTTGAACTTGATGGACATATGTCTTTTTTTGACCGTACTAACTATGTAACTATGTAACTATGTAACACCTAAAGGGTTAAAATGATGACTGAATGTCATTTTGAATACTTTGGGGGGTGCAGTTTTTATAATGGGGTCTTTTGTGGGGTATTTCTAATATGAAGACCCTTCAAATCCACTTCAAACCTGAACTGGTCCCTGAAAAATAGTGAGTTTGAAAATTTTGTGAAAAATTGGAAAATTGCTGCTGAACTTTGAAGCCCTCTGGTGTCTTCCAAAAGTAAAAACTCGTCACTTTTATGATGCAAACATAAAGTAGACATATTGTATATGTGAATAAAATTTTTTTTTATTTGTAATATACATTTTCCTTACGAGCAGAGAGCTTCAAAGTTAGAAAAATGCAAAATTTTCAAAATTTTCATCAAATTTTAGGATTTTTCACAAGGAAAGGATGCAAGTTACCCAAAAAATTTTACCACCATGTTAAAGTAGAATATGTCACGAAAAAACTATCTCGGATGCAGAATGATAACTAAAAGCATTCCAGAGTTATTAATGTTTAAAGTGACAGTGGTCAGATGTGCAAAAAACGCTCTGGTCCTTAAGGCCAAAATGGGCTTGGTCCTGAAGGGGTTAAAATTAGTTAATGTCTAAATATTTTTTGTGGTGGGGTCTGGAAGATTTAATTGTCTGCCGCATAGCTTTCTTCGATTTTCTGTTCATAATCTCCAGTTCTAGCTTATCTAATGTTCTGAAAATATTTTCCTATCTTAAATAGTCCTCATTCTTATTGTATTTCTCCAAATCCAATCTGATAGATTGGATTTCGGTGTCTTATTCTTTTAATAGCTTGTCTTCTTTCTATAATTAGCCTAACCAGGGCTATTGATTGGTCTTGCAAAAGTGAATCCCATTTTCGATTAAATATGTCACTAGAAAGGTATCATTGGAAAGGAGGATGCGTCAACTTCAAACTGGAATACCCCATTTTCATTTGTTGTAAGTGTGATCAAATGTCCATTGCGAGGTTGGAGCACTGTCATCAATTGGGTCTAAAAAGACCGTTAAATGTAGTAAATAAAGGTTGGTGCAGCTAACAATTCAATTAGCTAAAGCTTAAAGATATATTCATGGAGAGAGGTGTCAGCATATAGATATATCCCTTAATTTAAACTAAATTGGGAATAGTCAGAAATAGTCTTATGCTCATACTTCATATTTTCAAACCTGTGTGGATAGATCCTTTACTGCTGTTTTACAATATTGAATTTCTGTAAGAATATTAGCCAACATTTGAGATGGTATATTCAGACTCATCCACCTCCTCCGCCTGCAAAACTCCATATCTTGAGCCAGTCACCTAAGAGGGACCTGGAGAAACGTATTTAGAATTTTTATTTCTTCGGTTCAATGTTTTTATTAAAGTGTTTTCAAGTTTAATACAAAACAAAGGGCATAATAATAGTGAATCAGATGATCCGGACATATAACACACATATGTAGTACTTATGCTGTAGGCCAAACGCATATAGGGGACAATTCGCAACTCAAATGATACTTTAAATCATGAAGCTTGGAATGATCGAGTCCAATGCGTTTAACCCTCTTGTCGTTATAGGGCTCACAATATCCGGTAGTTTCACAAGCACAGGAGGAACAACTAGCAATCAACTTTAAACTGTGGGATGGGAGGGGGGAGAGGGAAGGGAAGAGGAGGAGGCATTGATAATCAGATTAAGAGGTGTTCATAGAGTAGACGGATTCCGTCCACAATTGCTAAGATAGCATGTTTTTGCAACCAAGATCCGAGTTGTATGCCACCGCTAGTTCATTTAGGTATGATTGGCGTAGCAAGGCGATTAATTCCACTACATTGGGAGAAACCGGAGATTTCCAGTGCCTAGTAATGATCAGTTTAGCTCTCTTATGCCCAACAGTAAAAGAGCCAAATTTGGTGTGAGGGTGACCGGGTAGTTGCACACATCTCGGATAATGGTCTCCACAGCCCTCCAGTACTCCTTCAAACCAGGGCAAGACCATAAAATATGAGTGAGCGTACCTTTTTCCACATTCTCTCCAAAAACTAGGGCAAGTTCCCGGGTATATGGAGTGCAACCTATCTGGGGTCAGATACCACCTATATCTAGTTTTAACCACCGCTTCTAGTTGTGTTACACAAGGTAAGGATTTGCGTGACCACTCGAAGGCGGCCGTCCAGTCATCGAGGGAAATAGAGCAAGAAAGGTGAAAACGTTGTTAGAGGTGTCGTAGGGTTTAGTCTGTCGTATATTGGGCGAAGTCCCTTATTGGTAGAGGAAAAAACTGTATAGATGACAGGGTCAAATGTCCATGTCTGAACTGTGTGCGTTTGGAGGAAATGCCTAATTTGTAGGAATTTATAAAAGTCACGCGATGGGAGGGAGTGGGTGCGTTGCAGCTGCTCATAAGAAGTGATATGTGTGCCTTGAAATATGTGTGTTAGGTTCATCAGGCCCTTGGAGAACCAAAGAGATAAATCTAGTTCAGGGATGACCCTATGCACTAAGCCCAAGGGGCATTCAGGAGGAAACTGAGCATGAGAGGTGCCCTTAAGGCGATGCAGGGTCTCCCAACACCAGAGCCCTGCTTGTGTGGGAGAGATATTTCTTGGAGGGGATAGATTCCAGGGAGCTAAAAACAATAGAGATTTGCTGTCTAGCGGTGCACAAAAGTGGAGTTCCAACAACGCCCAAGGCGGGAATAGCGTCGGACGCCAAAAGGTCCTGAGTTGAGTTATCAGATTGTCACTATGGTACCTGCGAAGGTCAGGGAGGCCCACACCTCCTTAGTTTTGTCGTCTAGCTAATAATGCCAAGGAGACTCTCCTTCTACCTTCTCTCCATATGAAATTAGACATGAGTTGGGTGGCCTGCGTGAAAAAGGAGGGGGGTGGGGTTAAGGGGATGGTCTTAAACAAGCATAGCAGCTTGGGTAGGACTAACATTTTAAAAGAGGCTATTCTGCCTAACCAGGAAATTTCGCATTTCCCCAATCCAGCTTAATCTGTCACCATGGACTGAAAAAAAGGAGTATAATTACATTCTAATATTTTAGAGACTTTAGTGGGAATTTTAACCCCCAAGTATGTAATATGATCCACTCTCCAGTCCAAGGGAAACTTCGTTTTCAGCATAGTCATGAGGTCCTGTGGTATGTGAATTGGTAGGACTTGTGAATTTGTGGTGTTTAGCTTGTAATAGGACGCTTTACTATATTCGGACAAGAGCTAGGGATAGAGATTCCTCCAAGGACCTTCCCGGATCTCCCAGGGACAGCAGCACATCATCTGCGATCGAACGCCTTCTCGGCGTCCAGGGAGAGGAACAAGGATGGGGTGCCCCTAACATCAAGCTGGTGTAGTAGGTTTAACACTCTTCTAGTGTTTTCAAAAGCCTGGCATCCCCGCACAAATCCCACCTGGTCATGAGAGACTAATTGAGGAAGTATGGGAGCGAGTCGGTTGGCTATTATTGAGGCGTATATTTTGGCATCTACGTTTAAAAGCGAGATAGGCCGGAAATTTCCAGGCCTATCTGCTGGTTTGCCCGGTTTAGGGAGGGTGACTATTAGGGCCTCCTGATTTTCGCTGGGCATAGATCCTGTCTCAACTGCTTCAGTATAAAAGGCTAAGGCATGTGGGGCTAAAAGAGAGCTAAAGTTTTTATATTAGCAAGTAGATAAGCCGTCCAGGCCCGGGGATTTGCCGCCAGGAAGGGATCCGACCACGGCTGACCATTCTGCAGGTAGTATAGGCGCGTTAAGGAGGTCTAGCTGTGAAGCATCAATGCAGGGCAGTCGGACACGTGCAAGAAATTAGAAAATAATCCCCTAGGTGAGCTGGAAAGTGGATCCATCACCAGCTAAGTTGTATAATTTAGAGTAGTAGTCCATGAAACTATTTGCGATCGCTTGGGGGTGGAATAATTTACACGTGGAAGAGGAATCCCAAACGTATGGAATTCTAGATTTGGAATGTTTGGCCTTCAATCTATTCGCTAGAAATTTACCAGCTTTGTTATCTAGAGCATGATATTGTGATTTTAGTTTGGTCATCTTTTTAGCGTAGTCGTCAGCAAAGAAGGAGTGTATTTGTAAGCATATATCACGGAGTTGTTGAATCAACTGAGGGGAAGGGTCTGTGCTGTTAAGGGTGTCAAGTCGTTTCTGTTCATCCAGGAGATGAGTGAGTCAAGTCATTTTGTCTTTCTTAAGTATGTGACCTAGTTTAATAAAAGAACCCCTGATCACAGCATTGTAGGCGTTCCATATCGTGGCAGCTGAGGCGTCAGTAGTCGTGTTATTATCAAAATAGGAGGTCAGGTCTGCCAGTAACATAGCGTGGTACATGGGGTGTCTCATGAGAAACTAATTGCTTCTCCAAATATAGGTGGATGGAGGGGCATCTCGTTCCCTATTTTTTAGTAGTATAGGGGAGTGGTCAGACCACTTTAAGGGGTTGATGTTTGAGGAACTGACTATATCCAGAAGCGGTCTTTCAACTAGAAAGAGGTCAATTCTCGAGTAGCTGTTCGTGGCGGCCGAATAGTGTGTAAAGTCCCTCTCATTAGCGTGTAAGATTCTCCATGTGTCATACATGTTTTCCTGTGCTAGAATCTGGTACAGTGAAATAGAGCGACCGGTTGTTGAGGAGGAGCGGTCCATAGTAGCATCGGGTACTGCATTGAAGTCTCCCGTTAATAACAGTCGACCTTGCAGGTGGGAGTGTGCTATCTTCAGGGCCTTCCTCAAGAAATGGACCTGGCCCCTATTAGGGGCATATACAGACATAATGGTATAATTAACATTATTAAGAGAGCACTGCAATAAAACATATCTGCCATATGGATCAACAATGGAATGGAACAAATGAAAGGTCAAAGTGTTTTTTACTGCAATCAACACCCCGCGGAACTTCTTGGAGTAGTGAGAGTGAAATATATTTGGAAAATTTACATGTTTGATTCTATGGGCGTCAGTGGACAGCAAATGCGTTTCGTGAATGTACAATACATCACATGAGGTAGATTTAGCTTCAGACCACATGTAGGAACGCTTTTGCGGGGCATTGAGGCCATTAACATTTAATGACAATACTTTCAATACCATTGTCTCGATGACATGAATAATAACGAGTTAACCTTAATAACGGCATATCAGCAAAATGAGTCCTGTAGGGAGCTGTGAGCGGTGGACAGTCTTCAATGCCTAAAAAGAACAAAAGAGAAAAAGGGGGGGATGGGAAGGGGAATGGGAAAACCAACAGACAAAAACAGACGAACAAACAAACAGATATTGCTCCAGGTGAAAACGAAGCAAAGAGTTCCGGAAAATATGTCAGCATAATCATTTGGTATAACGTGGTGTATGAGAAAGTCTCTAGCAGGCTTCACTAGCACAAGAGAGATAAGTGAGCCAAGCAGAGGTTTCAGCTACAGTTCTCCTATCCGTGGCCTCATGCTATCTTCCAGTCAGAGCTTGTCTTTGTTGGAGTGGACCTCTCTCTGGGTTCGGGTAGGTCAACTGCAATGCCCCAAGAACGTAGTACTTTGACACCTTCAGCAGCTGATCTAATAATTACTGTGGTATCACCTCTCTGGACCACCAGATGAGTCGGTTATCCCCACTTGTATAAGATATTCTTGTTACGGAGCGCCTCTGTTATGGGGCCCAATTGTCTTCTTAGTTGCAATGTTGCAGCTGACAGGTCGGTGTAGAGGGAGACCATTTTAAAGCGGTCTGGGAGGGTAGTGCGGTCTCTGGACTTCGCCATCACTTCTTCTTTTATGTGGAAAAAGTGCACCCTGCAGTATGGTCCACTCTCACTTCTACTTCTGTTATGGCTGAGCGGAGTGGCTGTATGGCGTGGTTCAGCAGAGAGGCAATGGAGGTATTTAGAAGCTGCAGCATGCGCTTAAGTGTCAGTTCAGTCACTGGGACCTCCACAGCCGGCATCGTCCCAAATAAATCTCCTTTGCTGAGTCTTGGGTGGCCTCCTTATCAATAATTATTGTAGAAACTTACAGATAGAAAAATAGTCCGCAATATTGAAAGTTAAAGTCTTTATATACATTGTCCTAGTTCTTCTCACAATCGGTACAGTAGCACATGCATGGGTTTTCACAGAATAAATCAATAAGGTTTGATGGAAATAAATGAAGATAGAGACATCCCACCAATAGAGGGAGAGGCAAATGGACCTGAGTAGAAAAAAAAAAACACAGCACCATAGTGTCCTTATTAGTACTGCTAAGATCCCACCTTAGATCCTGTAGCACTAAGAGAAAGGAAGAAAGGGTCACTGTAACTCATGGTACCCCTAGATATTTAATAGAGCGAGCATCCCAAGAAAAATGAAAATTAGAATGTATTTTGCTCACTTCTTCCTTCGTTAAAGGAGTACTCTGCTGCAGAGTATTCCTGCTCCGTCCTGCCTGGGCTGCAAAAAAAATGAAAGTAAACCATCTCTCACCTTCCTGGGTTCCCGCGGAGCTCCACTACAGCTGATCGGTCCTCCGGTCCATCTTCTTCATACTTCGTGTGTAACGAAGCATCACATGGCGCTCAGCCTATTATGGGCCGAGACTGAACATTGCGGCGGCCGGCGATAGGCTGAGCGCCATGTGACGCTTCCTTCACATGGAAGTATGAAGGAGATGGACCGGAGGACCGATCAGCTGTAGTGGCGCTCTGCGTGAACCCAGGAAGGTGAGAGATGGTTTATTTTCATTTTTTTTTTTGCAGCCTGGGCAGGACGGAGCAGGAATACTCTGCACCAGAGTACTCCTTTAAACCGATGACAAGGGCCACACTTTTTGAAATGTTAATTCTATAATTGCTAAAAAAGGAATATTCCTTGATAGTGGCTAGCAATGCCGGAAGTGATAAATGGGGGTTAGTCAGATAAAGGAGGAGATCGTCGGCGAATGCTGAACATTTGTAGACAGTATAAGGTAAAGTGAGGCCCTTGACATCAGGATTTTCACGTATCGCCATCATCAAGTGTTCCATACACAAAATAAACAATATAGGGGAGAGGGGACATCCTTGCCTAGTAACGTTTCGAATAGACACATTAGGGGACAAAGACCCGTTGATTCTTATTTGGGCCCAAGGATTTGTGTATAATGCCATGATACCATTTTGCATGAAATCGCCCAAGCCTATCTGATATAGAGTGGCATCTAGAAATCCCCAATTCACCCGGTCAAACGCCTTCTCGTGTCAAGTGATAATAGCATCATCCCTAGGCGAGAGCGTTGAGCATAAGTAATAGAGGAAAATGCATGTAGCGTATTGTCTCTTGCCTCTCTGTGGGGGACAAAGCCCATCTGATCCGGGTGAATTAGGGACTCCACATGTGGTGATAGACGGATAGTCAGGAGCTTAGCATATAACATAGCATCAGTATTAATGAGAGAGATTGGGCGATAACTAGAACATAATTGTGGGTCTTTGCCCTCCTTAGGTAGTACCACTATATGTGCTCCAAGAAAGGAAGCTGGAAAGGGCGTAGAGGGAGATATGCTATTAAACATAGAAAGTAGAGGAGAAGAGAGTTCGGGAAGTAAATCCGTATGTAGTCTAGCAAAGTAACCGTCTGGTCCTGGGCTCTTGCCCGAAGGCAAGAGAGCCACACCAGCTTGTAGTTGTTCCGCAGTGAAGTGAGTTTCTAGTGAGGCCACCACCTCAGGAGACAAAGTGGGAGGTGCTCTGTTTTTTATGTATTGTTCCAGAGAGGGGAAAGAAGAATGGGAGGCAGTAGGGGGTGTAGATGAAGGGAAGTGGTTAAGAGAGGAGTAGTATGTATGAAAAGCAGTCAAAATGTCTTTTGTAAAGTGGGACAACAAGCCTGTTGGCATTTTAATAGATGGAATAAAGGATGTGGCTCGTTTATCACGTAAAGCTCTAGCCAAAAATTTTCCTGGCTTGTTGCCCCACTCATAGAAGGTCTTACCACATAACTTACGATACCTCTTGCATTTCGAGTCCAGAAGCTTTTCAATTTCAGATCTCGTACGTTGAAGATCTCTTAGCGTATCTTCTTGTAGAGATGCTTGAGTTGTCTCAAGTTTGTGGAGAGAGGTAAGCAAAGAGGAAAGCTTAGCTGCGGCTTCCCTCTTTAATCTGGATCCATGCTTAATTAGCACTCCGCGAAGTACGCACTTTAAAGCTTCCCACTTTCACAGAGGGAGAGGTATCATCAGTGGAGTGGCCCTCCTGGAAATGTAAAATAGAAGAGCTGAGGTCATTAAGGCATAGTTGATCTGACAGTAATGATTCATTAAGTTTCCATGTATAGTTAGGTTTAGATAAGGAAGGGAAAGGTTAAATGAAACATGTGCATGATCCGAATGTAAAATTGAACCAATGGACGTATCAATTACATTTGGTAATAGAGCATGGGAACAAAAGATATAATCAAGGTGACTATGAGGGGCATTTACTAAGGGGTTTAGTAATTTTTTTCTGACTATTTTTGGCACAAAATTGTCGCAATTGTCGTGCAGCGCTGGATCCTACGGAAGCCGGTAAGTTGCCCAAGCTTCCCAACCAGGGTGCCTCCAAATGTTGCAAGACTACAACTCCCAGCATGCCTGGACACCCTTTGGCTGTCCAGGCATTCTGGGAGTTGTAGTTTTGCAACAGCTGGAGGGCCACAGTTTGCAGACCACTGGTTTGTGGTCTGTAAACTGTAGTCCTCCAGCTGTTGCAAAACTAAACAGCTGAAGGGGACCGGCGAAGACGTTCACTTACCCTTCCGAGGCTCCAGCGACAATCGCTGACGGAGATCGCCGCGCGGCAGTGTCGTGCAGCGCTGGATCCTACGGAAGCTGGTAAGTTGCCCAAGCTTCCCAACCAGGGTGCCTCCAGATGTTGCAAGACTACAACTCCCAGCATGCTTGGACAGCCAAAGGCTGTCTAGGCATGCTGGGAGTTGTAATTTTGCAACATCTGGAGGCACCTTGGTTGGGAAACACTGTTTTAGGCCAGTGTTTCCCAACCAGGGTGCCTCCAGATGTTGCAAGACTACAACTCCCAGCATGCCTAGACAGCCTTTGACTGTCCAGGCATGCTGGGACTTGTAGTTTTGCAACATCTGGAGGCAACCTGGTTGGGAAACACTGGCCTAAAACAGTGTTTCCCAACCAGGGTGCCTCCAGATGTTGCAAAACTACAAGTCCCAGCATGCATGGACAGTCAAAGGCTGTCTAGGCATGCTGGGAGTTGTAGTCTTGCAACATCTGGAGGCACCCTGGTTGGGAAACACTGTTTTAGGCCAGTGTTTCCCAACCATGTTGCCTCCAGATGTTGCAAGACTACAACTCCCAGCATGCCTAGACAGCCTTTGACTGTCCAGGCATTCTGGGACTTGTAGTTTTGCAACATCTGGAGGCACCCTGGTTGGGAAACACTGGCCTAAAACAGCGTTTCCCAACCAGCGTGCCTCCAGATGTTGCTAAACTACAAGTCCCAGGTTGGGAAACACTGTGCCCGGCCTCCGCCCCACCTTACTGTAAGGGCATGCTAGGTGTTGTAGTCCTGCAGCTGGGGGCAGGGGACAAGCTTGTCACTTGCCCACACATCTCATGCACCACACAACTACAACTCCCAGCATGTCCTTACTGTGAGGGCATGCTGGCAGTTGTAGTCGTGCGGGGCGGGAGATGTGTGAGCAGGTGATAATAAATGTACTAACCCATTTTTTCTTCTTCTCATTTCAGAGCCGTGTATCCTGTGGACTCCTTCGGATTCGGTGGACTACTTCGATGACCAGCGTTTTTCTTTGTTTGATTTTAATAAAATGGTTAACGAGGGCTTGTGGGGGAGTGTTTTTTGTAATAAAATTTTTTTAAAAACCTGTTGTATTTTTTCCTTACTTTACTAGACAGGCTTAGTAGTGGAAGCTGTCTTATAGACGGAGTCCATTACTAACCTGGGCTTAGCGTTACCCAGAAAAACAGCTAGCGCTAACCCCCTATTATTACCCCGGTACCCAACGCCACAGGGGTGCCGGGAAGAGCCGGTACCAACAGGCCTGGAGCATCAAAAATGGCGCTCCTGGGCCTAGGCGGTAACAGGTTGGTGTTATTTAGGCTGGGGAGGGCCAGTAACAATGGTCCTCGCACACCCTGGTAACATCAGGCTGTTACTGTTTGGTTGGTATTTGGCTGAGAATGAAAATAGGAGGGACCCTATGCATTTTTTTTTAAATAAATAATTAAAAATATAAAAAAAAACGCATAGGGTCCCCCTATTTTTATTCTCAGCCAAATACAAACCAAACAGTAACAGCCTGACGTTACCAGGGTGGGCGAGGACCATTGTTACTGGCCCTCCCCAACCTAAATTACGCCAGCCTGTTACCGCCTAGGCCCAGGAGCGCCATTTTTGACGCTCCGGGTCTGTTGGTACCGGCTCTTCCCGGCACCCCTGTGGTGTTGGGTACCGGGGTAATAATTGGGGGTTAGCGCTAGCTGTTTTTGTGGCTAACGCTAAGCCCGGCTTAGTAATGGACTCCGTCTATAAGACAGCTTCCACTACTAAGCCTGTCTAGTAAAGTAAAATAAAAAAAAACACAACAGTTTTAAAAAAAAATGTATTACAAAAAAACACTCCCCCACAAGCCCTCATTAACCATTTTATTAACATCAAGAAAAGAAAAACGCTGGTCGTCGAAGTAGTCCACCGAATCTGAAGGAGTCCACAGGATACACAGATCTGTAGAAGAAGTAACCAAAAAAAAAAAAAAAAAAGTGTAAGTACATTTAGGGAGAAAAAAACTTTGTTAAAAAAAATGTAATAAACACACACACACACACTAAACGCCATTTACCACTTTTGAGCCATGACTACAATTTACAGTGATCCCTCAACTTACAATGGCCTCAACATACAATAGTTTCAACATACAATGGTCTTTTCTGGACCATCGTAAGTTGAAACCAGACTCAACATACAATGTACAGACAGTCCAGATCTGTGAAACGTGTCAATGGCTTGAAGAACCAACCAATCAAAATGGGCATTCACTGGTAAAACCCCTGAATTACTGAAGTGTATGCACTGACTGGTGTCTGGTATGACATGTTCTGTACACTTTACCTGTATCAGGGTTAGCTGCTCTTTTGAACACCAGGTGAGGGCGATTCCATTACTTGTTTGGGACATTGCCTGTACTGTACAGGACCCCTGAAGACGCTCCTGTCCTCTACATAGACCAGTGTTTCCCAAGCAGGGTGGCCCCATCTTTAGCAAAACTACAACTCCCAGCATGCCCGGACAGCCTTTGGCTGTCCAGGCATGCTGGGAGTTATAGTTCTGCAACAGCTGGAGGCACCCTGGTTGGGAAACACTGACATAGACAGTGATTTACAGCTCCCAGCAGATCTTTATTACTTTTATATGTAAGGATTTGCTTTTTCTATATTAGTTATCTACTTATTTTTCTTTGTCACTTTTTCCTATTTTGGATGACATTTTGGTGCCTTTAGAACCAATTACCAGGTTTCCATAGAGTTATGGTCTCAACATACAATGGTTTCAACTTACAATGGTTGTCCTGGAACCAATTAATATTGTAACTTGAGGGACCACTGTAGTTATTGAATTATTTAGATGTGGTGAAAAAGCTAAAAAAAAACTCAAAAACAAAAGATCCAGAAGGAAACCAAGCAGCCAAACCTATTCAGACAGCAGGAAAAAGGAACAGACTATTTTTTCTACTACATGAAGTAAATTTCCCACTCTTGCCTATGTGTGCCAAATTTATGCCGTGTGTGCCAAATTTATGCCGTGCAACAATTTAGTAAATTTGTCGCACATAGTCAAAAATGAAGTAGAAAAAAACAGGGTAAAAACCAGACTACATAGTAAAAGATTAGTAAATGCCCCTCTATATGATTTCTGTGGATTTGAGTAGAAAGTGTAATCTTTCGTGTCCGGGTCTGTTAGTCTCCAGTAGTCACATAGTTGTAAGGAATGAAACTTGTGGATAATAAGCGCTAATTGGCACCTGGATAGAGTGGAGGAACCAGAAGATGTGTCAATCAGGGGTTGTAAAGGTACATTAAGCTATTAGTTCACTATCCCAGCACATTCCCTATGTGTGTTACGCAAGGTAAATTGTTCTACACTCCTATTGAGGCTCTCTGTAACGCGGAAATACAAGTTTTAATAGTGATTTGCTGCAAATAAATCCGGACCGAACCCAATTTTTCGGCAAATTCTGCGAATCGGACGAATCAAATTTTCCAAAAATGTGGTCATCTCTAGATAAAGCCGTTCTCTTGACAAATTCTATACTAAACAACCACATGACAATGCCCAAACTTGTAAGATAGGCTAGTTACAGGCAGGCAAAATCAATAATCAGTTACAATATACAAAGAGGACGGACAGCAAGGCAAAGCATACAGGACAGACAAACAAACAGCAAACACATATAACTCATGTGGGCACTCTTTTAGAAGACTTTGTAAGACAAAAGCAGTTAACCTAAGACCCTCTTAGTTTAAGATGGAGATAAGTGAGAAAAATGCTTACCTGTGACCTGACCAGGTTTTGATGTCCACAGTTGTAGATATGGAGCCTTTTGTAGATGTGCATTTGCTTACCAAGGAGTTTTTTTCTGTTCAAAGGAAGACCACTCTTGTAAAATTGATTATCAAAGGGTATTGACATATATGGTAAGATAGATAAAGTGTTTTTGCTGTTTCGGACAAAATCATACAATGGGTACGTGATCCGCTATCGTGCCAAGAATTAATCAACACTTTATTTATTAGGCCTTTAGTAGCAAAGTACATCTTGATTAAGGGGATTTTTTTTTTTTATATCATGAAGTTTAATAGAGCCATCTGGAATTGAATAGTTACTAAATTGGAAAATGACTCTTATTAAGAAGTCTATTAAAGGTAGCAATCATTATTCTAATTTAACGTTCATACTAAGAGAAGTGGCAGGAAAAATAAGGAGGATTTTGATGATTGCAGGCCTGTTGGTCTGATCAGCTCAGAAGCAGGTGATGGCAATGCTACTGCTGCATTTGCAGGCTTAAAAAAAGCCATTCAGAGAAGGTGCACAGTAGGATGGTGATGTACCTGTTATTCTTTACTATTTTACCAGATGCCTCATACCAGACACAGTGCCATCTCTGCAGAAAGAAAGTAATGCAAAACAAGGGTTCGATTTAGGAATTAGGACTCTATATAAGCACATAGAGACATCCCAAGGCATGGCTATAAGTATTAAAAGTCCACCAATGCCTGCTTTCCACTGGCTATAGCTAACACTAGTTCACCACTGCCTGCTGTCCACTGGCTACAGCTACCAGTAGTCCCCACTTTGCACATTTATGTGGCGGAGAGGGTGAGCCACTCCATGCAGTTGTCAGTGTGCAGCACAGTGCATGCCACAGTAGATACATGGAGATATAAAGGACCAAAGAATCAGAAGCACTCCATTCCTTCACATGAATCAGTGCATCTTGTGTTACAAGCAGCTAAGTTTCGGCTGTCTCACACAGCCATCATCAAGCCCTGTGTGAGACAGCCAAAACGTAGATGCTTGTAACACAAGATGAATAAAGCCACACACTGATTCACCAGAAGGAGCAGAGTGCTGCTGATTCTTTGGTTCTTTGTATACTGGAGAATCCCTAAACCGGGCTTCAACAGCCTGCACCCAGACAACTACTTGGTTGTGCTGCTCTCCTGTGAAGTGTATAAACCTGGAGTAATAGCTATGGGCAGGGCCATTTCATTATTAAAAATTTTAAAAAGGGATTTCTCCTGTGTATAGACCTGTGGCAAAAGGAAGTTTTGTCAATTGTTTTCAAATGTTAAAAATGTAAAAAAGCAACTTATTTACAGTTTCTTCGTTTTTCACTATTTATTTTATGTTATTCTACTATAACATAGTGGTAAATTTTCGTTGATACTAGCATGATTTCTTGGGGAAAATTCCAAAATTTCACGAAATATTAGAAAATTCTGGATTTTTCTAACTTTGAAGCTCCCTGCTTGTAAGGAAAATAGACATACTGTAACACTCACGTTTCAGTAGACAGGAACACCGGAGTTAGTGGATCCACTGGACCTGTATGGCGGATGACACGGACTGTACCAGGGAGCGGAGTCGAAGGTGCCATTGGTTTTCACCAGAGCCCACCAGAAAGCCAGATGGACTTGCTGCTGCAGGCAGCACCCAGGTCGCTACCACTGGCATGACTCGACCACACAGGTGGCTGAGGAAATTTGAGGCACATGTGGCATAAGGCAACTCATGGTCAGGATAGAAGGAGGTCAGGGCAGGCGGCACAGTAGTGTAGACAGGAACGTAGCAGGTGGTCAGTAGGCAGGCGGCAAAGGAGCAAGGTCAGGTCACAGAACAAAGGGTACGATACACAGCAAGGAACTACTCAGGAACGCTTTCTCTCAGGCACTAGGGCAACAAAGATCCAGCAGGGAAGTGAAGGAGGTGGAGGAATTTAATTAACTGAGCCACAGGTGTTACTTAATTAATGGATGCAATAGCCCTTTAAATCTCAGAGCTCCAGCACACGGGTGCCAGAGAATAGAGGCAGGGGGGGAGGCAGAAGGAACAGGAACATGCGGGTGCTTCCCGTAATGCGAATCCCAGCCCTGCCAGCAGCTGAAGGAGACAGGGCCATGTGCTCAAGGTCAGTGTGTGCAGCCAGAGCACAGATCCTAACAGTACCCCCCCCTTTGATCTCCCCCTCCTTTTACGATTTAGAAAACTCCTGAGAAGGTCACGGTCCAGAACATTCTCCTCAGGCTCCCAAGATTTCTCCTTAGAACCATAACCCTCCCAGTAAACCAGAAAAAAAATGTTTACTGTTTTTGTGGCAAGAATCTCTATAACCTTAAAAACATCAGAAGAACCGAGACTGACATGGGGACAAGATTCTTTTGAGAAAACCAGTTTATGACAAGAGGCTTGAGGAGAGAGAAGTGAAGGAATTGGAAATACGTAACGTAGCAAGCAGACAGAGTTTGTATGAGACAGGATTCATTTTTTGCAGAACCTGAAAGGGACCAAGGTAGCGAGGATCAAATTTGTAACATGGGATCTTGAAGCAAATGTATTTGGAGGAAAGCCACACCATGTCACAAGGAGAGAAAGACGGAGGAGGTATTCTACTCTTATCAGCCTGTGCCTTCAGTCGGGTTTGTTGCCAGATGGTGGAGAAGTCACGGATCAGCTCATCAACAGCAGGCACACCAGAGGAAACTGGGAGTGGGAAAGGAGAACTAAGATGGAGTCCATAGACAACAAAAAAGGGAGACAACCTCGTGGACTCGGAATCCTTATAATTTTATGAGAATTCAGCACAGGGGAAAAGGTTGACTCAATCGTCTTGGCGAGTTGAAACAAAATACCGAAGATAAGTCTTAAAAATTTGATTAATCCCCCTCAACCTGAAGGTTAAACTGAGAGTAGAAGACCGAGGAGAAGTCCAGATTCATGTCCAGAACTTAGAGACAAAATGCACTCAACAATCCGAAACTATATGCTGAGGAAGACCATGTAAGCGAAAGATATGCAGCAAGAAGTACTTCGCCAGCTGCGGGGCAGAAGAAAGACCAGGTAGGGGAATGAAATGAGCCATCTTGGAAAATCGATCTACAACAATCCAAATGACAGTGTTATTACGAGATGGTGGCAGATCGGTGATAAAAATCCATAGCGATATGGGACCAGGGAGTCTCCGGAATGGGTAAAGGTTGTAAGAGTCCTGCAAGTCTCTGTCGAGGAGTTTTGACACGGGCACAAGTATCACAGGAATGGACAAAATCAAAAATATCACTTTCAAGATGGGTCCACCAGTAGTGCCGAGAGATGTAAAGTAGAGTCTTTCTTATTCCAGGATGACCTGCTGTCAGGGAAGAATGACCCCATTTCAGAACCTTGCATTTCAGTCTGGCAGGCACAAAGGATTTTCCCGGAGGAACTTGATGAATTTCAGCAGGATCGGCAGAAATCAAACTGTCAGGAGGGATAATATGCCTAGGCATGGAGTCCAAACCTATGATGTCAGAGGACCTGGGGAGAGCATCTGCCCTGATGTTTTCGTCTGTTGGACGGAAGTAAATAAAGAAGTTGAACCTAGAAAAGAACAGTGACCACCTTGCCTGGTGGGGGTTCAAACGCTGAGCAGACTGAAGGTATAGAAGATTCTAATGGTCGGAGTAGATGCTGACCGGATGAGAAGATCCTTCCAAAAATGTCGCCATTCCTCCAAAGCAAGCTTGATAACGAGGAGTTCATGATCTCTAATGGAGTAATTCCTCTCAGCAGGAGAGAAGGTGTTGGAAAAGAACCCACAAGTTAGTAACATAGTTAGTTAGTAACATAGTTCATAAGGTTGAAGTCCATCAAGTTCAAACTATAACCCTAATGATTCCCTACTTAGTTGAGCTAGAGGAAGGCAAAAAACCCTCATACTAGAGGTAAAAATTCCTTCCCGACTCCAAATATGGCAGTCAGAATAAATCCCTGGATCAATGTTCTGTCCCTATAAATCTAGTGTACATAACCAGCGATGTTATTATTCTCCAAAAAATATATCCAGACCTTTTTTGAACTCTTTTACAGAGTTCACCATGACCACCTCCTCAGGCAGAGAATTCCACACTGCTCTTACAGTAAAGAACCCCTGTCTGTGCTGGTGTAGAAACCTTCTTTCCTCTAAATGTAGAGGATGCCCCTTGTTATAGATACAGTCCTGGGTATAAATAGATCATGGGAGAGATCTCTGTACGGTCCCCTGATATATTTATCCATAATTATTAGCCTTTTTTCTAAACTAAAAAAACCCAATTCTGATAATATTTCAGGGTACTGTAGTCCTCCCATTCCCCGTATTACCCTGTTTGCCCGTCTTGGAACCCTCTCCAGCTCCGCTTTATCTTTCTGGTACACTGGTGCCCAGTACTGTATGCAGTATTCTATGTGTGGTCTGACTAGTGATTTGCACAGCGGTAGAATTATTTAATTGTCATGGGCATCTATGCCCTTATTGATGCACTCCATGATTTTGTTTGCCTCGGCAGCAGCTGCCTGACACTGGTCACTACAATGGTAGCCGTTGGGGGGTGTATGATAGTTGGGGTGTTGTTTCGGTAAATGAGGGGTTAATAGCCTATAGTTCATGACGCCAGGCTGAGGGCTAATATGCTGAGGTAATTCTCCGGCCTATCGCCGCCCTTCCCAGTAACGATAGGTGCATATACAAAATGACTGAAGGTCCACAAGATACTTGAACTTGAACAAACTTTACTGAAAGGCTTGCGGTACACCCAATGCACAATAACAGTCTCAGGAATACAGTCTCTATATAGTGCAATGACTGACAGTTGTTGCGGACCTTGACTTTTAGATACAGTCTCTGAATTTAGGGTAATATTTGCAGATCCATCCGGATTTAGGGGATAGATAAGGTCCGGTGATCATGCAGAGTGCTTAGGGATTGATACACTCTCAATTTAGAATCGATCAGCCGTTGCCGCAAGGCTCGGGCCTAACTCACTGCGGGAGATAGCTGTATAGGTCCTTCCTCGTCAGGAGCGCAGGAGCAAAGAGAAAGAGCCGCTGCTCCCTTATATGGGCAGGGCCGTTTTGGATTGGTCCCAGTAACTGTCACTCACCGTTACAAGGAGTGATGGTTAGCATACGTCACAGGGACCTCCAAAGGTCCCAAAGCAAAAACCACAGAGCTCCCCCGACCACGCGACCCGCAGGTCCCGCCACGCTGTATACAGGTAATTAACTATTTATAGACATTTATACAATCATATTTACATGCATCCTAAATAAACCATTAGCTCAATAACTATTTAGATGAGAGGTGACCAGGGGTGAACTAGACAATGGGGACCCCGACGTCCTAGGGACTCTGGTAAGGGGACCCACATACGCAGATACCAGATAGGATACGGTACCGGGACACCACAAACCCCTTTACTTAAGATAAGTCGACCTCGACGCCTGTCCCCTAAGACAGAGGGACTAGGACTAGGACAGGATGATCTATAAATTTGCTATACATCCTAAGTAAACATTGAACACATTTACATTCTCTGATACTCTTACTAGTATCTGGACTAGATAATAGAAATCTATCTAGACATTGGTGCTATCTAGACATAAATGCTTTCTAGAAATTAACAAAGCTATCTATCCTTTCGTTTCTAGCTTCTTAGACATTTTTATTAAGCTTACTATACATTCTAAATTTACTAGACAATTAGGCAGCTATCTAACATGTAGTTTCTAGCTCCTAAGACATTTTAGTAGCTCTCTACACATTCTTGGAGGCTAAACTGAACATTAATATAACTCTCTATACATGAGACTATCTAGACATTAGTTCAGCTCTATATACCTTTAGCGTCAAGCTGACTAGACAATTTTATCTCACACATTTTATTTCTTTGCCAACAATAAGTTATCTGTAAGTACACATAAGGTTATACTGGCTAGCCGGAAGCTAGGTCACAGTAAGGGCGGCTACTAGGGTCTATCGGCTTCACGCTACTTACCCCTAGAGCACTTTCAAAATAACCTAACTAGGTTTAATTCTATAATCGCAAGAGCACCTAATGGCCAGGCAGAGCAACTCGCACACGCAATGAAAGAGAAGAAGTGTACCTAACAGTGGCAGGAATTGGGTATCAATATGCTACAATTCTTAAGTGTTTTCTTAGGTGAGATATTTATTTTGATATATGTACTAGAGAAACTTGAGGTAGTACATTTAAGTTAGTAATCTAGGGTACTATGTGTGCAAGTACTATTTTAAGGGGCAATGTTCCCTATTGTTTTTATTGAGACAGGTGCTAGCGATGGGTGACAGCAATAATACTACCCTCGGTGGAGCCGAGGTGTCCCCTGTTGAGGTACTTACTAAACACTGTCATGGTGGATATAACTGGACATAAGATGGACACAGGAAGATGCTGAGCAGAGGAATGTGGATTGACCCTGCTGTGTATGTCTGGTCTGGGTGGGGCTGGATGGACACAGGAAGATGGGGGGATATTGACCAAAGGAATTCAAATTATTCCTGGTGCCCACCTCAGGTCTGGGGCAGACACCTTGGAGACGCTGGAGATGCCTTCCCTCCCCCCTACAGGAATCTTGGTAGATAAGAAGAGCTGGGTGGGGGACTCTGAGTGTAGTGTGTGATGTCCTAGAGACATGAGCTGATGCTAGTACAGAGCCTGCTGGGACCTGTAGTACCCCGATAGCTGAGGAGTCATCTGATGGAGTTGCTGTGTTGATCTCTGGGGTGAGAGTTGCTGCCAGTAAAACCTGCCCTGGAGATTGTGCCCCAGAATCTGGTGAATTGCTAGTGAGGAGCTGAGGCTGAGGTCGCCCTCTGGAACAAGGCATCGCATTGGAGTTATCTGTGGGACTTATCTGTGGACCCCTGTGAACTGAGGAGCGGATTTGAGGACCGGATCTCCCAGGAGACTTTAGGTATCACTAGACGTGGAGCTGTTATCTGTGGACTGTGAACAATATATTGGAGTGTGGAGTGTTGGACCCGGAGCTGAATCCCGGGATCTACAGTTTGTTCCTTCCCTGTGCCCAGTGACTGTGCCCTTCTGTTGCCCATTGTTTACCCAGACTCCGGATCACCCCTCATCGTGTGGATGTGTTTTGTTTTGTGGTCTCTGCCAATAAACCTGGTTCTGTTCTCCCATTTCCTGCTCTGTTGATTGTGTGACAATCCTTACGTGTTGAACCCCGTCACAACTGGTGGCAGCGGTGGGATCAACAGAGCACAGCACCATGGAGAACGGCGCCGTACAGGAGTACAGGAACTGGACCACACGCAGTCTTCAGGAGAAGGCTCGAGAATTGGGCCTGGAATACAAAGGACTTTCTAAGGAACATTTAATTATAGCCCTGGAGGATGCCTGCCAGACCACCTCCTCCCAGGTATCCCCTAGGCGAACCCCAGAACCTGGGGCCCCCACCACTGAAAGTCAATGGTTGACATGGTATGAAGAGGAGATTGCTGTTCGGGGCACAGAAGCCACCATAGATGACCGGAGGAAAGCTTTAGACCGGACATCCAGGAGGCAAGAGGCACGGGAGGCAAGGGAATGCCATACCAACATGAGCAGGCAGGAACCTAGACGGATTTCACCGAAGGACTTTAAGAAGTTTAATGAGGCCTCCGGTGATGTGGAGGGCTTCTTTAAGGACTTTGAGCTGCAGTGCAGTTTGCTGGAGGTGTCCTGCTCAAACTGTGTTTGGGTACTGGCACAGCTCCTGGAAGGGGAGGCTGCTGAAGCTTATAGGGCCCTTGATAGGCAGTGGAATCGCAATTATGACATCATCAAACAAACGATCTTGGATTTTTATGCCATCATCCCGGAATCATACCGCATCCAATTCCGGCATCTCCCAGCCGCTACCGGAGGCTCCTTTAGGATGTATGCCCACAAGATGTCCGAGGAGGATGTTCTGCAACTCATTCTGAAAGAACAGTTTTATGCCAAGTGCCCCCCAGAGATACGGGAGTGGGTCCGAGAGAGAAATCCACCTTCCCTGAATAGAGCCGCAGCCCTGGTGGAACAAACCTCAGCCTGCTCCAGCACAAAGACCCCCACCAGTAACACCAGCCCCTCAAACCATCCGCAGGGCCAACCCAACCCCCTGCAACCAACCTGCGATCCCCACAACCCGTCCTTGACCTGGAGTAATCACAGAAAAGGAGTGGTTACGGGTGTGGGCAGCCAGGCCACTTACAGTCTACCTATCCAGCAAGGAATTGGAGAGAACGTCAGCCACAGGGCCATAGCCCCGTACACTTTGTGCATTCCTATGCCTCAGAAGAGGACTTACCACCACCCCCACCAGAGTGGATTAATGGGCCCTGTACTACAGGAACTCCTCCTGGGGTATATGTAATATGGCCGCTGGCCCAGAGCTACCCCGAGCAAAGACAGCGCCACCTGCAGGATGTCCTCATTGATGTCCACAAGGTGTCAGGCTTTCGGGACACAGGAGCATTTCAGACCATTGCTGACCCCAGCGTGGTCCATCCAGAAGCCATTTATCAAGGTCCAGGGATCTCAATAGAACTTGCTGGTGGTACGCACAAATACATACGAAAAGATTCTGTACGTTTGGACTATGGCCATGGAGTAAAGCTGTGCTGGATCAGAGTCATGAGCGGCCTTCCTGCTGATATTCTGCTGGGGAACGACCTTGGGGAGTTAAAGAGCTACTTTGTGTTAGCCATCACCCGACAACAAGCCGCCCGAGCACGGAGAGAGCCGAAGATAACAGAGGATGAACCCCAGCCGCCCCCAGGACCATCATCAGAACCGGTAAGCCCTGGATCCATTACTACTACATTGGGAGGGAGCTGGGACAAGGATGAATTCAAGCAGGCGCTAGAAAATGACCCTACCCTGGCAGCCATTAGATTAAGGGCAGAAAATGGACAGATGGGTGAGCATGGGGACATCATAACCAGGGAGAAAGGATTATACTATCGTGTAGTGAAGGCCTGTGGCAAAGGCGTCCCCATAGCACCTACCAGACAACTTATCGTCCCCCAAATGTACCGACTACAGCTCCTGGAGCTGGCCCATGACATCCCCTTGGCTGGGCATCAAGGGAGGAAACGGACTGAGAAAAGACTTACACAGAACTTTTACTGGCCTGGAATCTCACATTTTGCGTACTTGTCGTACTTGTGAGGTGTGCCAACGAATGAGGCATCCGGGAGCCCATTCCAAAGCACCATTGCAACCCCTGCCCATCATCGAGGAACCATTTCAACGTGTTGCTGTGGACATTATAGGGCCTCTGGTGCAACCCAGCCGATCGGGGAAGAAATACATCCTGACAGTGGTGGACTATGCTACCCGCTATCCTGAAGCTGTGGCCCTGTCCAGCATTACAGCCCCAAAGGTAGCAGAGGCTCTGGTTACCATCTTCACTCGAGTAGGGTTCCCCAGCGAGATCCTATCAGATCAAGGGACCCAGTTCATGTCGGATCTGGTCCAGTCTCTCTGGCGCACTTGTGGTGTTCCAGCTATTTGCACAACCCCATACCACCCACAAACCAATGGACTGTGTGAACGCTTTAATGGGACCCTTAAAAATATGCTACAGGCTTTTACAGAGACTGATAAGGACTGGGAGCGATACTTGCCACATCTCCTCTTTGCCTACCGGGAGGTACCTCAAGAGTCCACAGGATTCTCCCCCTTTGAGCTTCTCTATGGCTGGAAGGTTCGGGGACCTTTGAGTCTTGTGAAGGAATACTGGGAGGGAAACATTACAGATACCGGAGTCCCTGTTGTCCCCTATGTTTTAGAGTTCCGGAACCGTCTCACTCAGCTAGCTACCCTGGCGAAAGAGCATCTGCAGACTGCCCAATCCCGACAAAAGACTTGGTATGACTGTAAAGCCAGAGCCCGGGAGTTTATGGAAGGCCAACAGGTGCTTATGGTTGCTGCTTTCCCTGCTAACAAGCTGCAAGCAACCTGGGAAGGACCATACCGAGTTATAAAGAGGATCAATGATACCAACTATGTGATTGCCCTGGACCCTAGCGGCCAGCGACAGAAAACTGTTCATATAAACATGCTGAAAGAGTATCATGACTGGTCCCTTCCTGTTTTGGCTATCTGCCACCCCCCAAGTGATAGCACAGCGGAGGACTCTCTTCCAGACCTTCTCCAGAGTGCCCAAGCTGGGGATACCCTCCATCAAGTACCCATGGGTCTGCACCTGTCTGAGGAACAAAAGAGGAGTATTCACATGGTGCTGGGGTCAAGGGCTTCTGCTTTTTCATCAAAGCCAGGCAAGTCACACCTCACCCACCACCATGTGGAGACCCCAGGACAACGCCCCATTCAGCAGGCAACCTACTGAGTTCCAGAAGCTGTTCGGAACATGATCAAGAAAGAACTGGAGGAGATGAAACAACTGGGAGTCATCCAGCCCTCAAAAAGCCCCTGGGCCTCACTTGTAGTGCTGGTACCGAAGAAGGATGAAACCATCCGGTTCTGTGTAGACTACAGACGTCTCAATGATGCCACCATAAGTGATGCCTACCCCATGCCCAGGATTGATGATCTGCTGGATCGGTTTGCAAGTGCCTGATATGTCACTATATTGGATCTGAGCAAGGGGTATTGGCAGATACCCCTGACTGAGGACGCTCAGGAACGATCCGCTTTCATTACCCCATTTGGATTATTTGAGTTCCTCCGAATGCCCTTCGGGATGAAAAACGCCCCGGCCACATTCCAAAGACTGGTAGACAGACTGTTAGAAAACTGTGAGGACTTTGCCTGTGCATATCTAGATGATATCACCATTTATAGTGCAACATGGGAGGAACATCTCCAACATGTGGGCCTAGTACTAGATCGAATTCTATCTGCCGGTCTGACTATCCGCCCTGATAAATGCCAGTTGGGGATGGCGGAGGTGCAGTACCTGGGTCATAGAGTGGGAGGAGGAACCCTAAGACCAGAACCTGCCAAGGTGGAAGCCATCAGCAACTGGCCTACACCTCAGACTAAGAAGCAAGTGCTAGCCTTTCTAGGAACTGCTGGTTATTATCGAAAATTTGTTCCTCATTTCAGTGCCCTGGCCAAACCCCTGACGGACCTGACCTGCAAGAAGATGCCTAGGATGGTGACGTGGACGCCGGCCTGCGAGGAAGACTTTACAGCACTGAAGATGGCTCTCACCACTGCACCTGTCCTGGCCCCTCCAGACTACAAGCGCAGGTTCCTTGTCCAGACCGATGCGTCCACCTACGGGATCAGAGCCGTCCTCAGTCAAGTCAATGTAGCGGGAGAAGAGCCCCCAGTCGCCTTCATCAGCCGTAAATTGTTGGATCGGGAAGTGGCTTATGCCACCATTGAAAAGGAGTGCCTCGCTATTGTATGGGCCCTAAAGAAACTGCAGCCGTACATGTATGGCAGAGTCATCTGATGGAGTTGCTGTGTTGATCTCTGGGGTGAGAGTTGCTGCCAGTACAACCTGCCCTGGAGATTGTGCCCCAGAATCTGGAGAATTGCTGGGATAGAGGAGCTGAGGCTGAGGTCGCCCTCTGGAACAAGGCATCACGTTGGAGTTATCTGTGGACTTATCTGTGGACCCCTGTGAACTGAGGAGCGGATTTGAGGACCGGACCTCCCAGGAGACTTGAGGTATCACTAGACATGGAGCTGTTATCTGTGGACTGTGAACAATATATTGGAGTGTGGAGTGTTGGACCCGGAGCTGAATCCCGGGATCTACAGTTTGTTCCTTCCTGTGCCCAGTGACTGTGCCCTTCCGTTGCCCATTGTTTGCCCAGACTCCGGATCACCCCTCATCGTGTGGATTGTGTTTTGTTTTGTGGTCTCTGCCAATAAACCTGGTGCTGTTCTCCCATCTCCTGCTCTGTTGATTGTGTGACAATCCTTGCGTGTTGAACCCAGTCACAAACACCTTTAACGTTTTATACATGTGTATGTACAAGGATTATTTATATTTGTAGTATTGAGTGTACACGTGCAGTACCTCAATATTTTCTGTGTACAGCTCTGACTCACTTTTTATGTACATAGACATTAGACTATTTTTCTATGTACAAACCTTTACTTATTTTTTATGTACACAGACACGAGGATATCTTCCTGTGTACAAGAACCATATACATATTTACTATACAGACTTACACAATTATCAACACTCCAACATGGCTCAGGCGCATTCACCTGATAAGTGCAACATTTAGCATAAGAATTCTTATGAAGCTGCTGGTATATACATAGAACATACGTGTAAGGATCAGCAGTCCACCTACACAAGTAGTCCAAAGAAAATATACAAATTGGCGTGTAAGGATCAGCAGTCCACCGACACTAGGAGCTCATAGGAAGGGAAAGGTAAACACAGCCTTAATCACAACTCAGCCGGGTACAGTCCTTGATGAATCTCCTACAGGCTAGGAGTCTCTTGACTTAATAGTCAGGCACAAGCTTAGTGGTTACATTGCTGAACTTTGAACTGGAACAATCTTAGCACAGTCCTGCTAGGCACAATTCTTGAACTTGGTTGCTGTAAGACAAAAATGGTTATACAGAAAAACAATAGGGCTTGAGTACCATCTCCAAACTAGGATGGACCCATGACTCTTTCGTGGTACCCTGGAAGCAGGCAAACTCTCCATGTCAGAAGAGGGCCTAGGTACATACGTTGGTAACTGTGCAGGAGGCAAACTCTCAATGCTCCGAGAGGGCCTAGGTACGGTCTTTGGTGCCGGCAATTGGGGCTTACTTCCCTGAACTTGAGCAGGACTTGACTCTCGACGATCTGTAGAAAGTGAAGAACTTGGCTCTTTGCTGTACATAGAAGATGATGAACTTGACTTTTTGCTGTACATAGAAGATGATGAACTTGACTGTTGAAGCTCCTCCTCCTTGGGCACGCTGGTGGAGGCTTTAGGAGCAGACCTTTTCGGCCTCAAGTTGAAGGGATCGGACTCCCAATCCGCTGACGGGAAATATTTGAAAGGAAGCTGTGTTGGGGCTGTTGGTCTGGTGGCCGCTGAAGCCCATTCTCCACGAAGGCTCTGGACGGGGGTGTACTCCACAATTTTACCCACCTCCAAGGTGTAGAACTTCTTATGGAGATATGGCCTTTGCACTGGTCGCCGGTTTACGAGGATGGTCTGCCCAGTGTGGCAGTCAAGGAGTGTCCCATAACCTCTGACCTTGTCGAACTTGCCCACAGTTGCTCTCCTTCTTTCTAATGGCTCCTCCCCTTCTCGGGGGTAATCCCATTTGGGTATGTACAATGCCTCCATTTCTTTGGTATTTTCTTGATACCACACTTTTTCTTCATAAGGCAAATGCATGTGCTTGGGGGCATAAAGTTCTTTGTGTCGGGCCTTTAGCTTTTCCATCAATTCGGCCAGTTCGGCTTCTTGACGGGCCCTTTCTCTTTCTGCAGTTGGGATTGGTGGGAGTGGCTTCCCAGGTAATGGTCGAAGTATTCTGTGCATGTACTTGATCAGCTCCGGCTCATCTCCGAACACCCATTGCGGCAATTTTGGTGAGCACGGTCGTGCACTTTGCAAGTTTGATCGAGGTATGACCTCAGGGTTGGATGAGGAAGAATAGGCTGCCTCTGGTGGGGTACTCACAGCAGACTCCTCCGACGGGATCTCGGCCCACGAGCCCCAGGTTCTGTGGTGAGGGGACAATCTCACCGGTGATGCACCTCCAGGTGTCCCTGCGCTCTCCGCTGGAGGTGTCTCTGGCCAATCGTCGTCATCATCAGGCAGTGGGGGAAGATTGCAGGCCCCCTCTTCATCTAATGACAACCACTGCAGACGGTTAGCAAGTTCTTGGAAAAGTCGGGCTGCGACTGCCACAACTTTCCGCTTTTCTGGTGCCATTTTGCCAACTTCACCACATGGAACGCTGCTCTACGCCATGTCTGTACTCTCCGGCTCTCTGTGCAGAGTGAAGAGGTTACTCTGGGTGGCGTCTTTTATAGTGGGCTTCTCCAAAATGGCGCTGGGCAGGAAGGACGCTATCGGTGCAGCCCCAACTTCCGGTCCCTCCAGAAACGACTCCTGTATCTCTGAGTTCCCTTTTGGCTGCGACACAGCAACTTGGTGGCAACGCCCAGGGACGGGGCGTGGCGCAGCGCAGGCTTTCTTCTTTTCCGGCAGCAGTTCGACTCCGCCTGTGCCGACCGTACCAAAGGATTGCAGAATGAACTCATTGCGCAGTTTACACATTTCAGTTGTAGATAAATCTTCGCCTCCCCCCTTACTTTACTCGTGGCCCCTTGTATGGTGCACCACGGACACCACTCCCGTACATAGCAACACAGTTTACAGCACATGAATAAAGTTCGTTTTCTTGGGGGGAGTACACTTTCACTAGTAGCAACTGTAGTAGGCACACACCCGTATCCTGTTCGTGCAATGCCAAAAAGGCTTCGTGGTAGCCCTTGGGGGGGGTGTATGGTAGTTGGGGTGTTGTTTCGGTAAATGAGGGGTCAATGTTAACCCTATAGTTCTTGATGCCAGGCTGAGGGCTAGTATGCTGAGGTAATTCTCCGGCCTGCCGCCGCCCTTCCCAGTAACGATAGGTGCATATATAAAATGACTGAAGGTCCACAAGATACTTGAACTTGAACAAACTTTACCAAAAGGCTTGCGGTACATGCAATGCACAATAACAGTCTCAGGAATACAGTCTCTATATAGTGCAATGACTGACAGTTGTTGCGGACCTTGACTTTTAGATACAGTCTCTGAATTTAGGGTAATATTTGCAGATCCGTCCGGATTTAGGGGATAGATAAGGTCCGGTGATCATGCAGAGTGCTTAGGGATTGATACACTCTCAATTTAGAATCGATCAGCTGTTGCAGCAAGGCTCGGGCCTAACTCACTGCGGGAGATAGCTGTATAGGTCCTTCCTCGTCAGGAGCGCAGGAGCAAAGAGAAAGAGCAATGGCCGCCGCTCCCTTATAGTGGCAGGGTCGTTTTGGATTGGTCCCAGTAACTGTCACTCACCGTTACAAGGAGTGATGGTTAGCATACGTCACAGGGACCTCCAAAGGTCCCAAAGCAAAAACCACAGAGCTCCCCCGACCACGCGACCCGCAGGTCCCACCATGCTGTATACAGGTAATTAACTATTTATAGACATTTATACAATCATATTTACATGCATCCTAAATAAACCATTAGCTCAATAACTATCTAGATGAGAGGTGACCAGGGGTGAACTAGACAATGGGGACCCCTACATCCTAGGGACTCTGGCTAAGGGGACCCACATATGCAGGTACCGGATAGGATACGTTACCGGGATACCACACTACAGCTAAATTTACTGTTATCTAAGACTCTCAAGTCCTCTTCCACGTCAGCCGTCCCAAGTGTTCTCCCATTTAATACATAATCCCAGTCTGGATTTTTCCTCCCCATGTGCATTACCTTACATTTATCAGTGTTAAACCTCGTCTGCCACTTCCCAGCCCAAACCTCCAACCTATCCAGATCCATTTGTAAAAGTTCATTGTCCTCTATTGTGTTTACCGCTTTACAGAGTTAAGTATCATCTGCAAAGATTGCTACTTTACTATTCAACCCCTCTTCAAGGTCATTAATGAATATATTAAATAAGACAGGACCCTGTGGTACCCCCCTAGTAACATTCACCCAAACAGAATAAGTACCATTAACAACCATACTCTGTTTCCTATCACTGAGCCAGTTACTTACTAATTTAAATATTGGCACCACATTTGCCATGCGCCAGTCCTGGGGAACAGTCCCTGTTACGATAGGGTCTCTGAATATTAAAAATAGCGGTCTGTCTATTACTTTACTTAATTCCTTTAGAACACCGGGGTGAATGTCATCTGGACCTGATTTGTCTATTTTGATTTTTTGTAGGCGGCACTGTACTTCTTCCTGGGTTAGACAGGTAACCTGTACTGGGGAATTTACCTTATCTCACTGTATTTCCCCTGGCATTTAATTTTCCTCGGTGAATACAGTGGAGAAGAATTTGTTTAATATATTTGCTTTTTCCTGATCCCCGTTTCTTCCTACCTTAAGGACCAGGCCAATTTTCACTGTAGGACCAGAGCGTTTTTTTCACATGTGACCACTGTCACTTTAAGCATTAATAACTCTGGGATGCTTTTACCTTTCATTCTGATTCCGAGATAGTTTTTTCATGACATATTCTAATTTATGTGAGCGGTAAAATGTTGTTAATTGTTGAATCATTTCTTGGTGAAAAATTCCAAAATTTTATGAAAAATTGAAAATGTTGCATTTTTCTAACTTTGAAGCTCTCTGCTTGTAAGGAAAATAGACATTACAAATAAATGACATTTTGATTCACAAACACAATGTGTCTACTTTACCAGTTTGCCTCATAAAGTTTCCATGTTTTTACTTTTGGAAGACATCAGAGGGCTTCAAAGTTCAGCAGCAATTTTCCAATTTTTCCCAAAATTTTCAAAATCGGAATTTTTCATGGACCAGTTCAGGTTTGAAGTGGATTTGAAGGGCCTTCATATTAGAAATACCCCATTAAAGACCCCACTATAAAAACTGCACCCCTCAAAGTATTCAAAAGGACATTCAGTAAGTGTGTTAACCCTCGCATGTTCTTGTAGACGCAGTTTTTGAATTTTTACAAGGGGTAAATGGAGAAAAATCCTCTCAAAAATTGTAATCCAATTTCTCTCGAGTGAGGAAATACCTCATATGTGTGTGTCAAGGGTTCGATGGTCGCAGTAGAGGGCTCAAAAGGGAAGGAGGGACAAATGGGATTTTGGAGAGTGAGTTTTTCTGAAATGGTTTTTGGGGGACATGTCACATTTAGGAAGCCCCTATGGTGCGAGAACAGCAGAAAACCCCCCCACGTGGCATACCATTTTGGAAATTACACCCCTAGAGGAATGTAACAAGGGGTAACAGGTGTTACAGGTGTTACAGGTGAATGTAACAAGGGGAAACAGGTGTTTGACGACTTTTTGTTAAAGTTGGATGTGTAAATGAGAAAAAAAAATCACAAAAATGCATTTTTTTCCCAAATTTTACATTTTTACAAGGGGTAATAGGAGAAAATTACCTCCAAAATTTGTAAACCCATTTCTTCTGAGTATGGAAATACCCCATGTGTGGACATCAAGTGCTCTGCTGGTGCACTACAATGCTCAGAAGAGAAGGAGTGCCATTGAGCGTTTGGAAAGAGAATTTGTTTGGAATGGAAGTCAATGGCCATGTGCGTTTACAAAGCCCCCGTGGTGCCAGCACAGTGGACCCCCCCACATGTGACCCCATTTTGGAAACTACAAAGAATTTAATAAGGGGTGCAGTGAGCATTTACACCCCACTGGCATTTGACAAATCTTTGGAACAGTGGGATGAGCAAATTAAAAATTACATTTTTCATTTTCACGGACCACTGTTCCAAAAATCTGTCAGACACCTGTGGGGCCTAAATGCTCGCTGCACCCCTTATTACATTCCATGAGGGGTGTAGTTTCCAAAATGGGGTCACATGTGGGGAGGGTCCATTGTTCTGGCACTATGGGGGCACTATGGGGGCTTTGTAAACACTTTGTAAAGCAGTTTGCCCACAGAGGACTTTACATCCAAATATGGGGTATGTTCTTACTCAGAAGAAATGGGGTTGCAAATTTTGGGGGGCTTTCTTCCTATTTTCTCTTGTGAAAATAAAAACGTTAGGGTAACACCAGCCTCTTAGTGAAATTTATTTTTTCATTTTCCCGTCCAACTTTAATGAAAATTCGTCAAACACCTGTGGGGTGTTAAGGCTCACTATACCCCTTGTGAGGGGTGTGGTTTCCAAAATTGGGTCACATGTGGGTATTCATTTTTTTTACGTTTATGTCAGAACCGCTATAAAATCAGCCACCCCTGTGCAAATCACCAATTTATCACCAATCACAAATCACCAATATTGCGCTCTCACTCCTGAGCCTTGTTGTGCATCTGCAGAGCATTTTACGCCCACATTTGGGGTATTTCCGTACTCAGGAGAAATTGCGTTACAAATTTTGGGGGTCTTTTTTTCCTTTTACCACTTGTGAAAATAAAAAGTATGGAGCAACACCAGCATGTTAGTGTAAAATATTTTATTTTTTTACACTGATAGGCTGGTGTAGCCCCCAACTTTTCCTTTTCATAAGGGGTAAAAGAAGAAAAAACAAAACAAAATTTGTAGTGCAATTTCTCCCGAGTACGGAAATACCCCATATGTGACCCTAAATTGTTTCCTTGAAAACGTCAGGGCTCCGAAGTGAGAGAGCTCCATGTGCATTTGAGGACTAAATTAGGGATTGCATAGGGGTGGACATAGGGGTATTCTACGCCAGTTAGGTTCTGTTACCTAACTTAGTATTTTCCAACCAGTGTGCCTCCAGCTGTTGCAAAACTACAACTCCCAGCAAGTATTGATTGCTGAAGTGCAGGCTGAGAGATGTAGTTATGCAACAGCTGGAGGTACACAAATACAACTCCCAGCATGCCGAGACAGCTGTTTGCTGTTTGGGCATGCCGGGATTTGCAGTTTTGCAACATCTGGAGGGCTACAGTTTTGAGACCACTGCACAGTGATCTCCAAACTGTGGTCCTCCAGATGTTGCAAAACTACAAATCCCAGCATGCCCAAACAGCTATCTGGGCATGCTGGGAGTTGTAGTTTTGCAACATCTGGAGGGCTACAGTTTATAGACCACTGTATATTGGTCTCCAACTGTAGCCCTCCACACATTGTTAGTTAACTCACCGGCTTCCGTAGGATCCAGGGAGTCGCATCGCCATCCTCTGCTGCCAGCGATCCCCGCCGCTGATCGTCGCCTCCGCCGCGGTAACTGGACTCCGGCGCCGGTCCCCGTCGCTTTCCCTGTTCTGCCCCTTCTATTGTGGGTGGGCAGAACAGGGAAACCGAAAGTAAACCCCCCTGCCCGGATCTGCTATTGGTCGTTGCTTATAGACGACCGGTAGCAGGGATAGGAGGGGTGGCACCCCTGCCAGCTCACTCTTATCCCTTCAGGGGGATCGCGGGTGTCTTGGACAACCCTGATCCCCCTTATTTTCTGGGTCACCGGGTCACCATAGAACCGTATGACCCGGAATCGTGAAAATCGCTGGTGTGAATTTGTCCTTGGTCCTTAACCTTTTAAGGACGCCGGGCGTATGCATACGTCCTGCATCCCGAGTCTTTAAGGACATGGGTCGTATGCATACGCCGGTGGGAATTCCTTTCCCGCCGCTAGCCGGTTGGGGACCGGACCGGAATGCTTCCTGAAATCATTCAGCAGGCATTCCGGCAGATCGCCGAAGGGGGTCCTGAGACCCCCCATGTCGGCGATCGCAGAAAATCGCATGTCAACTCAGTCACCAGAGACCCGATCACCCGGAAAATAGGGATGATCGGAGCTGTCAGGGACAGCCCTGATCATCCTGAGGGATAGGAGCGAAGTCAAAGTGCTGCGATCTCCTCCCATCCCCTGCTATTGGTCAGAACTGATTCTGACCAATGGCAGGGCAGGACAGTGGGTTCTGCCCACCCCCCATTCTGCCCACCCCTGGATTTCGTGGGGGACGTGAGGAGAAGATGGAGGCCGGTACCTGGAGGAGAAGATGCCTGTGGACCCCCGGTCGTCGCTGGAGACTGCTGGATCCTGGCTCAGGTAGGGAAACTACGGTGGGGGGGTAAAGTGATCTTTACTGTGGCAACCACTAGGAAGACCAAACTGCAACTCCCAGCATGCCCAGACAGCCAAAGGCTGTCTGGGCATGCTGGGAGTTGTAGTTTTGCAACATCTGGAGGGTCACAGTTTGGAGACCACTGTTACAGTGGTGCCCAAACGGTAGCCCTCCAGATTTTGCCAAACTACAACTCTCAGCATGCCTAGACTGCCCAGGCATGCTGGGAGTTGTAGTTCTTTAACATCTGTCCCTTCAGATTTTGCAATTTTCATGAAATTTTTTAAAATTGCTGCTCTACTTTGAAGCCCTTAAATTTTTTCAAGAAGCAAAAATATGTCCATTTTATGATGCCAACATAAAGAAGACATATTGTATTTGTGAATAAAAATAAAATGTATTTGGAATATCCATTTTCCTTACAAGTAGAGAGCTTCAAAGTTAGAAAAATGCTAAATTTTCAAAATTTTAATGAAATTTGGTGACTTTTCACCAAAAAAGGATTCAAGTAATGCCGGAAATTTACCACTAAAATAAAGTAGAACATGTCACGATAAAACAATATCAGAATATTCTATAAAAGCATTTTCGAGTTATTAATTCGTAAAACGATGGTGGTCAGAATTGCGAAAAAGGGCTCAGTCCTTAAGGTGAAAAAGGGCTGCGTCCTTAAGGGGTTAACTACCAGGTAGCTTAGATGTACGCGTACGTCCATGGTCCTTAAGGGGTTAAAGGGGTACTCCCGTGGGGGGAAAAAATGTAATCAACTTGTGCCAGAAAGTTTAACAGATTTGTAAATTACTTCTATTAAAAAAAATCTTAATCCTTCCAGTACTTATTAGCTGCTGAATACTATTTTCATTTTGGAACACAGAGCTCTCTGCTGACATTATGATCACAATGCTCTCTGCTGAGATCTCTGTCCATTTTAAGAACTGTCCAGAGTAGGAGAAAATCTCTATAGCAAACATATGCTGCTCTGGACAGTTCCTAAAATGGACCGATATGTTAGCAGAGAGCACTGTAGTCATGATGTCATCAGAGAGCTCTGTGTTCCAAAAAGAAAACCATTTCCTCTGTAGTATACAGACCCTAAAACGTAGTGGAAAGATTAAGATTTTTTTATAGAAGTAATTTACAAATCTGTTTAACTTTCTGGCACCAGTTGATTTAAAAAAAAAAAAAGTTTTCCACGGGAGTACCCCTTTAAGGTGAAAATGGTCTGGATCCGGGGTTAAAGTCCCAGGCAAAGCAATGGGAAATGTATGTTCCTGCATAACTTCCGTACGGCGGGAGATATTTCAATAATACCTGGTACACCCTTATATAAAAGATGGGTTTTTGTTTCAAGTCCCATGCAAGTATTTGGGATGTCCAGTACCTTACTCTACAAGCTCCACTTTGCATCTCCTGGTGAATGTGTCAATCCAGCTTGCCACACCCCATCTCACAAAGACACACCCACTTTTTAAGCCCCACCCTTTTTATTATCTATCCTTTTTGTGCATCGGTCTGGCTTGCAAATCATGCCCAGTCCCACAAAGCCACGTCCCCTTCTATTTTCAGCTTACAATATCTTCATCACAAATCAGTCCCACCAGGGGACAGGATATGAGATTGGGACATAAGGACGGGATCTGAGGTCGGGATCTGAGGCCGGGATATGAGGACGGGATATGAGGACGGGATAGGAGGACGGGAAATGAGGTCGGGATATGAGGACGGTATATGAGGATGGGATATGAGGTTGAGATATGAGGATGGAATATGAGGCCAGGATAGGAGGTCGGGATATTAGGACGGGATATGAGGACAGGATATGAGGGCGAGATAGGAGGACTAGCTAGCGTTAGTGTTAGCTCAGCTAGTGTTAATTAAAAACAAAAGAAATGCTTTCAAAATAGACATCTGAAAGTATAAGTTTCATAAACTAATTGGTCAGAAAGTATAAATATATGCAACCTATTAGTGTTAAAATAGCAAAAAATCAAAAATTTTTTATTTTATGATTTTTTGCATTGTAAAAAAATAAACTACAAATGATATCGGCTTACCTTTACTATGTACATGAAGGACAATTTGTGACAAAAAAAACAATGTTAAAATTATCGTGATTGGCAAAACGTTACCAGAGTTATTCTCTAATAAAATCAGATATTCCTGATTTGTAAAAACAGGCCTGGTATTTAAGGGGCGTACAGAACTATTTGTCTTGTTCCTTAAGGGTTTAAATATAAGGAATAGGGGTCTGTCTAGCATGGTAATTAATGCAAATATCTGGGATGATGTTTTAGGTAGTACTGCTACTGCCAGCATGGAACACACTGTTCCATGATGGAAGTGGTAGTACCTGTACTAATTGACAGATCGCCCCAGGTCCGTTGCGATCCTCCTGTATAATCTATAGATGTAGCTGGCCGCTCTTCTATGGTCCCCTGCACTGCCAATTATATACACCTATTCATATTTCCCTCAAAGAGCTGTGATTGGTTAGATGGTTCACAGCAGGTGTCAGGAGTGACATCCACTGTGATCTTTCTTTAACTGCAGGTACTACTACTCCCAACATGGAGCACACTCTGCTCCATGCTGGGAGCTGTAGTACCTGCAGTAATAGACAGATCGCAACAGGTGTCAGAAGTTACACTCGCTGCGATCTGTCAATTAATGCAGGTACTACAGTTCCCAGCATGGAGCAGAGTGTGTTCCATGTTGGGAGTAGTAGTACCTGCAATTTTAGGAAAGATCACAGCAATTGTCCTATCGCAGAGATGCGCAGCGGCTTTCTCCTGCGCTATACTCCGGCCGGCCAGTGATATGAATAGAACATCACTTATTTGTATTTCCCACTGAGAGCTGGGATTGGCTGCCACCATCCGGCCAATCCCCACTCTGGGCGGAAAATATGAGTGAATAATGTGAATTTCTATTCACATCACTGGCCAGCCGGAATACAGAGCAGAGATGCGAGTGCTGTATAGAGCCGCTCCACATCTCTGCTATATTACGGACGATCGCATTGGGTGTCAGGAGTGACACCCAGGGCGATATGTCTACTAGTACAGGTACTACTATTCCCATTATGGAACAGTCTGTTCCATGCTGGGAGTATTAGTACTACCTAAAAAATGTAAAAAAATTCACTTTATTAAAATTTTGTTATAAAGAATATAAATTTTGGTAAATACAATTTTTTCCATCACTACCTCATCCTTTTTTTTTTTTGAGTACCAAAAAAAAAACTTCAAAGGGGCCAAAAATGCAATTTCCACTCAAATGCAAAAAATGCCAGGAAAAAACACAAGAAAAAAAATGCCAAACACAGGAAAATGCTATGGCGTTTTTTCTGTCATTTTTTTCTGGCGTTTTTTTTTGTGCCACATAAAAACCAAGTAAAAACTTAGCCTAAGGATTCAGGGCGTACAAGAACACCCTTGGTCTTTAAAGGGATAGTATGGTATCACAGTTTTATGGATATCTTGTAGTGAGTTTAGCATTTTTGTAATTCACATGTTATACATCTGTCCACAGCATATATGTTTTTTTACCGACCTCTTTTCTGTGAAGGAAGTTCAGTAGTTTTCCTGGTTGCTTTTGACTGTTGTCCACACCTGGGCCATGTTTGTTCGCTGTTGTGGACAAGACATCAGAGCTGCAGGCGTTGCTGTTTTTTTTCTTCTGCAATGGTTTTGCCCTTTTCCACACCCCTGTAATGAATATTCATTGAATTGTTGGGGAGGATGGATGTCTCCTCCTGCTGTCAGCCTGCCCTGTGCCCGGCTTGAATACCCTGTATCAGCTCTGCTGCTAACATGTAACCCCTTCCCCGCCATGGGGACCGAGCGCCCGCGGGGGGAATCAGCTATCATGATTCCCCCCGCGGGTGCTCGATCCCCATGGTGGGGGAATTAGTAACATGTCAGCCGCAGCGCTATCATGATTCCCCCCGCGGCAGTCCCCACATCAGGGAATGAATTGCCAGCCGCAGCGCTGTCCCCACATCAGGGAGCTAGTCATAAGTGACCCGCGGGCACTCCTCTGCTTACTGATAACCCCCTAAGCGATGTCCCCGCAAGGGTTAACTGTGAGCTGCATCAGCCCTGTACATTCTTGCCACATCGAGGAATGAATGAATTGTTAGCAGGGGTACAGGGCTTCTGATCAGCTTCTGTTCCCTGTCCCAGTTAAGGGACATCTGTAATAATGAATGTGACATATTCCTGTGCCCGGGTCTGCAAAAATAAACTAAATAAACTTTGACTTACCTTCCTACATTCCCCCATTGCTACAGGTAACAACTTTGCAGTCCTCTGCTGCGAACCTCATGCTCTGACAGAGCCGTCAGCGAATCACCGGCCGCAACAATGTCGATGGCAGAGGCGGGACATCGCTGCCTCGGCTGGTGATAGGCTGAGCGCACTGTCATGTAAGGAGCCATCTGGCTTCTTACATGACAGTGCGCTCAGCCTATCACTGGCAGAGGCGGCACATCGCTGCGGCCAGTGATTCGCTGACGGCTCTGTCAGAGCATGGGGATCGCAGCAGAGGACCGCAAAGCCATTACCTGTAGCAACAGGGGAATGTAGGAAGATAAGTCAAATTTTATTTTGTTTATTTTTGCAGCCCCGGGCACAGGAATATGTCACATTCATTATTACAGATGTCCCTTAACTGTGACAGAGAACAGAAGCTGATCAGAAGCCTTGCACCCGCGCTCCCAATTCATTCATTCCCCGACATGGGGAGAATGTACAGGGCTGCTGCGCCTCACACATAACCCTTGCGGGGACATCGCTTGGGGGCAGGGGGGTTATCAGGAAGCAGAGGTGCGCCAGCGGGTCACATATGACTAGTTCCCTGATGTGGGGACAGCGCTGCGGCTGGCAATTCATTCATTCCCAGTTAACTCTTGTGGGGACTTCGCTTGGGGAGTGGGGGGGATTTCAGGAAGCAGAGCAACGTCCGCATGTCACATTATGGGGATAGTGCGCTGCGGCAGGAAATTCATTCATTCCCTGATGTGGTGACTGTGGGGTGACATTAATCTGTAAGCTGACAGTAAGGGTGGGAGGACTATACTAATGAGCAGGCCGAGGAAAGGGAGTGCAAAAGGGGGAAGAAGAAAAAACACCCACAAACAGGGCTGGGCGGCAACGCAAAACAAGTTGGGCTGGGCACTGAAAGAGGAGACAAGCTACAAGGCATGCTGGGAGCTGTAGTTTCTGAAGCAAAGGCAAAACAAAAATAGATGCTACACTATATGGACATACTTGTGCAAAGAAGGGAAATGAAAGACAAACAAAGAGCAAGCACGAGACCAGGGATAAGAAGAAAACTCACCTGCAAGGGTAAGTAGAAACTGAAAAAACACATTGGCCACACATTGGAGTACATCTTTAAGTACCAGTACACAAGGGCATATCTGTATTCCCTTGGTCCTTAACAGGTTAATCGTATTGACCCACATAATAACAAAAAGGTCAGTTTTATAAGAAAGTGTACAACAAAAAAATGACACCTACCAAAAGTTTCAAAATTGTGGTTTTCTTTTTAATTTCCCTACACAAATAATATTTTTTTGGTTTCGTCATACATTTTAAGGTAAAATTGGTTGTGTCAAAAAAATGCTCCAATATGGCTCTGTAGATGGAAAAAAAAAAGTTTTGGCTCTTAGAAGGTGAGGAGGAAAAAATGAAAATGCTAAAATGTAATTGTTTATGTCTTTAAGAGTTTAAAGGTCACAAAGTGAAATTTAGTTGGAGATGGTTTATGTTTTATGATTTATGTCCACATTTTCAATGACATTTGGAGGATAACCGAACTCAAATTACTGCATTTGGCCCCTCACAGTTTCATTCCTTTTGTGCCTATACAGTTAGTATACACATTAGACACACATACTGTATAGTTTCACACAGTACTCATACTTACTTTTTCTGCAGAGCTATCACACCACAGGAAAGTGAGACAGTATTTTAGACTTTTTTTTCCCTATAAGTAGTCACTTTTGGTAAATTAAATGATTTACAAAGATGTGAGAAATCACATATGCTTCTAAAGGGATAGAAGCTGTTTGAAAGGGCACTGATCATTTAAATATATTTTATGTATCACCAGGTGGCACAAAAGGTAAAAGCTAGTGGTTCCCGCTTGTCACTTACAGTGCTGGATGAAGAGAGCTATGAGAAAATGTGTGCTGAAAAAATCTCACCAATATCCATTCTTACTAATTATATCCCGGAATCATGTCCCAGGCCAAAACTTTGCTTAGTACGAAATGAGGGGAAAGGCTTTGGGTTCACAGCCACTGCTACAGGTGGTAAGTTATCACATTCTTATGTAAAATGTTTTTCATTCTAGCAAATTTTTTATTCTTTATCCTGGTAAACAGACTCTTTCATATTATTTTCCATGCCAGTTTAACAAGATGAATGATACCCTACTATCACTCTTTCTAGCAGGAATAAATCTAGTTTTTCACTTTTTTGTGAAGTGAAAAAGGTCATAAAAAAATCCAGAAAAACTGCAACTGCTTTTTTTCCAGCGCTTTTTCTGATGTTTTTTAAATTTGTGTGGAAATGCCATTTTTTTAAATATTCTGTAGCAGTTTTTCATTGCATCTGACCCCAAGACAGGTGCCCTGAAGGCAGAGCATCTGGCCCATTGAAAGTAATGATGTAAGTGATGATGTATAAGGCCACTACTTACTGGCTGTAGAGTATATAGCGATGCATAGCATACCGCTGAATTCTATACAGGAGCCCATACTCCCATTATGACAGGAGTCCCTGCTCCTAGTGGGGCTGAGCTGTGCCCGCAGATATACAGCAGCAGGTAGAGCTCAGGTTGGACAGAAGGTATACAATGTATATCTCCTGCCCAGAAAAAACATACAATACACCAGATATCTATATAGATCACTGATTCACTGTAACCCCTTTCTCAGCCCCATGCATTGACCCATAGTAACATAGGGGGAGATTTATCAAAACCTGTCGAAAGGAAACGCCCATAGCAACCAATTAGATCGCTTCTTTCATTTTTGAAAAGGCCTCTGAAAAATGAAAGAAGCAATCTAATTGGGTGCTATGGGCAACTCAGCAACTTATCCTCTGGTCCGGTTTTGATAAATCTTCCCCATAGTTCATAAGTTTGAAAAAAGACCAGAGTCCATCAAGTTCAACCTATATCCCTAATGAGTCTCTACTCAGTTGATCCAGAGGAAGGCAAAAAAAAAAACTAATCTTAGAGGTGAAGCCTCCTTCTCGGCTCCAAATATGGCAGTCAGAATAAATCCCTGGATCAACCTTCTGTTGCTATAAATCTAGTATCCATAACCTGTAATGTTATTACTCTCCAAAAATGCATCCAGGCCCCTTTTTAACTCTTTTACCTAGTTCACCATGACCACCTCCTGACCACCTCCTCAGTTCCACAGTCTCACTCTTCTTACAGTAAAGAACCCCTGTCTGTGCTGGTGTAGAAACCTTCTTTCCCCTAAATGAAGAGGATGCCCCCTTGTAATAGATACATTCATGGGTATAAATAGATCATGGGAGAGATCTATGTACTGTCCCCTGATATATTTATACATAGTTATAAATAACCCTAATTTTAATAATCTTTCTGGGTACTGTAGTCCTCCCATTCCCCGTATTACTCTGGTTGCCTGTCTTTGAACCCTCTCCAGCTCCACTATATCTTCCTTGTATACTGGTGCCCAGTACTGTACACATTATTCCATGTGTGGTCTAACTAGTGATTAGTACAGCGGTAGAATTATTTCCTTGTCGTGGGCATCTATGCCCCTATTGATACACCCCATGATTTTATTTACCTTGGCAGCAGCTGCCCGACACTGATCCCTACAGGTAAATTTATTGTTAACGATGACTCCCAAGTCCTTTTCCACGTCAGTCGTCACAAGAGTTCTCCCATTTAATACATAATCCCAGCCCGGATTTTTCCTCGCTATGTGCATTACCTTACATTTATCAGTGTTGAACTACATCTGCCATTTCCCAGCCAAACCTCCAACCCATTTGTAACAGTGCACAGTCCTCTATTGTGTTAACCACTTTACAGAGTTTAGTATCATCTGCAAAGAGTGCTACTTTACTATTCAACCCATCTACAAGTTCATTCACCCCTTAAGGATGCAGCCCATTTTGACCTTAAAAGGGGTATTCCATTAATTTTTTTTATCTGACTAAAAGTTAGTGTAGTTCATAACATAGTGTCTGTACCTGTGTGTGATGGTTTTCGCACAAATCTTCTGTGATTTTCGCCCCAATATTTCTTTTTAACAGCATACAAAATGACTGTTGTCTCAGATTTTTCCCAGGTTGCAATGCGGCCGAGACCTGACATCACTAGTCAGCTGATGACAGGGAGCCTGTCTACTTCAATGGATGGATCGATCGCTTGGTGGGAGAGAGATCAATCTGCAACTAGTGCAACAGCTGTAGGCACCCTGATTGAAAACCACAGGTCTTTTGAATGGATGCAGCTTATTTATGTATCAATGGGTGGGGTGGTTGATGTGTGGGAGGGAGGAAAATGGAATTTTGGGATTTGTAGTCAAAAAAAGAAAACTGAAACAGAAAATACCAGTTCACAAAAAGCTAGCCACAGTATTAACGTAATCTCACAACATAGCCATTTGGCCCCAAGACAAGTGCAAATCCTTCCTAAGCATGTCCATTATTGTCTGCCAGGTACCTACTAAAATCACCTTATGGTGGACAACCCCTTTAAAGGGGTACTCCGGCCCTAAGACATCTTATCCCCTATCCAAAGGATTAGGGATAAGATGTCTGACCGCTGGGGACCCCCGCAATCTTGCATTCGGCACCCATGGCATGCTGCTAAAAGAGGAGGGTGCCGAATGCAAGATTGCAGGGGTCCCCAGCGGCAAGACCCCTGCAGTCAAACATTTTATCCCCTATCCTTTGCATAGGGGATAAGATGTCTTAGGGCTGGAGTACCCCTTTAAGGACGCAGCCGTTTTTTGCAAATCTGACCACTGTCACTTTAAGCATTAATAACTCTGGCACTCTTTAACTTATGAATTTAATTCCGAGATTGTTTTTTCGTGACATATTCTACTTTATGTTAGTGGTAAATTTTCGTCGATACTTGCATCATTTCATGGTGAAAAATGCCAAAATGTCATGAAAAATTAGAAAATTTTGCATTTTGCAAACTTTGAAATGCTCTGCTTCTAAGGAAAATGGACATGCCAAATGAATTATATATTGATTCCCATACAATATGTCTACTTTATGTTTGCTTCATGTAGTTGACATGTTCTTACCTTTTGAACCCATTAGAGGACTTCAAAGTATAGCAGCAATTTTCCAAATTTGCACGAAAAATTCTAAATCTGAATTTTTCAGGGGCCAGTTAAGTTTGAAGTGGATTTGAGGGGCCTTTCTGTGAGAAATCCCCCATAAATGACCTCATTATAGAAACTGCACCCCTCAATGTATAGACATTTAGGAAGCCCCCATGGTGCCAGAACAGCAAAAAAAAAAAAAAAAAAAAAAACACAAGTCACACTATTTGGGAGACTACACACCTCAAGGAACTTAACAGTGAGTCTTAAAACCCCACAGGTGTTTGACGTGAACATTTTTAACTTCACTAATTTCACTAAAATGCATATTTTTCATTTTTACAAGGGGTAATATGAAAAAATGCCCCCCAAAATTTGTAACACTATTAACACATATGTGGATGTAAAGTGCTCTGTTGGCGAACTACAGGGCTCAGAAGAGAAGGAGCTCCATTGGGCTTTTGTAGAGAGAATTTGGTTGGAATAGAAGTCGGGGGCCATGTGCGTTTCCAAAGCCCCCATGGTGCCAGAACAGTGGACCCTCCACATGTGACATTTTGGAAACTACACCCCTCACGGAATGTAGTAAGGGGTACAGTGAACATTTACATGCCACTGGCATTTTCCAGATCTTTGGAACAGTGGGCTGTGCAAATGAAAAATAAAATTTTTCATTTTCACGGACCACTGTTCCAAAAATCTTTCAGACACCTGTGGGGTGTAAATGCTCACTGCACCTCTTGTTACATTACGTGAGGGGTGTAGTTTTTGAAATGAGGTCACATGTCCAATGTTCTGGCAGCATGGGGGCTTTGGAAACGCACTTCAATTGCAGCCAAATCCTCTCTCCAAAAACCCAATGGCGCTCATTCTGGGCCCTGTAGTGCGCCCGCAGTTCCCTTTACATCCACATATGGGGTATTTCCTTACTCAGAAGAAATGGGGTTACAAATTTTGGGGTCTTTTTACCTATTACCCCTTGTAAAAATGAAAACTTTTGAGTAACACCAACATTTTAGTGAAAAAAAAATAAATTTTTTCATTTTCATGTCCACCTTAACGAAAATTTGTCAAACACTTGTGGGGTGTTAAGGCTCCCTTTACCCCTTGTTATGTTCCGTGAGGGGTGTAGTTTTCAAAATGGGGTCACATGTGGGTAATTATTTTTTGGCGTTTATTTCAGAACCCCTGTAAAATCAGCCACCCCTGTGCAAATTTAGGCCTCAAATGTACATGGTGCGCTCTCACTCCTGAGCCTTGTTGTGCGCCCACAGAGCATTTTACACCCACATATGGGGTATTTCTGTATTCAGGAGAAATTGTGTTACAAATTTTGGGCGTCTTTTTTCCTTTTACCTCTTATGAATAAGAAGTATGAGGCAACACCAGCATGTTAGTGTAAAAAATAAATTTTTTATATGAACATGCTGGTGTAGACTCCAACTTTACCTTTTCATAAGGGGTAAAAGGAGAAAAAGCCCCAAAAAAATTGTAATGCAATTTCTCCAGACTACGGAAATATTCCATATGTGGCCCTAAACTGTTGCCTTTAAATATGACAGGGCTCCAGAGTGAGAGAGTGCCATGCGCATTTGAGGCCTAAATTAGGGATTTGCATAGGGGTGGACCTGGATGTCAACATTGCGCTTGCCTCCTCCACCAAAAATGCATTGCGGCAGTGTTCCCCAAATAGGGTGTGTCCCAATGTTGCAAACCTCCCAACATGCCTGGACAGTCAATGGCTGTCCTGCAATACTGAGAGTTGTTATATTTCAACAGCTGGAGGCTCCATTTTGGAAACAGCGTCGTACGAGACATTTGTCATTTTTATTGGGGGGGGAGTGGCGCAACAGTTTAAGGGTGTGTATATGTAGTGTTTTACTTCTTATTTTGTGTTAGTGTAATGTAGTGCTTTTAGGGTAAACTCACATGGGCAGGGGTTCATAGCAAGCTTCCCGCTGGGAGTTTGAGATGCAGCGGAAAATTTGCCGCAGCTCAAACTTAAAGTGGGAAACTCGCTATAAACCCCCATCTGTGGCATTGTACCCTGTACATTCACATGGAAGGGAGGGGGGGGCACACCTTCAGCTGTTGCAACTGACAGACCCTGCATGCTGGGAGTTCTAGTTATGCAACAGCTGGAGGCACACTGGTTGGGAAACACTGAGTTAGGTAACAGACTACTGTAGTGTTTCCACACCAGTGTACCTCCAACTGTTACAAGACTACAACTCCCAGCATGCATGGTCTGTCATTGCATGCTGGGGGTTGTAGTTTTGCAACAGCTGGAGGCACATGGGTTGGAAGACACTGAGTTAGGAAACAGACAGTATTTCCCAAACAGTGTGCCTCCAGTTGTTTAAAAACTACAACTTCCAGCATGCCTGGACAGCTGAAGGGCATGCTGGGAGCGGCAGTTATGCAACTATTGGAGGCGAACAGTTTGGGGTCCACTGTGGCCTTCCAGATGTTTCTAAACTTCAAATGTTGCCGAACTACATGCTTGCAGTTGAAGGGCCAGATGTTGCAGAAGAACAACTCCCAGCATGCCTGGGCAGTGGGCATGCTTTCAGTTGAAGTTTTGCAACATCTGGAGGGTTACAGTTTGGACACCACTGTATAGTGGTCTCCAAATTGTGCCCTTCCAGATGTTGCAAAACTGGCCCGGAAACGCTGTGGTTCGCCGGTCTGAATTGGCCGACTAATCACGGCAATCGCAGACAAGAGAGGATCTCAGGACCCCCCTGGGCGATATGCTGGGATGGCTGCTGTTAGATATCAGCAGCCATTCCCGCTGCATCACCACGTCCGGAGAAGCGGTGATCATGGAACGCAGCTAAGTGACACTTGGCAGTGCTGTACATTTACGGCGCTCGTCCTTAAGGGGTTAATGAATATATTAAATAGAAAAGGACTCATGACTGAGCCCTGTGGTACCCCACTAGTAACAGTCACCCAATAATCAGAATAAATACCATTAACAACCACCCTCTGTTTCCTATCACTGAGCCAGTTACTTACCCACTTGCACACATTTTCCCCCAGCCCAATCCTTCTCATTGTATGCATTATCTTTTTATGTGGCACCGTATCAAAGGCTTTGGAAAAATCAAGATATACAACATCCAGCGATTCCCCTGATCCAGTCTGGAGCTCACCTCCTCATAAAAGCTGATCAGGTTAGTTTGGCAGGACCGATCCCTTATAAATCCATGCTGATATGGGGTCATACATTTATTTTTATCAAGATACTCCAAAATAGCATCTCATATAAAACCCTCAAACAATTTACATACAACAGAGGTTAAACTAACAGGCCTATAAATCCCGGGGTCACCTTTTGCCTCCTTTTTAAATATTGGCCCCACATTTGCCATGCATCAGTCCTGGGGAAAAGTCCCTGTTACTATAGAGTCCCTGAATATTAAAAATAGGGTTGTGTCTATTACATTACTTAATTCCTTTAGAACATGAGGGTGAATGCCATCTGTACCCGGTGATTTGTCTTTTTTGATTTTTAGTAGGTGGCACTGTACTTCTTCCTGGGTTAGACAGATGACCTGTACGGGGGAGTTTAGCTTATCTTGTATTTCACCTGGCATTTCATTTTCCTCTATAAATACAGTGGAGAATAATGTGTTTAATATGTTTGCTTTTTCCTGATCCCCATCTATAATTTCTTCCTCATCAATTTTTTAAGGGTCAACACTTTCATTTTTAACCTTTATGCTATTTATATAGTTAAAGAACATTTTGGGGATAGTTTCTACTCTCTTTGGCAATGAGTTGTTCTGTCTCTACTTTTGCTGCTTTTATCTTTTTTTTTTTTTTTACATATTCTACATTTCTCTCTATAGCTTTTTAATGCTTCTTCACTGCCATCTTGTTTTAGTAATTCAAATGCTATATTTTTGTAATTTATTGCCCCCTTAACATTTTTATTCATCCCACATTTGTTTTCTTCTATTCCTGACCCGTTAATTCCCATAAGGTATATACCTCTTACAGTGAGAATTAAATATATTTTTAAAACTCTCCTATTTAGTGTCAGTATTCTTTCTTTTTTTTAGGACATTTTATATTTTTAAGGGCTTCTCTGAGTTGATCAAACTTTGCCTTCCTCAAGTTCATCATTTTTGTGGCCCCTCATGAGATTCCCTTATTGCAGTTATTCCCTTATTATAAGTTATAATGTATTATATTATGATCACTATTTCATAGTTGTCCTTCTACCTGCACATTAATTACTCTATCAGGTCTGTTGGTTAATATTAAGTCTAGTAGGGTGCCCCCTCTGGTCGGGCAGTGCACCATTTGGGACAGATAATTGTCTTTAGCTATAGTCAGAAACCTGTTTCCTTTATAAGATTCACAGTCTTCCAGTTTATATCAGGATAGTTAAAGGCCCTCATTATTATCACATAATTTTGATTTGTCTTTTGATTGTTTATTTGCCTCAGTAATTGACCTTCTGCCTCTTCCACTATATTTGGTGGCTTATAGAAAACCCATACGGGGATCTCAAACTCCTACTTTTAAACTTCTGGCTTTTAATACCCTCTTAGAACAGGCTCTCTTTGAATCAGCAACTCACAGACCACAGAGCACGCTCAGAACTGAGAGCCAGAGTTTTATGTGGTAATAACTCAATTATGAATGATGGTCATAAAATATTAATTATGAAAAATTAAACATTTTGACAATTATCACAAAATATACAAATTATGACCTGGTGAATTATAGACAAAGTCAATCAATACAATTCACATCTGGGTCTGATTATTTCCTCAGATATCAAGTTCTTTTTATGACGGGATGACATTTTCGCTAGGATGTAGTTTTGCAATATAGAATAACACACAGATACAGTAACCCCCCGACCTACGATGGCCCCGACATATGATAAAATCGACATACGATGGCCTCTCAGAGGCCATCGCATGTCGATGTCAGCATCGACATACGATGCTTTTATATGTCGGGGCCATCGCATTAACTGCTATCCGACAGTGCAAAATGCTTAAGCTGCTGTCGGATATCAGTTTAAGCATCCCTGGCAGGTTCGCTTACCTATTCCCGCTGCTCCGGGTCCACTTCGCGATCCTCCAGTGTCTTGCGCATCTTCTCCAGGGTCCGGGCCTTGCTTTCCGGCGTCGTTATTACGTCACTACGCACGCCGCGCCGGTGCAGCAGCGTAATAACGTCACCTGAAAGCGAGGCCCGGACCCTGCAGAAGATGCGCAAGACACCGGAGGATCGCGAAGAAGACACCGGAGCAGCGGGACAGCATCGGGAGCCCCTGGAACAGAAGCGGGAGCGGTGAGGACCTGGTGCGGAGCGGCGGGGACAGGTGAGTACAGCTTCCTATACTTTAAATTGCACGGATCCCTCAACATACGATGGATTCGACAAACGATGGGTCGTTTGGAACGAATTACCATCGTATGTTGAGGGACCACTGTATTATAAAAGTATGCAGATTTCTTGGTTATAAGGTTCTAAACATAAATGAGTAATAAACACAATCATATATGCAAATGAATACCAAATAGTTAACATTACAAGCTGGTTAATTGACTACATAACAGTAGAACAATACATGTGAGTAGTGAGTAACTTGTTACAATATGACATGAGCTACTAGGTTAGAATATCATACAAGAAAAAGGTTACTTTACTCTGTCCAGAGGAAACCTCATGATCTCAAGATGGGCAATATCTAATCATAGACATCTCAACATGGAATGCTAAATACAATTCTAACCACTACACATCACATGACTCCAAGAATGGGTAAAAATCCATCTAAGAATATAAACATGGAAGAACTTTCTGGACTATTTTATACATGACTTTGGTAAGATTATTTAGACTGATAGCAGAGATATATGACCTTGCTTGTCTATATATTAGAAAGAAGAACTTGAAGCAAGTTTCCTTTGTGGGAATTTTACTTATAACACTTAGCTTGGTGAAATAGGAATTCTAACATCTAAAGCAATTGTTCAATGCTTTGATAGATTGTGAGTCTTGATTCTTCTGCAGGTAGAATGAAGTCTCACAATATCCTATAGTTACAATTAGAGATGAGCAAACTTTTGAAAAATTCGATACGGCCAATTTGCCGAATTTTCCGAAAAAGTTTGTTTCAATCCAAATTTTTTCGCTGCAAATCTATATTAAAAAAGGCTATTTCTAGCCTACATACAGCCTCAATAGGGGTATAGAACACTTTGCTGTGTTCTAAAACGCATATGGAGTGTGCTGGGGTAGTGAAATAATATTGTTATTCAGAATAACATGCAGATTACCGGCATCGCTTTTAGAATCACTGCCGCACAGCTGCACAATGACAGAGCCTGGTGGAGCATCAGTGTCAGGAGACCATATAGTGACTGAATGACACAGCGTGGAGGTGTTGGCAGCATTAGGATACCATATCGTGGCTGAATGGCACAGTGTGGAGGTGTTTGCAGCATGAGGACACCAAATGGTGGCTGAATGACACAGCTTGGATGAGGTTGAAGCATGAGGACACCATATAGTGGCTGCAAGACACAGCGTGGAGGTGTTGGCAGAGGTGTTGGCAGCATCATTATGAATGATTTGTAATTGTTCTTCTTTATAGTAGAAATGTAGATTATTTTGGCACAGCCCGGCACAGCTCGGAGTTGCCAGCAGCATGAGTAGGCACTAGGCCTTCACAATCCCTAAGATTAAAAGAAGAATTCGAAAATTTAAACCGAAGATTTTGGATAACGGGTGCTACCTATGAGAAAATTTGAATTTCCCAGACCCAGGCCCAGCAGCGGCATTAGTAAACCATATATTGCCTGAATGACACAGCCTGGAGTTGGCTGATGCATGAGTATACACCAGGGCCCCACAATCCCCCCCCCCAAAAAAAAAACACAACAATTTTAGAAATTTTTGAAAAAGATTTTGGATAGCGGGTGCTTCCTATGAGAAAAGTTGAAATTCCCAGACCCAGGCCCAGCAGCGCCATCATTTTTTGATTTGAAATTTAAATCAAACTATGATTGTCCCGGACCCCAGCGTGTGGGTACAAAGGATCAAATATAACAAGCCCCCACAGGGCTCATGTGGCTGTGAGATGTAGGCGCAACTTCTCCATTGCCCTGACCGGCCACTGTTTCCAAGACTTTTCGCCAAGGCAAACCATGTGAAGAACAGCGTGACACCGCCGTGCCCTGCACACATGGTATGCTGAAGGGCCACTGAGACTTGTCCGGGCAGTGAAGGCTTAGGACACAGTGGAGAATGTGGAGGCGGAGTAGCACACTGTCACAGGACCAATGGGCTGACAGAGTGTAGCAGGAAGCAGCATAGAGTACACACCAGGGCTTCACAATCCCTAAGAAAAAACAATCGTTTTTAAAATTTATGAAGAAGATTTAGGACAGCGGGTGCTACCTATATATTGCCTGAATGACACAGCCTGGAGTTGGCTGATGCATGAGTAAACACCAAGGCTTCACAATACCCCCCAAAAAACACAATTTTAGAAATTTTTGAAGAAGATTTTAATCTTTGAAGAAGATTTAGGACAGCGGGTGCTACCTATATATTGCCTGAATGACACAGCCTGGATTTGGCTGATGCATGAGTACACACCAGGGCATCACAATCCCCCCCAAAAAACACAACAATTGTAGAAATTTATGAGAAAGGCTTTTGGATAGCGGGTGCTATCCATTTGAAATTCCCAGACCCAGGCCCCACAACGGCATCAGTAAACCATATATTGCCTGAATGACACAGCCTGGAGTTGGCTGATGCATGAGTACACAGCAGGGCTTAACAATCCCCCCCCCCCAAAAAAAAACACCACAATTGTAGAAATTTTTGAAAAGGGTTTTGTATAGCGGGTGCTACCTATGAGAAAATGTGAAATTTCCAGGCCCGCCAGCGTCATCAATAAACCATATATTGCCTGAATGACACAGCCTAGAGTTGGCTGATGCAAGAGTACACAGCAGGGCTTCACAATACCCCCCCCCCCCCCCAAAAAAAAAAAAAAAAAACACAACAATTTTAGAAATTTTTGAAAAAGATTTGGGATAGCGGGTGCTACATATGAGAAAATGTGAAATTCCCAGACCCAGGCCCAGCAGCGCCATCAGTAAACCATTCATTGCCTGAATGACACAGCCTGGAGTTGGCTGATGCATGAGTACACACCAGGGATTCATAATCCCCCCCAAAAAACACAATTTTTGAAATTTTTGAAGAAGATTTAGGACAGCGGGTGCTACCTATATATTGCCTGAATGACACAGCCTGGATTTGCTACCTATGAGAAAATTTGAAATTCCCAGACCCAGGCCCAGCAGCGGCAACAGTAAACCATATATTGCCTAAATGACACAGCCTCGAGTTGGCTGATGCATGAGGAGACCATTGAAATGTCTGATTTTTTTTATTTGAAATTTAAATCAAACATTGAGTGTCCCACACCCCAGCGTGTGGGTACGAAGGACCAAATCCAACAAGCCCCTGTTACTCCGACCGGGGCAATGCAGACAGGAGAACGCCACAAGCGCTTCAGGGAGGAGCAGGGACCTGGAGCACTTGCGGCGTTCTCCTGTCTGCAGCGCCCCGGTCAGACCCGCTGACCGGGAGCACTGCACTGTCACTGCCGGCGGGGATGCGATCCGCATAGCGGGATGCGCCCGCCCGCGAGTCGCATCCCAATCCACTCACCTATCCCGTTCCCCGGCTGTCACGTCCCTGAGATTTAAAGGGCCAGTGCACCACTAATTGGTGCCTGGCCCAATCAGTGTCAATCACTCCCATTCATATAAAAACCCACTTCCCCTTCCTGTCCCTGCCGGATCTTGTTGCCTTAGTGCCCTGAGAAAGCGTTTTGTGTATCCAGACCCTTGCCGTTGCCCCTGACTACAATCCATTGCTGCCTGCCCTGACCTTCTGCTATGTCAGCCCTTGCTCTTGCCTTGTCCCTGTGTACCGCGCCTGTCTCAGCTGTCAGTGGGGTTGAGTCGTTATCGGGTGGAACAACCTGGGGGTTACCTGCCACTGCAAGTCCATCCCGCTTTGCGGCGGGCTCTGGTGAAAACCAGTAACCCCTTAGATTCCGTTCCCCTGGTACGGCCCATGCCATCACCTCACTGACACAGAGGATCCACCTCCCGTGTCCTCTCTGCAAACCAGTCCGGATCCTGACAGTAGATCCGGCCATGGATCCCGCTGAGGTCCCGCTGCCTAGTGTCGCTGACCTAACCACCGTGGTCGCCCAGCAGTCACAGCAGATCGCGCAACAAGGACAGCAGCTGACTCAACTGACCGTTATCCTGCAACAGCTTCTGCCACAACTACAGCAATCATCTCCTCCGCCAGCTCCTGCATCTCCTCCGCAGCGAGTGGCTGCTCCCAGCTTCCACCTGTCTCTACCGGACAAGTTTGATGGGGACTCTAAACAGTGCTGTGGATTCCTGTCCCAGTGTTCCCTACACCTGGAGATGATGTCGGACCAATTCCCTACCGAACGGTCTAAGGTGGCTTTCGTGGTCAGTCTCCTGTCTGGAAAGGCCTTGTCATGGGCCACACCGCTTTGGGACCGCAACGATCCCACCACCGCTACTATCCAGTCCTTCTTCTCAGAAGTATGTAGTGCTTTTGAGGAGCCAGTCCGGGCTTCCTCAGCCGAGACTGCTTTGCTGAACCTCGTCCAAGGGAGCTCTTCTGTGGGTGAATACGCCATCCAGTTCCGTACCCTCGCCTCTGAACTCTCCTGGAATAATGAGGCCTTCTGCGCAACCTTCAAGAAAGGCTTATCCAGTAACATCAAAGATGTCCTGGCCGCAAGAGAAATTCCTGCTAATCTGTCTGAACTAATCCATTTGGCCACCCGCTTCGACATGCGTTTCTCGGAAAGACAGGAAAAGGATCTTGTTCGCACCAGGCGGTTTTTCTCAACGGCTCCTCTCTTTCAACGTCCTTTGCAATCGGTTCCTGCGCCTTCCGCTGAGGAGGCTATGCAAGTGGATCGGTATCGCCTGACCCTACAAGAACCGCTGCCGAAATGAGAATTTGTGCCTGTATTGTGCTAGTACCGAACATTTCCTAAAAGGCTGTCCTATCCGCCCTCCGCGTCAGGAGAATCGCACGCACCTACTTCACAAGGGTGAAACAACACTTGGTGTGAATTCAGCCTCTCCACGTCTGACTGTACCTGTGCGGATTTCTCCTTCCGCCAACTCCTCCTTCTCAGCAGTGGCATTCTTGGACTCAGGTTCTAAAGGAAACTTTATCTTGGCCTCTTTCGTTAATAGGTTCAGTATTCCAGTAACCCGTCTCGTCAAGCCGCTCTTTATCTCTTCTGTAAACGGAGAGAAATTGGATTGCACAGTGCGCTACCGCACTGAACCCCTGCCCATGAGCATTGGACTTCCCCATGAAAAAAATAGAATTTTTCGTTCTGCCTAACTGCACCTCTGAAGTTCTTCTCGGCCTGCCGTGGCTCCAGCATCATGCTCCTACCCTCGACTGGACCACCGGGGAGATCAAAATTTGGGGTCCTTCTTGTCTCAAGCGATGTCTCACATCTGCTCCCACTTCTCAAACCCCTGAGGCTTCATCTTTACCGGGCCTTCCCAAGGCTTACCAGGACTTTTCAGATGTATTCTGCAAAAAGCAAGCAGAGATCTTACCTCCTCATAGACCTTATGATTGTCCCATTGACCTCCTTCCTGGTACCACTCCGCACTGTGGCAGGATTTACCCTCTTTATTAAAAAATGAAGTTAAAAAATAGGAACCAGTCCTCAGGGTATATTAGATATAGACAGAAAAGAGATGGAAAAAGGAGTGATCCTGATATTTATTTCATGTTACTTAATCACTGATACTCTCTGTCCCTGCTGGGCCCTAGCATGGGACACAGAAGTCAGCGAAAATAGAAATTCAATTAAAAATTACATTAATAAAAAAATTACATTAATAAAAATGAGATAAAACTTGCAACTACATAGGTGATGTATGGAATATTCAATAATGCGCTAAAAATAGCAAAGTGCTGCACTGTTCAATAACTGGAAAGTTCCAAATTCAACAGTCTTTGTGCTTCCAATAGTTAGATAGTAACACTGTTCAACAAAGTTCCAATGTATCAATCTTAGTAATAGTCATTGGTGGTACAATGTAGCAAGTTGTCACTTCAGAACACTTAGTATACTGAGTGGATGCCTGAGGAAGCGGGTGACCGTGAAATGCGTTGCATTATGGGAAACAAATCCTTTTAACTTCTTATCTGGTCTCAGCGCTTCCATTGATCCTGCTCTGCTACCTGGAGATTGCTTGTTTTTATTGTGATTCTATTTCAGCGGGACGAAGCTGCAGAGACCCTTTGATGATACACCCTGTTCCATTGTTGTACTTGGTTGGAGTACAATTTCATGTGGTAAGCGCAATTCACACTTAGCGTTACCAACTCACCTTTGGTGTTACACTACGGAGCGCATCCGTTTGTGCTTTTTCTATTGTGGCTCTGACCAGGAAGAATGCTAATCCCAAGTCGTGGCCTCCACAAGCGGATGAGGCCTTCAATAGCCTCAAAGCTGCCTTCGCCTCTGCACTAGTTCTCTCCAGACCTAATCCGTTTAAACCATTCTTCCTGGAAGTAGACGCTTCTTCAGTCGGAGCTGGAGCCATACTTCTGCAAAAAAACGTTACCGGATGTAACATTACTTGTGGTTTTTTCTCAAAGACTTTCTCTCCGGCAGAAAAGAACTTCTCTATTGGAGATCATGAACTTCTGGCCATCAAGTTAGCACTCGAGGAGTGGAGACATCTATTGGAGGGTTCCAAACACCCCATTGTCATTTACACCGACCACAAGAATCTGTTTTACCTCCAGTCCGCTCAGCGTCTGAATCCTCGCCAGGCTAGATGGTCGTTGTTTTTTGCCCACTTCAACTTCGAGATACACTTCCGTCCCGCTGACAAGAATGTCAGAGCTGACGCCCTTTCTCGTTCCTCTGATGCCTCCGAGTCTGAAGCCCCTCTGCAGCATATCATACCGCCTGAGTGCCTGGTCTCCTCTGCTCCAGCCTCACTGGGGCAAACCCCCCTTGGAAAGACTTTTGTTCTTCCATGCCTTCGCCTCAAGATCCTCAAATGGGGGCATTCTTCTCACCTGGCTGGTCATGCTGGCATTAAAAAGTCCATTCAGCTCATCTCCCGTCTGTATTGGTGGCCTACACTAGAGGGTGACGTTATTGATTTTGTTCGGGCCTGTACTGTTTGTGCCCGGGATAAAACCCCTCGCCAGAAGCCTGCTGGACTCCTCCTTCCTTTGCCCGTCCCTGAGCAACCATGGTCCCAAATTGCCATGGATTTCATTACTGATCTTCCCGTATCCCATGGCAACACCGTAATCTGGGTGGTCCCTGATCGTTTTTCCAAAATGGCTCACTTCCTTCCGCTTCCAGGCCTTCCTTCTGCGCCACAGTTGGCAAAGCAATTTTTTCTGCACATTTTTCGTCTTCACGGGCTTCCCACGCATATCGTCTCGGATAGAGGCGTTCAATTTGTGTCAAAATTTTGGAGAGCTCTCTGTAATCAATTAAAGATCAAATAAAAATTTTCGTCCTACTATCACCCCCAATCCAATGGACAAGTGGAAAGAGTAAACCAGATTCTTGGTGACTACTTGCGACATTTTGTCTCCTCCCGCCAAGATGATTGGGTCGACCTTCTGCCCTGGGCTGAATTCTCGTACAATTTAAAAAATTCTGAATCCTCCGCCAAATCCCCATTCTTTGTGGTGTACAGCCATCATACTCTGCCCCCCCCCCTCCCCATTCCCACTTCTTCTGGAGTTCCTGCTGTGGATGAAGTAACCCGGGACTTCTCCGTTATCTTGAAGGAGACTCAAAAGACGCTCCTACTGGCCTCGTCTCGTATGAAGAGACATGCAGATAAAAAGAAAAGAACTCCTCCTGTCTTCGCTCCTGGTGACAAAGTGTGGCTCTCTGCCAAATATATCCGGTTACCTTGGACCATTTAAAGTCAAAAGTCAAATCAACTCCATCTCCTACAAGCTTCATCTTCCTCCTTCTTTTCGTATTCCTAACTCCTTTCATGTTTCCCTTCTCAAACCTCTCGTTCTTAACCGATTTTCCCCAAAGGTCACCGTTCCTGCTCCTGTCTCTGGCTCCTCTGATGTCTTCGCAGTAAAAGAAATACTCGCCTCCAAGTTTGTAAGAGGTAAAAAAAAAAATTCTTGTTGACTGGGAGAATTGTGGCCCCCGAAGAGAGGTCTTGGGAGCCCGAGGACAATATCCTCGACAAGGAGCTCATCCATAGGTTCCCGGGCTCCAAAAAGAGGGGGAGACCAAAGGGGGGGTACTGTTACGCCGAGTGCTCCGGGTCCCTGCTCCTCCACGGAGCGCTCGCGGCATTCTTCTGTCTGCAGCGCCCCGGTCAGACTTGCCCGGCTGTCACATCCCGGCATGCGCGGCCCCGCTCTCTAGGGCGCGCGCGCGCTGGCTCTCTGAGATTTAAAGGGCCAGTGCACCACTATTTGGTGCCTGGCCCAATCAGTGTCAATCACTCCCATTCATATAAAAACCCACTTCCCCTTCCTGTCCCTGCCGGATCTTGTTGCCTTAGTGCCCTGAGAAAGCCTTTTTGTGTATCCCAAGCCTGTGTATACAGACCCTTGCCGTTGCCCCTGACTACCATCCATTGCTGCCTGCCCTGACCTTCTGCTATGTCCGACCTTGCTCTTGCCTTGTCCCTGTGTACTGCGCCTGTCTCAGCTGTCAGTGGGGTTGAGTCGTTATCGGGTGGAACGACCTGGGGGTTACCTGCCGCTGCAAGTCCATCCCGCTTTGCGGCGGGCTCTGGTGAAAGCCAGTAACCCCTTAGATTCCGTTCCCCTGGTACGGCCCATGCCATCACCTCACTGACACAGAAGATCCACCTCCAGTGTCCTCTCTGCATACCAGTCCGGATCCTGACAGCTATCAGAGGGCTCATGTGGCCGTGAGATGTAGGCGCAACGTCTCCATTGCCCTGACCGCCCCATTTTTTTTTGTACCTTTGTTTAAGAAGAAGCGCATATCCAAGTGTCCAGAAGACTCTATAATGCAGGACGGTGGACGGTGGCATGTATGTATCTATTTAACAAATCGTAAAATTAAAGATCCAAGCCCAGAAGCATCATGAAGGCAAGTAGTTCCTGAAAGACACAGAAGCAGTCAGGAGTAGGCATCAGCAGTACCCAAGAAGCTTTCATAACCCCTTACATTGGTCGATCAATCGCAAGATCGAGCAATAACAGGTGTGTGATGCCCTCAGATGTCCGAGGCGGCACGCGCGCTACACTGAACGGACCAGCGTGTGTCTATCCTTCACCGACAAGTGCGGGTAACCCGCCCAACCCTGTTCGTGATAGGGATCGGGGATTGCAATTACTTGCCATGAAAGATGAATTCCAACTAATTGCGGGTCATAAGCTTGGGTTCATTAGGTCCCTGGCCTTTGTATACACTGGTTGTCTCTACTACCGATTGGATGGTTTAGTGAGGTGTTCGGATCGGCCCCGGCGGGGTAGGCGACGGCCCTGGCAGAGCACAGAGAATTTAAAGATCATTGTTGAAATTAGCATTAAGCATGTATTAGCTACTGATTAACTTCCAAAAATTAAAGGCCCAAGGCCAGAAGCATCAGTGGGGCAAGTAGTTCCTGAAAGAAACAGGATGAGCCAGGTGCAGGCATTCGCAGTACCCAAGAAGGTTTCATAACCCCTTGTTGAAATTTGCATCAAGCATGTATTTAGCTACTGCTGAACATCCAAAAATTAAAGGGCCAAGTAGTTCCTGTGAGGCAAGTAGTTCCTGAAAGACACAGGATGAGCCAGGAGCAGGCAATCGCAGTACCAAAGAGGGTTTCATAACCCTAATTGATAACCCAAGAGGGTTTCATAACCATAATTTGGAAGTGTTGGTGTAGCAGCATGGTCAATCTACTCTGAGGCATCTGGCATTGGTGGCTGGAAATCCCGGCTGATCCATCCCTGATTCATCTTGACAAATGTCAGTCTCTCCACATTTTTAGTGGACAGACTAGTTCACCTTGGGGTGACTATGGCCCCCTGCTGCACTAAACACCCGCTCTGATGGCACACTACTGGCCGGGCAGGACAGCTTTCCAGGGCAAACTCTGCTAGTTGCGGCCATAAATTAAGTTTGGCTGCCCAGAAGTCCAGCGAATCTTCAATGGTTGTTGGCATTGCCATGTCAAGGTATGTCACCACCTGTTGGTTCAGGTCCTGCTCCATGTCTACCTGCTGCTGATGAGTTGCTTCACCATGCGGGTGAAGAAAGCTACTCATCAGCGACTGTAGACTCAGGCTGCTGCTGATTGAGCTGGTACTGCTCCTGCCACCCCTCCTCTCCCCAGCAGCCATGGCAGTTGAAGGTGAGTGCAGAGGGCCCTCCGAGTCAGACCTGCGAGTGGATGCACCATGTGGCCGATAGGCATCGGCCAACTGACTACGTAGAATCTCTCTGTAGTAGGTCAGTTTGTCCTCCCTCTCAGTGGGTGTAAAAAAAGGCCCCCATTCTGGTACGGTAGCAAGGGTCTAATAAGGTGGAGATCCAGAAGTCATCCCGCTGACAAATTTTGACAATTCGGGGGTCACTATGGAAGCAACTGAGAATGCATTGTGCCATTTGCGCCAGTGACTCGGAAGGACTACCTGACTCCATCTCCACTGCATACTGCCACGGTGTGTCTTTGTCCTCTGTCTCACCTTCCTTATAACCCTCCAACTCCTCTGGCTGCTCCTGCTCCTCCTCACAGGAAACTGTGCATGCACCTGCCATCTCATCCAACCTAAACTGTGCTCCACTCTGCCCCTCATCCTCCTCCTCCAGTTCAGCCCCCACAGGGCTCAAGTAGTCTTGAGATGTAGGTGCAACGTCTCCGTTGCTGTGATCAGCCATTGTTTCAATAATTTGTTGTAGCAAATGTAGGAGTGGAATTACGTTGTTCATGGCGTAATCCAGGCGATTTACAAATAATGTGGCTTCCTCAAAGGGCCTCAGCAAACGGCAGGTGTCACGTATGAGCTGCCACTTGTTCACATTGAAGTTACACAGAGGAGTAGTCCTATCGGCTTGGATCATCAAGAAATCGGTGATGGCTTTTCTTTGTTCGTATAGTCTGTCCAACATATGGAGGGTGGAATTGCAACGTGTAGCAATGTCACAAATAAGACTATGTTGTGGGATACCGTTCTGACGCTGCAGATCAAGGAAGGTGTGCTTGGCGGTGTACGAGTGGCTGAAGTGCATGCACAGTTTCCTTGCAATTTTCAGGATGTTTTGCAAATGGGGTGAAGACTTGATAATGTTGTCTCTTGGACATGGCTTTGCCGATGGATTGTTGGCGGAATCGCTGACTAAAAGCAGGAGAAGCAGGAGTATCTGAAGCGACAGAAGGAGGGTTTGACACACAGCTCCCTTCGGCTAAGGTGGTGGAGCCTTGGCTGGATGAAGGAGGGAGCGGATGGCCACTGGGTGATGCAGCAGGCTGGACCACTACATCGGAGCCACGGTTCTCCCAGGCCGCTTTATGATTGTGAAGCATGCGTTAATGCAGGGCCGTGGTGCCGACATTGGGACCCTGGCCACACTTTACCTTCTGCCGACAGATCTTGCATGTGGCTACGTGGACCTCCTCCGGATGCCTGATGAAAAATTGCCACACCGCCAAGTAGCTGATATTCTCACCTACAGTCCGTACTAATTGACTGCTACTGGCGCTGTCTCCAGGAACCCCGGTTCCACTAACTCCCGGAAAGGTAGGCTGCCGCGAAGCAGGTAGTCTCCCCATGGCACGTTTGGCTCCTGAATTTCCACTCCTGCCACCACGCTGACTGCCAACCGTGCTAAACCCCATAGAAAACCTTTGGAGACAGTTGAAAGTCCGTTTTGCCAGCAACAGCCCCAAAACATCACTGCTCTAGATAAGGACCACAATACCAGCAACAGTGTGTGAAAACCTTGTGGAAACTTACAGATAACATTTGACCTCTGTCATTGCCAGCAAAGGGTATATAACAAAGTAATGAGATGAACTTTTGTTATTGACCAAATACTTATTTTCCACCATAATTTGCAAATAAATTCTTTAAAAATCAGACAATGTGATTTTATGGATTTTTTCTCTCATTAAGTCTCTCATAGTTGAGTTGTACCTATGATGACAATTACAGGCCTCTCATCTTTTTACGTGGGAGAACTTGCACAATTGGTGGCTGACTAAATACTTTTTTGCCCCACTGTACAAGGAGGAAATTTTACCATACATATTGCCATCATTCTGATACTGAACAAATCCTGTATACTGAGAGTAATATTACCAATAATAACAAAGACTGAATAATAAAACCATAATACCAGAATACAAATAAAACAAGAATCAAATAAATCCGGTGCATAAGGAACAATAGATTTATTGATTAAAGTACACGGACAACGCGCTTTGAGTTAACACTCTTCGTCAGGTTATGATGGACCTGATGAAGAGTGTTAACTCGAAACCCATTGTCCATGTACTTTAATCAATTCAAATATTTTTTATTTTATAAGTCAATCCACACGGTTAATTGCTCACTATCTTCTCACCTCTCGGGAGCACCTGCACTTAGTGTCTTTTCTATCCCCCCTCCCCCATTCCCGATACCCATTTCTAAATGTGAAGGTTTTACCGAAGGTGGAACCCTGGAAATCCTGATGATAGCTAGGTAGATGGACAGCAAGGTGAGTAGGTTGGTAGATAAACAGCCAGCTATGTAGGAATGTAGACAGCAAAGTGGAAAGATAGGTAGGTAGACAGCCAGGTAGGTAGGTAGCTAGGTAGGTGGACAGCCAAGTGTAGGTAGGCTGGTGGGTAGATGGCTAGGTAAACAGTAAGCTAGCTAGGAAGGTAGGCAGTCAGGTGAGTAGGTGCTACAGCTTGCGCTGCGGCCAGTCTTGCTGGCCGCGAGCGCACTCCTGCTCTCACCCCTGCTGCTGGTGGTGCCGACGTTTGCATCGCGGTATTCGCCCGCCATCACTTACCTTCTGTGCTTGGATCTTTGTTCCCTTTTGCCTTGGAGAAGGCGTTACCTAAATTGTTTCTTGTCTTACCGTGTACCAATTTTGCCTGCCTCGCTCCCTGACCACGCTTCCTTGCCGCCTACCGCTACCTCCAAGCTGTGTCATTCAGCCACTATATGTTTTCCTCATGCTGCTGCAAACTCTAGGCTGTGTCATTCAGCCTCTATATGGTCTCCTTATACTGATGCCACCTCCAGGCTCTGTCATTGTGCCGCTCTGCGACAGCAGCATCGCCTCTGATCTGCATGTCATACTGTATAAAAGTATTACAGTGACCCCCCCTACCTACAATGGCCCCGACATACGATAATTTCGACATGCGATGGCCTCTCAAAGGTCATCGCATGCTGAAGGCAGCATCAACATACAACGCTTTTGTATGTCGGGGCCTATCCGGCAGTGCAGACTGCTTCAGCTGCCGCCGGATAGCCGTTTACAGTGCCCCGTACAGTGCTCTGGTGATGGTCTCTTACCTGTCTTCTGGGCTCCGGACCATCCTCTTCGGGCTCCGCTGCATCACCGGCGCTCTCCGTCGTCATCACGTCGCCGCAAACGCTGTCCCGTCATCCAATAGGAGCGGCGTGCGTAGTGACATGATGGCGGCGACGGAGAGCGAGGATCCCGATGAAGCAGAGACGTCCGGAGCATCGGGGCACCCTGGGGACACGGCGACAGCGATGAAGGGCAACATCCAGGGCAGCGGTGACGGGTCCGGTGCGCCAGGGACAGGTGAGCACAGCTTCCTATTCTTTACATTGCACGGATCCCTCAACATACGATAGTTTCAACAAACGATGGTTGAGGGACCACTGTATTTTACTAACCCAGCACACACCCTATGCGTGTTCCAGCAAGGCAAGGTGTTCTACACCCATTATTTGGCGAATCAGCCGAATCAAATTTTTCTAAAATTCGCTTATCTCTAGTGATATGGAAGGGGGGGATATTTCTCATTGTATACTGGTATTATTTTTAATATTGGTCTCAGTATACAGGATTTGGATGTGATAGGAGTGTGATTGCTATAACAACACTATACAGTTGTTTGGTGGCCGTAGTGAGTTTATTGAAGGAGAAGGCTGAATGCAATTGGGCGTGGATGAGGGTGTGGTTAGGGGCGTAACTGAGGGTGTGGTTAGGGGAATAGCCCCTATCATCTGGAGACCTAGCAATGCCCCTGCCCACATGTATGAATCACACACACAATTGCAAGCTCAAACAATAGCTCACTGTATTTGCTTTTAAAGATACCAAAAACCACCTTTCTCTTGCACTGTGAATGCAAAGGGATAGAACGTAGAACCCCCAGGCTGTGTTCAGCTGCATAATGAGGCCATGTTTTTGGCCTTGTCTTTTTACCTGTTTTTCTGTAGCTGTCTTTGGTTAAAAAAAAAACTATTATTTAATACAGTAGGACCATTACAAACAGTTTTTATTTAGTTCCATTGAACTCAATAACCGGAAAAAGACAGATTTTTTTTTAACCTGTAGCCTTAACCTGTAAAATGGACAAATTTTGGTATAAAAAAATGGCCTTTGTTTTTTTTAATAACAGACAACTAAAAAAGATTTGTGAACAGTTCAATTATCGAGAGAAAAGGTCAATAGTATGTCTAAGCTTAAAAAACAAGACGGTCCATTTAAATAATAACTATAATAAATAATAATAAGTGAGTGTACTATAGTATATCCCCAAAGAACTGTGCATGTACCATATGTATTAGTTTGCAAAGTTGGTTGTCACTACCTCACCATACCTCATAAAAAGGAATCCTGCAACCTCATGTATTCTTGACAACCATGTGCAGAGGAGCATGCATGTACTCTTAAAAGAGTGTGCAGTGTACTGCTTCACCACACTTCAAAATGTATCCTCCATAAACCAGCAATAATTATTTATGCATTTAATAACAAGCACTTTCTCATCAGATATTATTACATTCACAAAATAGCAGAAGTGCTCCAAGGACTGGTCCATGCCCCACAACATTACTACTGTCTGTACAGTTTCTGTGCTCCACAGAGAACGCAGAGGGTAAGTGGCAAAGATAGTCACCTGCCTCTGTTGCCACTTCTGAAGATCCATTTGTTCTTTGGGTGTTCCTCCTGTCCAGCTGATTGGAGAACACCCTGGCTGGCAGGGTCTCTACTGAGTGGTTTTGTCCAATGCTGTAGTTTTGTGGGACAATGATGTCACTATAGCTGCCTGCACAGGTCAGAAAGCTTCCTGCCCGATCTGGAGATAATAATTTCCTTTGTCAGGGAACACTCCTTTGTATGCGTACACCCAGGATACATAGGGGGAGATTGATCAAAACGTGTGCAGAGGAAAAGTTGGCCAGTTGCCCATAGCAACCAACGAGATTGTTTTTCTTTTGTTTTTTTTTTTTAAAGAAGGCCTCTGAAAAATAAAAGAAGCAATCTGATTGGTTGCTATGGTCAACTGGTAAATTCTTTCTTTGCACAGGTTTTGATAAATGTTCTCCACAGTCTTTTTCGATGAGGAGTGGTAAAATAGTTGCGACCCTTTAAATCTAAGGGGAAATCCATTGGGGATATATGAACACTCACTTGTTCAATTATTTACGTAGGCCTGTTTTTGAGCTTAGACATACTATTCCTCTTTCTAATTGTGCTGTTAATATATTTTATTGATTTTATAAATTTTTGGTGAATTATCGGGGTGCTACTCAACTGGTAGCAGTTAAGAGAAGGTACTTTTGAACCTAGGGACATTGTGTATATATCTTTTGGTTGTGTAAACATAGCTCATCAGCTCATCTCAGCTCATTAAAATTCCTTAACTCCATGAAGACCAGACCATTTTTCATTTTTGCACTTTAGTTTTTTCCTCCTCTCCTTCTAAAAATCATGACAATTTCAATTTTATACCTACAGACCCATATGAGGGCTGTTTTTTTGTGCCACAAATAGACATTTATGATGACATTAATTAGAGATGAGCTAATCGAAGCTGACCCCTGTGATGTCACAGCCCTATATAATCGGCAGCCATCTCTTCATTTCATCTATGCACTCAGAGATAGAGAGAACGGGACTGCGTGTGTCTGACTAGCTTATACCACAATGTTTTTTTTAAATTTAAATATTGATTTTATTTCAACAATATAAAAGGTACAAGCACATAGTCCTCAATCCAAATAAATTCCAAATCCCTCCCTCCCACTCCCACCTCCCACTCCCACCCCTGAAAGAAAGGGAGAAAAAAACAAAACAATTGTTATCTCTTTCACTCTGACCATATTCCCCAGACAGATCTGAAACTGTTTAATCTTTTTTTTTAGACCTACTAGCTCTCAATTCCTCATATTTGCAAGTTTTTTGGACTAGTCCCTCCCATTCAGTTACACTTGGGCCCCTACTTCCAAAAAGCCCCCTCAGAACTACCACTTTAGTAAGCATAAACACACGATTTAGAGATTCTCGACTTTTCTTTCTCATGTCTCCAAGGATAACCTCCATCCCCGACCAATCTTTATCTAATTTAAAGGGGTATTCCAGACAAAAACTTTTTTCTATATATCAACTGGCTCCGGAAAGTTAAACAGATTTGTAAATTACTTCTATTAAAAAATCTTAATCCTTTCAATAGTTATTAGCTTCTGAAGTTTTCTGTCTAACTGCTCAATGATGATGTCACATCCCGGGAGCTGTGCATGATGGGAAAATATCCCCATAGGAGCTGCACAGCTCCTGGGACATGAGTCATCAGAAAGCAGTTAGACAGAAAACAGCAACTCAACTTCAGAAGCTAATAACTATTGGAAGGATTAAGATTTTTTAATAGAAGTCATTTACAAATCTGTTTAACTTTCCGGAGCCAGTTGATATATAAAAAAAAGTTTTGGCCTGGAATACCCCTTTAAGTTTGCATCCAATTTTCCGAAATACCATAGCCCAAAATTCCTTGACCTTTGGGCATACCCATAGTTGATGGATTAAATCTGCATCCTGTATGGCGCACTTAGGACAAGCTGCACTCTTCCAGCAACCTATCTTTTTTAACTGGGTCGAGGAATAATACAACTGATAGATTATTTTTTATTGCATGACTTGATATCTTTTATTTACAGAACATGTGTAGACATATACCACAATGTTACACTGCAACTGCTAGTCACATTGGGGAAAGACAGGAGTGCAGAGTGCTTTGCTGTTCGCACTGAGAAGGATCATTGATATATAAACCTCCTATTCACGTTATTGAGCATTGCAACAGAGAGGGGCAGATAGCTGTAAGCTGCCTCATACAGATCAACAAGCTGCCTGAACTTTATCAACCATCTTATCTCCTCATTTTTCAGCGCAATTCTGTTTTTTTTTGCTCCACAAATCATCTGCTGCTCAGAATTGTGTGACAGAGTGCAATTTAGGGTTTAATCCCTGTATTTTTTTTTTGTGGTGCTGCACTGTTGGGTCCTGCTGCTGTTCACAAATACGTTATTTTTTCAGCGGACTGTAGTGCATTTGTCCTTAACAAGTCTAGAGGGAAAGTCCTGACTCCTGGAAAAAGTAATCATCTGCTGGTGTTTTTAAAAAATACTTATTTTTTTCTGCGTATAGTTGCGCATATTATTGCTCTCATCAGTGCATATCGCATAGGTACATGCAAGTATTGTACCATTTTATACCTGTTAATCTGTCAAGGGGCTACATACTGTCAAAAGTCCAAACAATAGTATTCACCGGCTGGTGGTTTTCAAAAAAACTGAGTTTTTTCTTCGTATTGTTGCGCATATTTCTGCACTCGTCAGTGCATACCGCATACGTACATCCAAGTAGTGTACCATCTTGTACCTGTTAATCTGTCAAGGGCCTACAAACTGTGAAAGGACAGCCGTAAGTAATCACCTGCTGCTGTTCTAGACAAATACTGTTTAAAGAGTAGTGTAGCGTATTGTAATACCGTCAAATACGCACTAAGTATGTCAGGCAGAGAAGTGCCAGGATGTGCACAGAGGAGTGGCAGAGGCCTAAATACTTCAGGAAGAGTTGGCAGCAGACTAAGGGCGAGTTGCTGCAGGAGTCACAGTGAGAGGCCTGAGCTCCCGTTATCAGCCAGCGGTCATGTCTTGACCAGCAACCCATCTGCCATTGTAGATTGGTTAACACGCTCATCCACATAATCACAAGTGACATCTGACACCCAGAGTCAACAGTCGGTGGGTTCCTCAGACACTACCCTCAGTTGGCATGGCCCGGGAGCAGTCCCTGTCCTTCCATTGCCTTATCCTATGCTGTTCCCTCTCCTAGAGAAGTATCTTATGCTGTGGGTTTAGCTCCACTATTTACTGAGGACGATGTAATAGAGGACAGTCAGCAGCTACTGTCCAGCCAAGAAGGGGAGGAGACATGCGCCGCTTGGGGGCCAAGTTGTGATGCGGAGAGTGATGTGGGAGGCGGTGTTGCAAGGGTTCAGGGTCCTGAAGCAGACACTGTTGGGGAACGTGAGGAGGACATCAGTGACGTGCACACACCTGTTGATGATGATGAAGCTGATCGCAATTGGGAGCCGCATTGAGGCAGCAAGGCGGTAGCACGGTTGGCAGTCAGCGTGGTGGCAGGAGTGGAAATTCAAGAGACAAACGTGCCCGAGGGAGACCACCTGCTTCTCCGCAGACTACCTTTCCCGGAGGTAGTGGAAAAGGGGTTCCTGGAGACGGCGCCAGTAGCAGTCAATTAGTGCGGACTGTAGGTGAGAAAATCAGCTACTCGGCGGTGTGGAAGTTTTTCATCAGGCACCCGGAGGAGGTTCACGTAGCCACATGCAAGATCTGTCAGCAGAAGGTGAAGCATGGCCAGGGTCCCAATGTCGGCACCACAGCCCAATGCGTCAACACATGCTTCGCCACCATAAAGCGGCCTGGGGGAACCGTGGCTCCAGTGTAGTGGTCCAGCCTGCTGCATAACCCAGTGGCCATCTGCTCCCTCCTTCATCCTGCCATGGCTCTACCACCTCAGCCGAAGGGAGCTGTGTGTCAAACCCTCCTTCTGTCGCTCCAGATGCTCCTGCTTCTCCTGCTTCTAGTCAGCCATTCTGCCATCAATCCATCGGTGAAGCCATGTCCAAGAGACAACAATATGCGCCCATTCATCCAACGGCGCAGAAGTTGAATGTGCTCCTGTCCAAGTTGCTGGTGCTGCAGTCCCTTCCCTTTTCAAGTGGTGCACTCTGCAACTTTCAGAGAATTGATGGCTTGTGCCGAGCCGAGGTGGAGAGTCCCAAACTGTCATTTCTTTGCGAAGAAGGCAGTACCAGCCCTGCATAAGTTTGTACAAGAGAAGGTGGGCCAGTCCTTGAGCCTGTCGGTGTGTTCAAAAGTGCACGGCAGCACCGACGTGTGGAGCTGTAACTACGGGCAGGGACAATACTTGTCTTTTACGGCCCACTGGGTAAATGTGGTTCCAGCACAGCCACAACAGCAACTTGGACAGGTCACACTGCTTCCTCCTCCACGCTCCCGCTCCCAGGCAGTTTGTCCTGTTACGGTGTGCGACGATGCCTCCTGATCCTCCACCTCCTCGGCCTCCACTGCACTTCCAAATCTCGGTGCCCCATATGTGTAGGGCACGGTGGTGTCAAGCTTTTCTTCACATGGTCTGCCTTGGCGAACTGAGTCACACAGGGGAGGAACTGCTAAAATTCATTTGTAAAGAAATCCGAGTATGGCTTACTCCACAAAATCTGGAAATGGGAACCATGGTGACCGACAACGGGAAGAATATCGTGTCCGCGCTGCGACAAGGAAGTGTTAAGCATGCGCCCTGCATGGCACACGTGTTGAATCTGGTTGTCAAGCACTTCCTCAAGTCTTTACCCCATTTGCAAAACATCCTGACAATGGCAAGGAAACTGTGCATGCACTCGTACAGCGCCAAGCACACCTTCCTTGAGCTGCAGCGTCAGAACGGTATCCCACAACATAGTCTTATTTGTGACATTGCCACACGTTGGAATTCCACCCTCCATATGTTGGACAGACTATACGAACAAAGAAAAGCCATCACCGATTTCTTGATGATCCAAGCAGATAGGACTACTCCCCTGTGTAACTTCAATGTGAACCAGTGGCAGCTCATACGTGACACCTGCCATTTGCTAAGGGCCCTTTGAGGAAGCCACATTATTTGTAAGTCGCCTGGATTATGCCATGAATGACATAGTTCCACTCCTACATTTCCTACAACAAATGATTGAAACGATGGCTGGTCATGGCAATGGAGACGTTGCACCTACATCTCAAGACTACTTGAGCCCTGTGGGGGCTGAACTGGAGGAGGAGGATGAGGGGCAGAGCGGATCACAGTTTAGGTTGGATGAGATGGCCGGTGTTTCTAGTCATCGGACAGGAGACAAGGAGCAGGAGAGTTATGAGGAAGGCAAGACAGAGGACCCAGACACACCGTGGCAGTATGCAGTGGAGATGGAGGCAGGTAGTCCCTCCAAAGTCACTGGCGCAAATGGCACAATGCATGCTCAGTTGCTTGCGTAGTGACCCCCAAATTGTCAAAATTCGTCAGCGGAATGACATCTTGACCTCCACCTTATTAGACCCTCGCTACCGTCCCAGAATGGGGGCCTTTTTTACACCCACTGAGAGGGAGGACAAACTGACCTACTACAGAGAGATTCTACGTAGTCAGTTGGCCGATGCCTATCGGCCACATGGTCCATCCACTCGCAGGTCTGACTCGGGGGGCCCTCTGCACTCACCTTCCACTGCCATGCTGCTGGGGAGAGGAGGGGTGGCAGGAACAGTACCAGCTCAATCATAAGCAGCCTGAGTCTACAGTCGCTGATGAGTAGCTTTCTTCACCCGCATAGTGAAGCAACTCATCAGCAGCAGGTAGACATGGAGCAGGACCTGAACCAGCAGGTGTTGGCATACCTTGACATGGCCATGCTAACAACCATTGAAGATCCGCTGGACTTCTGGGCAGCCAAACTTGATTTATGGCTGCAACTAGCAAAGTATGCTCTGGAAAAGCTGTCCTGCCCGGCCAGTAATGTGCCATCAGAGCGGGTGTTTAGTGCGGCTGGGGCCATAGTCACCCCAAGGTGAACTCGTCTGTCCACTAAAAATGTGGAGAGACTGATGTTTGTCAAGATGAATCAGGGATGGATCAGCCAGGATTTCCTGCCACCAATGCCAGATGCCTCAGAGTAGATTGACCATGCTGCTACACCAACACTTCCCAATTATGGTTATGAAACCCTCTTTTCTTTATCTAAAGCCGAAGAACGTGCTCTCGATTCACCCAAAGTGCAAGAAAAAGTGCAAACGTGTTACACTAAAAAAACGTGCACAAAGGATGCGGTCTATCGCCAGCCCTTCTCCGATAGGAGAGAGGACCCCCAACAAACCTTACCCTTCGCCTCCGGACCAAAAGGTACCTGCAAGGTTCCAGGTTCGATGTCCCTTTTCGCCGAAGCTACTAGGGGACCACAAATGCTCCCGGCATCCCCCTTGGCGTTAGCCAAGGTATCTGCCCGCAGAGCCAATAACGGAAGTTACCCTGCCAAAGCAGGAGTACCCGGGGTGTTTGCAGGGAGGTGCGGAACCTCATGGCCACACACACCTCCCCTAGACCGCCAGGAGGGACACCCAGAAGGGCTACCGCATCCTGACAAATCCTGTGAACACACAACACGCAAAAAGTGACACAGTGAGACAAAAATAAATAAATAAGTGAATGTGTGCAGATATACTGCCCGGATATCCGGCCGGATCTATAAAAATTTCTCTGATCCTAGCCAGAAGGCCGGGAATCAAGAGGTGAGTGCCACAAGGTGAAGAGATCATGGTGCCCGTGCTTCAACTCAGTGAGCCAGTACTCCCAGTGAGTTTCGGCACCTCGGGGTCACCACTCCCCGAGGCACAAAAGTACCTCGGCTCTAGACCCTCTCAGCCTCATGGCGAGACCCGGAGGGAACAGGTCACATCGGGCAGCCGTCGAGCTGATTCCTCAGAACCAGCCCCGGAAAGCCCCGGTACACCTGCATCCTCCATGCAGCACCCATCCCCACCAGCATGAAAACTGATAAGAACAGATACTACACTTGATCTTAGCCAAAAGGCCGAGAAGGTTATGAAACCCTCTTGGGTTATCAATTAGGGTTATGAAACCCTCTTTGGTACTGCGATTGCCTGCTCCCGGCTCATCCTGTGTCTTTCAGGAACTATTTGCCTCACAGATGCTTCGGGCCTTGGCCCTTTAATTTTTGGATGTTAAGCTGTAGCTAAATACTAGTTTTGAGCGGCATAGGCCATATTCGAATTCGCGAATATTCGCGAATATATGGATGAATATTCGTCATATATTCGCGAATATTCGCATACTCGTAATATTCCCGTTTTATTTTCGCATATGCGAAAATCCGCGTATGCGAAAATTACCATATGCGAAAATTACCATATACAAAAATGTGCAAATGTGAAAATTCGCATATGCGAAAATATGCATCTGCAAATTTTCGCATATGCGAAAATGCGCACACCAGTCTCACACAGTAGTATTAGAGCCTTCTTTACATCACACAAGCTGGAAGCAGAGAGGGATGATCACTGTGATGTGTACTGTGGAAAAAAAAAAACGAATATTCGTAATTATGAATATATAGCGCTATATTCGTGAATATTCGCGAATTCGCGAATATGCGATATTCGCAAATAAAATTCGCATTACGAATATTCGCGAGCAACACTACTAAATACATGCTTAATGCAAATTTCAACATTGATCTTTAAATGTAAGGGGTTATGAAACCCTCTTGGGTACTGCGAATGCCTGCTCCTGGCTCATCCTTTCACAAACTACTTGCCTCACCGATGCTTCTGGCCTCGGGCCTTTAATTTTTGGAAGTTTAGCAGTAGCTAATAATATGCTTAATGCAAATTTCAACAATGATCTTTAAATTCTCGGCACTCTGTCAGGGCCATCACCTACCCCGCCGGGGCCGATCCAAGCACCTCACTAAACCATCCAATCGGTAGTAGAGACAGGCAGTGTGTACAAAGGTCAGTGACTTAATGAACCCGAGCTTATGACCCGCACTTAGTTGGAATTCTTCTTTCATGGCAAATAATTGCAATTCCCGATCCCTATCACAAACGGGGTTGAGCGGGTTACCCGCACCTGTCGGTGAAGGATAGACACATGCTGGTCCGTTCAGTGTAGCGTGCGTGCAGCCCCGGACATCTGAGGGCATCACACACCTGTTATTGCTCGATCTAGTGATTGATCGTGTAATGTAAGGGGTTATCAAAGCCTCTTGGGTACTGCTGATGCCTACTCCTGACTGGTCCTGTGTCTTTCAGGAACTACTTGCGTTCATGATGCGTCTGGGCTTGGGCCTTTAATTTTACGATTGGTGAAATAGATACATACATATGTTTAATTAAAATTTCAACATTTATGGTGCAATGTATGGGGTTATTAAACCCTCTTGGGTAAAAAAATTTTTTTAAATTTTATTATAATTTTCATAGTAATAAACTTGAATTTTCAAGAATAATAATCCTTACACTATTGAACGCTTATTGTGTGTGATTCATTAATTAAAATTGTCAAAAATAATACGGAGATGGATGAACTCCGAAGAATGTCTTTTTGTGGTCCACTGTCCTGCATTATAGAGTCTTCTGGACTCTTGGATATGCGCTTCTTCTTAACCTGTTCAGGACCAAGGGCGTAATTTTCCGCCCTTGCGCCCTGGTACTTAAGGACCAAGGGCGTAAACTTACGCCCTGGCGTTTTCCTATCCCTGTCGCGCGCTGGGCAGAGATTGGAACTGCATGCCTGCTTAAATCGTTCAGCAGGCATGCCGTGCAAATGCCGAGGGGGGTCCCGGGACCCCCACATGTCAGCGATCGCAGCAGAGCACTTGCGAATTCACGCGAGCGATATGCCGTGATTCCGGTCATTCGGGTCACTTGTGACCCGATGACCCGGAAAAAGAAGGTGATCGGCGGTGTACAATACACCACCAATCACCTCCAGTTGCTAGAGACTGCTATTGTCCGGCAATCCTCCGGCCAATAGTAGTCCAACAGAGGAGGGGTTAACGGTCAGCTCTGCGCAGCTCTGAGCGCTCGCTGAGTTCAGTCAGCGGCAGAGCTGCCACGAGAGGACCGGGACCCACCCTCTGCACCATCAGGAGCCCCTAGATCAGGGAGAGCAGTATTCAGGGCAAGGTAGGCATTCTGTGTCCAAAAAGTTAAAAATAAAGTTAAAAAAAAATCCCCCCCCCGACCCCTAATAGGTCCCCAAGGGTCCGCTGTCACCTAATCCATGTGACCCCGGGCCCTATTAGGGGTTCCGGGTGCAGCAAGTGCCACCCATTTTTTTTTTCTGGCCGCACTTTTTTTTTTTTTTTTCCTGTAACTTTACACCAAGCACCACACACTACATACTTCCCTAAGCACACACCCCCTCCCCTCCGCCACCGCCCCTCCCTCCGCCACCGTAGAAAAAAAGTGATGGCCCGCCGGGCATTTTCGGTAGCGGAGGCTTATGCTTTTTTAACCTCCGACTCCGAATCTGCCAGTGAGGACGAGGAAGATCCTACTTTTTTGTGTTCTTTCTCGCCCTCCTCATCATCTAGTAGTGATGATGAGTCCCCTGTACGGCGGCGGAGACGCCGCCAGGCGAGGCCACGCACCCCCCATGAGAGTGACCCAGTGGCCGACACTAGTGCGAGTGGCAATGCCGCTCATAATAGGAGTCCGGCCCCCCAGACAAGTGCATCAGAGCCCCCTTCCGATGACCCTGTCTGGAGCCCCCCAGAGGGTTATCAGCCACGGATTCCTGAGTTTGTTGGCGACTCGGAAATCCGGATTGACCATGCTGGATTCCCTGATCTGGACTTTTTTAAGTTTTTTTTTTCAGAGACAGCCTGGTCAATAACATGGTGGAGCAAATGAAATTGTATGCCCAGCAGGTCATTGCTCACCACCCAGATTTGCTTTTGGCCAGGTCCAATGAATGGCGCATCATTGATGCAGCGGAAATGAGGACATTTTGGGGCCTCACGCTGCATATGGGCCTGGACAAAAAAAACAAGTGCTCGTCATTACTGGAGCGGGGACGTCCTCTATCAGACCCCGCTTTACAGTATGGCGATGACACGGAGGTGGTACGAGGCCATTCGGAAATGCCTGCATTATGCAGATAATGCGGCATGTCCGCCCCAAGGTGATCCCGCCCATGATCGGCTTTACAAAGTGAGGCCGGCCATCGATCACTTTGGGGCCAAATTTTTGGAGGCCTACGTACCCCTCAGGGACCTCTCGGTAGATGAGTCTCAACAGTTTTAATTACAGGAGCAGGTTGCGGGAGATCCCACACGGGGATTTATCCCAGAAAAACCTTGGCGTGTGAAAGCGCTTCTCCGTTGCGAAAATAAGGTGGCTGGAAACTTCTTGGATTAGAAGGGGGGATTTATTGAACAGTTGGGTTTACAAAAAGAAATAAAGAACACATAAGTAAAAATAAAAAGCAAATAGGATTGGACAATGCGTTTCAAAAGGGTGTCCCTTTCTTCTTCAGCTCCGCTGGCATAATGTAACGAGTGTGCTTATATAAAGTGTGAGGGGTGTTACAGTTTCAAACTTTGACGGTTCTTTTGGTCACAGGGGGCTGGGCTGTGACGTCAGTCCCCCCAGGCTTCTGGGGGGAATGTCTGGAGACTAGAACTAAAGTCCCTTTAACATAACTGAAATCTCTACATTGAAACTAATAGACTTGGATGGGTCTATGGTAAGTGCTGTGGGCTGGAAAACAAGCTAAGCAGCACTTGTAATGGTTTGAGGCTGGATGGGAGATGTCTGAGAACTGCCTGAGTAGAGGTATATCCATATGAACTATCTCTCCTAAAGAAAGGGCTATCCTATTGCCCAGTCAACAAACCAGACGATTTCACTTTATTCCTGGGCTTACACAAATTTACAAGGAAACTCACCTTGCAGAGACACTTCTCGTTACCCAACCAAGAATCTTTCAAAAAAACTGAATCCAAGGAAGCAAATCCCCTTGAAGGAAAGCACCCTCCTGTCAAAAATAAATCTCAATTCTACCCCATCCACAGCCAAGGACATCTAATCAAAACCTTTCATGACCTTGTGGCACAAGACCTCAAAAAACTTCCTTTCAACCACAGCAAAAAAACTAAAAACGGATCCCTAACTAGGAAAGAGAAAGAAGCTCTGAAAAAACTTGGTCATAAGATCCGCCGACAAAGGAGGAGGTATAGTTCTACAAGATTATGAGGACTATCATGTAGAAGCTGTCAAAATCATACAAGATAAGGACTACTACCAAAAACTCACCCATAACCCATACCTTCAATTACAAGAAATCATCAAAGAAACACTCAATAAAGCATTTACTGACAACGTAATCACCAAAGCAGAAAATAAATTCTTCTACATCGACAATCCCTCCGTTCCATTCTACTACCACTTACCCAAGATCCACAAAAATCAAACCCAGCCCACAGGGAGACCAATCATCTCCGGCATCAACAGCCATACGTCCCAAATCTCGCACTATCTAGTTCTGATACTACAGGACTATGTCCAATCTCTCCCAAGCTATCTGAAAAGCTCTGACGACCTCATCAATCTACTACGCCCAATACCTTGGCACAATAACCTCCTTTTTGTCACAATGGACGTCACAGCATTATACTCCAACATCAAACACAGCATAGGACTGGATTGCGTCAGAAAGCACTCTAGAAGAGGACCCCAACATTCCACAAAAACAATGTACCTTTCTGCTCAAATGTCTAGACATCATCTTAATCAACAACTTCTTCACATACGATGGTGCCACCTACCACCAGACGACGGGCACCGAGATGGGGACCCGGGTGGCACCGTCGTACGCAAATCTAGTGATGGGCAGCTTTGAGAAAACCTTCATAACCTCACATCCACTTTTCCAACAACACGCTGTACTGTACCGTCGATATATAGATGATCTGTTCATGCTATGGAATGGACCTCCCCAACTCATCCAAGAACTCATCAACAGCATCAATAAAAACGACTGGGGGATCACACTCACATTAAACATATCTGCAGAAACCATAGACTTTCTGGACCTTGAAATTTCTCATACGGACAACAGCATCATCACCGCAACTCATTTAAAAAAAGTTGACTCCAACAGCTACCTCCCTTACGACAGTGGACACTACAAAAAGTGGAAACTCAATATCCCATTCAATCAGTACAAACAAATCTGGAAAAACTGTACCTCAGATCATACTTTCAAATCCCAAGCGAAGATTCTCCAAAAACGTTTTCTCTCAAAAGGATACCCAAAACAAATTTTGATCGAAGCCTACAACAAGACCAAAACCCTAACGCAAGATGACTGCTTACAACCAAAGAAAAACACAGAAAACCCAGACAATCAAATCAAACTGAACTTTATTACTACCTACAACTCATCTCACAATGCAATCAGAACCATACTCAAAAACATTGGCACATCCTTCAAAATGACCCCATCCTACAAAAATCCCTACCGAGCAATCCAGGAGTTACTTTCAGGAGAGCACCAAATATCAAAAATCTAATCGCTCCCAGCAGACTCAAGCGACATACCAATCGCCACACCAACCACTCCAGTACAAAAACCAAAGGTGCTTTCAGATGTGGAACCAGAAGGTGACTCTGCTGTGCCACAATTGACCACAAGCAAACCACTTTCTTAAATCTAAGAACCAACGAAAAACACAACATCAAATATCCACTCACCTGCAACTTACGTTATTTACTTAAAGGAAAACTGTCACATATTTTCTCCCGCACTATCCACATGTATTGGTGGATAGTGCGGGAGACGCTGATTAAAACGAGCCCTCTAGGTCTGATCCGCGCCGCAATTCGCCCGCAATTGTAGTTTTAATCTCTGTGTATGTCCAGCTGTAACTGGCAAAGGCGGTGCTTCTGCGGGCCGCTCATAAAAATTCATCCCTCCCTCTGGTTAGAAGCGGCGAAGCGAGGGAGAACAGGAGGGATGAATATTCATGAGCGGCCCTGACCTGGCGTGTCAGTTAGCCCGCAGAAGCGCCGCCTTTGCCAGTTACAGCCGGATATACAAAAGATTAAAACTACAAGTGCGGGCGAACGGCGGCGCGGATCAGACCAAGGTAGGGCTCATTTTAATCAGCGTCTCCCGCACTATCCACCAATACCGGTGGATAGTGCGGCAGAAAATATGTGACAGTTTTCCTTTAATCACCCGCACTTGCAACAAGCAGTATATTAGTCGGACCACCCAAGAACTCCACATCAGACTAAACCAACGCAGGAATAATATCAAACGGAACTTCGCCCTGCACAGTCTCTCCAAACACTGCTCAGAAAGGCACAGAGAGGAAAAAAAACAATTAAAATCTGCCCCATAGACCCTATCCCACCACATAAAATTAAAGATTTTCCACTCTAAAAAAACTAGAGATGTTCTGGATCTACCTCGTTGAAACTTTGCAGCCATATGGGCTTAATGATGCCACAGAACTGATCACATAAAAAGAAAACCTGAATCCATGCAAAAAAAAAATCATTTTCTCCTGCCTTTCACATTCATCTCCAGTCCTATAGCACCACCTACAGGCCTAACCTAGCCTCTGCAGTCCTCTGTTAACCAACAGCACTTACTACAACAGCTTAAACCACAATTCTATTGATTATATACCAGTCATGTCCATCATACTCATACATCTGTTACAATGTTATATTGTCAACCATATCCTTCCACTGCTCATTTCCAGCAACATACAGCCTATTGGTACTTCATATGATTACTATGTAACATTTTGTTTATGAATTACTTCCTCACTTGTCAATCATACTTACCACAATGTTGCAAATGTAACCATTTCACTCCACAGTAACCACACACCAATTAACCTTTAACCCCCAAGTGTCATTTTCAATTAAAAGATATACCTCTACTCAGGCAGTTCTCAGACATCTCCCATCTCCCATCCAGCCTCAAACCATTACAAGTGCTGCTTAGCTTTTTTCCCAGCCCACAGCACTTACCATAGACCCATACAAGTCTATTAGTTCCAATGGAGAGATTTCAGTTATGTTAAAGGGACTTTAGTTCTAGTCTCCAGACATTCCCCCCAGCCCCCTGTGACCAAAAGAACCGGCAAAGTTTGAAACTGTAACACCCCTCACACTGTATATAAGCACACTATTATGCCAGTGGACCTGAAGAAGAAAGGGATACCCTTTTTAAATGCGTTGTCCAATCCTATTTGCTTTTTATTTTTACTTTTGTGTTCTTTATTGATTTTTGTAAACCCAACTGTTCAATAAATCCCCCCCTTGTAATCCAAGAAGTTTCCAGCCACCTTATTTTCGCAATGGAGAAGCGCTTTCACACGCCGAGGTTTTTCTGGGTTAAATCCCCGTGTGGGATCTCCCGCAACCTGCTCCTGTACTATTGCCACCGCCTGCCAGCGGTCTCGGCAGAAATCTGCTCCCGATCACCAACCTAAAGATTCTTTCCATCGCCACATCATCGGGACTTAAAGGATAGTGGCACCTGACTGCTCACCCCGATCTCCACCGCACACTGGCCGCGAGGTACCAGCACACATCGAGGGGATCATCCAGCTGACCGCAACTGCCGACTCCGCCAAGCGGACCGCATCTGAACATCTGGAATACACCAGTGGACGGTGTCTACTCCACAGAAGCAGCGCTCCCCATCACCGGCACCGGGTGACACCCTGCAACACCAGAGACAAGCAAGAACATCGGCCAGCAGATCTAGCGGTCAGCGGACCCTGATCCTTGCCGCATACCAGCCTATACGCATCACAGAGTTGTGCCTGTCATACAGTACAACTCTGAAAGGTGAGCAGAAAATCTCCCTATCCTTCCCCGCTAAATCCCCCCCCCCCCTCTTTACCTCCTGTAACTAGAAAGGTAAAGGCACCATCAAGGCGCCACTTCTGTGTTTCTACTCTCCACATATTTTACTCAGCAGTTTTAAGGGGAGACTCATCTTCCGCCAGTATATTCCCTTGAAGCTGGCGCGGTATGGCGTGAAACTCTACAAACTCTGCGAGAGTACCTCTGGGTACACTTGCAAGTTTAGAGTATATGAGGGACAAGATTCCCGTATTGAACCCCTAGAATGTCCCCCCACTCTGGGTGTTAGCGGGAAAATCGTTTCAGACCTTATGCACCCATGCACCTTATGCACCCATTGCTGGATAAGGGTTTCCACGTATGACTCATGACTAAACTAATATGGGGCATGGAACATCTTAGCTATGAGGAGCGATTAAAGGAGTTACAATTGTTTAGTCTTGGGAAGAGACGTTTAAGGGGGATATGATAAACGTATATAAATATATTAATGGCCCATACAAAACATATGGAGAAAAACTGTTCCAGGTTAAGCCCCCTCAAAGGACAAGGGGGCACTCCCTCCGTTTGGAGAAGAAAAGGTTTAGTCTCAAGGGGCAACACGCCTTCTTTACCATAAGAACTGTGAATTTATGGAACAGTCTACCTCAGGAACTAGTCACAGCAGGAACGATTAATACATTTAAAACAGGGTTAGATACATTCCTGGAACAAAATAACATTAATACTTATGCAGAAATATAAAATCCCATCCCTTACCCCAATATCCCACCACACCCCTACCCTTCAATTCCCTGGTTGAACTTGATGGACGTATGTCTTTTTTCGACCGTACTAACTATGTAACTATGTATACGTGGATAACTTTTATACCAGCATCCCTCTGTTCAAATCCCTTTCCGCCAGATCCACGTCCGCTTGTGGGACCGTGCAGAAGATCCAGAGAGGCCTCCCTCTAAATTTGGTCCAACCGCCTATTCCCAAGGGTGAGTCCCGTGCCCTGACCCATGATAACCTGTTGTTGGTGAAGTATAAGGATAAGAGGTATGTACTTATACTCACCACTATTCATGGGAACGGCAGCACCCCTGTCCCTGTGCGAGGTACCGTGGCACCGGTCCTCAAGCCCGATTGTATTCTGGACTACAATCGGTATATGGGGGGAGTTGATCTCTCAGATCAAGTCCTCCAGCCATAAAACGCCATGCGGAAAACACGGGCATGGTACAAAAAAGTTGCGGTCTACATGGTACATGGTACAACGCTTTTGTACTATCCCAGTACGCTGGCAACACAGGGACATTCCTCCAGTACCAAGAAGAAGTCCTAAGGTTCCTGATCTTTGGCGACTGGGAAAGATCAGGCCGGACTTCCCAAGGGTCTGGAGTTATAGGCGCCAGGATCGTCCCCGAAAAAATGCGGAGTGTGTAAGGGGATACGGAAGGGGATACGGAAGGACACCATCCATCAGTGCGACACTTGCCCAGATAATCTGGGCCTCTGCATAGGCTGCTTAAGGGAGTATCACACTTCCATGGAGCCCTAAATTTTCCCTTTACATTTTGAATTGTCCATAATTTGACCAATGTACCAAGTAAAGAGTACATTCCAAATTTTAACCCCATAAATCACTAAATTGCCCAAAAAACTGGGAAAAAAACACAAAAAAACCTGAAGACCTCTGGGGGTTTTTTTCTTCAAAAAAATGAGTCATAGGTCACCGAGTAACTCTCATCGGGGACTTTTTATGTTGCCTCAAATGCGCAGCGCTCTCTCTCCACCTGAGCGGGTGCACATTTGAGGCAACAGGTTAGGGACGGCCACACACATCACATTCCCAGAATGATGACTCAGCGCATAGGGTTTGGGGCGGGCATATTTTTTTTTTAGTTTTGGCTATGCTCTGGGTCATCATTCTGGGAACATATCCTGCTTTATTATGATTTATAACTTTCTGACTGTACTCCATATTACGGGCCTCTGTACCCCACTTGCGTACCCCAGTTATGGCCCGTTGTCCGCATAATGTTCCCCTATTTTAGGGCTCAGTGCTCCCCCCTTTAATGCTCCTTGAGGGGGGGTCCCACATCCTGGCTCCATATGAAGCTCAAGGCCCCTGACTGACCTCACGCTATACCAAGACCCGCTGTGCCTCCGCCAAGCCATAATCATTGAAAAATAAGGTACGTCCTTACTCCAAAGAAATGTATTTACAAATTATGGGGGGTCTTTTCTGCTATTAACCCTTGTAAAAATGTAAAATGTTGGTGAAAACATACATTTTTTGTGAAAAATATATATATTTTTTTACATATGCAAAAGTCGTGAAACCCCTGTGGGGTATTAAGGCTCACTTAATTCCTTGTAACGATCCCCAAGGGGTCTAGTTTCAAAAATGGAATGCCATGTGGGGGGTTTTCTACTGTCCTGGCACCATAGGGGCTTCCTAAATGCAACATGCCCCCCCCCCCCCCCATTTCAGCAAAGTTTGCAAATGTGACTCCTTCTCTTCTGAGCATTGTAGTTCGCCAGCAGTGCACTTCAGCTCCACTTATGGGGAACTGCCATACTCAGAAGAGATGGGGTTACAAATTTTGGGGGGTCTTTTCTGCTATTAACCCTTGCAAAAATGTGAAATTTTGGGGGGAACACACATTTTAGTGAAAAAAATAATTTTACATATGCAAAAGTCGTGCGTGAAACCCCTGTGGGGTATTAAGGCTCACTTAATTCCTTGTTACGTTCCCCAAGGGGTCTAGTTTCCAAAATGGTATGGCATGTTGTTTTTTTTTTTTGCTGTCCTGGCACCATAGGGGCTTGCTAAATGCAACATGCTCCCCGAGCAAAATTTGCTCTCAAAAAGCCAAATGTTACTCCTTCTTTTCTGAGCATTGTAGTTTGCCCGCAGTACACTTCAGCTCCACTTATGGGGTACTTCCATACTCAGAAGAGATGGGGTTACAAATTTTGGGGGATATTTTCTGTTATTAACCCTTGCCAAAATGTGAAATTTTAGTGAAAATTATTTTTTTCTTTTACATATGCAAAAGTCGTGAAACCCCTGTGTGGTATTAAGGCTCACTTAATTCTTTGTTACATTCCTCAAGGGGTCTAGTTTCCAAAATGGTATGCCATGTGTTTTTTTTTTGCTGTTCTGGCACCATAGGAGCTTCCTAAATGCAACATGCCCCCCAAAAACCATTTCAGAAAAACGTACTCTCCAAAATCCCCTTGTCGCTCCTTCGCTTCTGAGCCCTCTAATGCGCCCGCCGAACAATTTACATACACATATGAGGTATGCGCTTACTCGAGAGAAATTGGGCTACAAATATAGGTATACATTTTCTCCTTTTACCCCTTGTAAAATTTCTAAAATTGGGTCTACAAGAACATGCGAGTGTAAAAAATGAAGATTGTGAATTTTCTCCTTCACTTTGCTGCTATTCTTGTGAAACACCTAAATGGTTAAAACGCTGACTGAATGTCATTTTGAATACTTTGGGGGGTACAGTTTTTATAATGGTGTCATTTGTGGGGTATTTCTAATATGAAGACCCTTCAAATCCACTTCAAACCTGAACTGGTCCCTGAAAAATAGTGAGTTTGAAAATTTTGTGAAAAATTTGAAAATTGCTGCTGAACTTTGAAGCCCTCTGGTTTCTTCCAAAAGTAAAAACATGTCAACTTTATGATGCAAACATAAAGTAGACATATTGTATATGTGAATCAAAATTTTTTTTAGGGGAATATCAATTTTCCTTACAAGCAGAGAGCTTCAAAGTTAGAAAAATGAAAAATTAGCAATTTTTTCATCAAATTTTGGGATTTTTCACCAAGAAAGGATGTAAGTTACCACAAAAATTTACCACCATGTCAAAGTAGAATATGTCACGAAAAAACACTCTCGGAATCAGAATGATAACTAAAAGCATTCCAGAGTTATTAATGTTTAAAGTGACAGTGGTCAGATGTTCAAAAAACGCTCTGGTCCTAAGGTGTAAAATGGCATGGTCGTTAAACAAGGGCACAAAAAAAAAGGGCGATGGAGACATAGCGCCTACATCTCACGGCCACATGAGCCCTGTGGGGGTTTGTTGCATTTGGTCCTTTGTACCCACATGCTGGGGTCCGGGACCCTCAAAGTTTGATTTAAATTTCAAATAAAAAAAATCTGACATTTCAATGGTCTCCTCATGCATCAACCAACTCCAGGCTGTGTCATTCAGGCAATATATGATTTACTGATGGTGCTGCTGGGCATGGGTCTGGAAATTTCAAATTTTCTCATAGGTAGCACCCGCTATCCAAAAGTCTTCTTCATAAATTTCTACAATTGTTGTGTTTTTTAGGGGGGGTTGTGAAGCCCTGCTGTTTACTAATGCATCAGCCAACTCCAGACTGTGTCATTCAGGCAATATACGGTTTACTGATGGTGCTGCTGGGCCTGGGTCTGGGAATTTCAAATTTTCTCGTAGGTAGCACCCGCTATCCAAAATCTTTTTCAAAAATTTCTAAAATTGTGGTGTTTTTTGGAGGGGGGTTGTGAAGCCCTCCTCTGTACTCATGCATCAGTCAACTCAAGGCTGTATCCTTCAGGCAATATATGGCTTACTTATGCCGCTGCTGGGCCTGGGTCTGGGAATTAAAATTTTCTCATAGGTAGCACCCGCTATCCAAAAGTCTTCTTCATAAATTTCTACAATTGTTGTGTTTTTTGGGGGGGATTGTGAAGCCCTGCTGTGTACTCATGCATCAGCCAACTCCAGGCTGTGTCATTCAGGCAATATATGGTTTACTGATGGCGCTGCTGGGCCTGGGTCTGGGAATTTCAAAATTTCTCATAGGTAGCACCCGCTGTCCAAAATCTTTTTCAAAAATTTCTAAAATTGTGTTTTTTGGGGGGGATTGTGAAGCCCTGCTCTGCACTCGTGCATCAGCCAACTACAAGCTGTGTCATTCAGGCAATATATAGCTTACTGATGCAGCTGCTTGGCCTGGGTCTGGGAATTTCAAATTTTCTCTTGAAGCAACTGCTATTCAAAATCTTATTCATAAATTTCTAAAATCGTTGTGTTTTTTTGGGGGAATTGTGAAGCTCTGGTGTGTACTTATGCATCAGCCAACTCCAGGCTGTGTCATTCCGGCAATACATGGTTTACTGATGCTGCTGTGGGGCCTGGGTTGGGGAATTTCAAATTTTCTCTTAGATAGCAACTGCTATCCAAAATTTTATTCATAAATTTCTAAAATTGTTGTGTTTTTGGGGGGGATTGTGAAGCCCTGCTGTGTACTCGTGCATCAGCCAACTCCAGGCTGTGTCATTCAGGCAATATATGGTTTACTGATGTTGCTGTGGGGCTTGTTGGATTTGGTCCTTTGTACCCACACGATGAGGTCCGGGCCCCTCAAAGTTTGATTTAAATTTCAAATGAAAAAATCAGACATTTCAATGATCTCCTCATGCATCAGCCAACTCCAAGCTGTGTCATTCAGGCAATATATGGTTTACTGATGCCGCTTTGGGGCCTGGGTCTCTGAATTTCACATTTTCTCATAGGTAGCACACGCTATCCAAAATCTTCTTCAAAAATTTCTAAAATTGTTGTGTTTTTTCTTAGGGATTGTGAAGCCCTGGTGTGTACTCATGCATCAGCCAACTCCAGGCTGTGTCATTCAGGCAATATATGGTTTTCTGATGCCGCTGCTGGGCCTGGGTCTGGGAAATTCAAATTTTATCATAGGTAGCACCCGCTATCCAAAATATTCGGTTTAAATTTCTAAATTCATCTTTTAATCTTAGGGATTGTGAAGGCCTAGTGCCTACTCATGCTGCTGGCAATTCAGTGCTGTTCCATTCATCCACTATATGGTCTCCTCATGCTGCCAACACCTCCACACTGTGTCATTCAGCCACTATATGGTGTCCTCAGGCTTCAGCCTCATCCAAGCTATATGGTCTCCTCATGCTGCCAACACCTCCAAACGGTGTCATTCAGTGACTACATGGTCTCCTGATACTGATACCACCACCAGGCTCTGTCATTGTGCTGCTGTGCGGCAGTGATTCTAAAAGCGATGCCGGTAATCTGCATGTTATTCTGAATAACAGTATTATTTCCCTACCCCAGCACACTCCATATGCGTTTTAGAACACAGCAAAGTGTTCTATACCCCTATTGAGGCTGTATGTAGGCTAGAAATAGCCTTTTTTAATATACATTCACCACGAAAAAAATTTGGATCGAAACAAACTTTTTCAGAAAATTCGGCAAATCGGCCGAATCGAATTTTTCAAAAGTTCGCTCATCTCTACTGTTAATCTGTCACGGGCCTAGATACTATGATAGTCCAGGCAAAAGTAATTACTGGCTGGTGTTTTACTCAAATACTTTTTTTTTTTAAGCATACTGTAGTGCATTTTTCTGCCCTCTTTGTTCCACAACAAATGGTCTGCTAGTTACACTAGTCTGTACATGGTATAATACATACCCAGCAGTCCATTCCTAATAGTCTGTGAGAGAGTGCAATTTTGGGTTTAGTACACAGCGACTGTGTGCTGCAGCACTGTTGTGTACTGTATTTTTCTGCCCTCATAAGTGTATACCACATACCTACATCTAAGTAGTTTACTGTTTTGTACCTGTTCATCTGTCAAGGGCCTAAATACAGTGAAAGTCCAGGCAAAAGTAATCACGGGCTGGTGTTGTACTCAGATACTTTTTTAAGTGTACTATTGCACATTTTTCTGACCCCCTAAGTGCATACTACATACCTGGATCTAAGTAGTGCACTATTTTGTACCTGTTAAACTCTCAGTGGCCTAGATACTGTGAAAAGATATAAAATAAAAAACAAGGTGCGCTCCTAGTGCAGGCGGTTTAAGGTAATAACAATGTGCGTCCAAAAAAATTTGAGGCTTACCAGATGGTGTTGTGCTCAGGGAAAAACACCTCGGAAGGCATGTAGACTTGCAGTGGTAGTTGGAGGTCAGCAGCCATGGTGTTCTTTCCAGATGCCTCAAGGTCAGCTGTAAGCAGTGTAATAGAGTACGAGGATCAATTCCAAAGAGAAGTACTTTCCATGCAGTGCTTCTCCTCCCAGGAAAGATGTAAAGCAGCTGTCCTCAGTGTAAAATGAAGAACTTTATTTGCAACAATAGCCTCTCTTCATCAGGCATACTGTCAGATTATCCAAAACACAACACTTAAAAAGCAACACTTAAAAAGCTTGGGGAGAGAACTTCAACTGGGTTAAAAGGTCACCATTCAATAATTAAACATCTAAAATTTATTGGATTAGATTACAACAGGGTACATAAAAGCCAATCCATAGTATAATCCATATGGCAAACAAAATAAATAAAATATAACCCAAAGGGGTTGAGGGAGGGAGCTAGATAATGTAATATGGAGAGAGGCCCACCACCCAGGTGGACTCAAAAAATAGTCTCCACCACTTTTTTTTTAGTATTTCAAACCGATTAGCTAGATCGCTGGGTATGTGGTCGATTGGCATGACTGAGATTAGATTTTCTCCCCCAGGATGTAAAATGGCACAGTGCCTGGATATGCTGTGAAGCATAAAATTATTCCTTATGTTTTGTCTGTGCTTATTCAGGCGATTCCGCAGTGGCTGGATAGTCTGTCCCACATATTGTAATCCACAAGTGCAATCTGACAGATAGATCACAAAGGAGGACTGGCATGTGAACCTGTACTTTACATTGAATTTCTATCCAGTCTGGTTGGAGCAGAATCCCCTGGTCCCATTTTTTATGGTTGCATTTAAATGATCCCGGTGGTAATGTGGGATTGGTATTAGAACATTTCTGCTGTTTAATGATACTCGGGGCAAGGATGTTCTTAAGTGTTGGTGCTCTTCTGAATGTGACTTGTGGCATACTAGGTAACTTGTTACTGAGTAGGTCGTCATTCCGTATAACGTGCCAATGGCTACCCAGAATCCTTTTAATTTCTTTGGCCGAGTTGCAGTACGTGGTGATAAAATTTAGTTTTTGTCTCTCATTGGCATCTATGTCCACACTTTTTATTTTGTCCGGTTTTAAACACTCCTTCTGGCTTTTATCTTTCACTTTTTTGTATGCATCCTTGATGATGAACTCCGGATAATTTTTTTCTTTAAACCGGTTAGATAGAAAAGCCCTGAAAACAAAAAAACACCCATGGCTCTGGGATGAGGACACCTGATGTACCAAATAACAAGATGAACAACATCAGCAACAATAAAAAAAGATACCACCTTTAAAAGTCATAAGGTCACCTGGAAAAGGAAAACAGACTAACACACCGAGCTTATTCCTACAGGCTAGTCAGAGCCTATCAAAAAAGTACAAAAAGTTCAATGAGAGATACAGTAAAAGTGCATCTGTGTCCCCCTTCCTAATCCAAAAAAGAGATGCGATGCCGGTAGCAGATACTCTGACACAGTCGATTTCGATCGATTTCAATCTAACGACCCATGAGGCTACTACACCTTCAGGCAGTACATATGTGGCATCTACTGCAATAACAGAGGTTGTTGTTGATAATAACAACAATGAGGGCTGTTTAGCCCGCTACTTGAAAAGTTCAAATACAGGCCTCCAGCATACCGATACCACCCAGTCTATTGCATATGAAGAATTGCAACAAGACCCATATGCTCCAATGACAAGGTTCACTGCATGGTCTCCAGACCGACCCTCATCTATAACAGCCACTACCAGCCCCTCTGAAGTTTATTTTAGAGGCTACCCCCAAGATTACCAGCAAAATCCCAGAGATGTTTCTCCCAAACAGAACCAAAAGAAAAGGGCTGGAGAAGAGGTGGCAAGAAAAGAATAGGTAAAGCTAATATGCACACAGCGGGGTTGAGCAAGGAACCAAATACCGACAAAAAACTAATAAAAATATTCAATATTTCAAAGCACAAATTGAATCCATATGAAACCTCTCTATTAAAGAAGAGCCTCTCTTTCTGCTACTCAAATGAGGGTGAGGATTTTCAGCTCTTCTTAGATATAAATCACTTCATACGGAAGCTTACCTTCCAACAGTTCTTTCTGATGAAAACTGACAACACTGAGAAAACAGAGACGGCCTCTGCTCCCTCAGAATCTTTGGACATAACCTAACATCAACCAGTCAAATTAGCTTCTACTTTTTACCCAGTACATGCACAGGGAGCACACATTCAAGTCTTCCAGGATCTGGTTAATGAGGACTTCAAGAATCTCAACAAAAATAGAAATAAAAAAGGTAAAAACAACCTCACACAAAAAGAGAAGCTGCCCTCCAGAGTTTGAAAAAGAACAAAAACATTGCCATAAGGCCAGCTGATAAAGGAGGGGGAGTGGTTATTATGGACCATGAATATTACAAGCATGAAGCAAGGAACATACTATCTGATGATGCCTTCTACAAAAGGGTCAGTGAGGACCCCTTTAAAAACATGGTGAAAGAATACAACAGTATTATAGACATAGGGGTGCAAGAACTCTCTGTGGATAAAAACAAGCAGAAATATTTACAGTATCAAAACACCAATAGACCATATGTTTACTTCCTCCCAAAAATAAACAAATCCATCAATAACCCACCTGGCCATCCCATCATCTCCAACTTGAACTGCCTTGCCAGCCCTTTATCACATTACATTGATCTGTTTCTCCAGGACTATGTGGTTAAATTACTCAGCTACCTACAAGACTCAACACAGTTAATAGAAAAACTTATGACCATGAGATGGGAACCGGGCTTATTTCTTATTACATGTGACGTAACATCCCTATATACTAACATCAGTTGTGACATTGGGTTAAGATGTGCAAAGGAATTTCTGGAAGCTGACCCAGAACTAACACAGCCACACAAAGACTTCATATTCAGAGGGCTAAGGTTCATTCTGGAAAATAATAATTTTCTTTATAACGGGGAAACCTATCACCAACAGAAAGATACAGCTATGGGGTTCAAAGTGGTCCCAGCCTACGCCAACCTCTTTATGGGGGTCTTTGAAAAGGAGCATATTACCAATAATTTGGAAGTCTCACCGTATATCCAACTTTTTTGTCGATATATCGATGATCTTTTATTCCTATGGAAAGGATCGAAAGAATCAATTGAGGGATTCCTGGAAAAACTGAATAATAACCTATGGGGCATCAAGATAACTCTGGAGATGAGCGAGCAGCAAGTAAATTTCCTTGACCTCAGCATCTGCCACGATAAAGAGAATTTTATTACATCTACACACTTTAAGCAGGTGAATGTGAATAGTTATCTTGACTATCACAGCGCCCACTATAAACAGTGGCTGAAGAATGTCCCCTATGGGCAATACAAAAGATTGTGAAAAAAATTGCACGGATGACGGCAACTTCAAAGAACAGGCCAACATTCTATCTAACCGGTTCAAAGAAAAAAAATTAGCCGGAGTCCATCATCAAGGATGATACAAAAAAGTAAAAGATAAAAGCCAGAAGGAGTGTTTAAAACCGGACAAAATAAAAAGTGTGGACATGATGCCAATGAGAGACAAAAACTAAATTTTACGTACTGCAACTTGGCCACAGAAATTAAAAGGATTCTGGGTAGCCATTGGCACGTTATACGAAATGACGACCTACTCAGTAACAAGTTACCTAGTATGCCACAGGTCACATTCAGAAGAGCACCAACACTTAAGAACATCCTTGCCCTGAGTATTATTAAACAGCACAAAATTCCCAATACCAATCCCACATTATCGCCTGGATCATTTAAATGCAACCATAAAAGATGTTTGTGCTGTAAAGAGATAAAAAATGGGACATGGGAATTCTGCTCCAACAAGACTGGAGAGAAATTCAATGTAAAGTACAGGCTCACATGCCAGTCCTCCTTTGTGATCTATTTGTTAGATTGCACCTGTGGATTACAATATGTGGGACGGACCATCCAGCCACTGCGGAACCGCATGAATAAGCACAGGCAAAACATAAGGAATAATTTTATGCTTCACAGCATATCCAGGCACTGTGCCATTTTACATCCAGGGGTTGAAAATCTGATCTCAGTCATGCCAATCAACCACATACCCAGCAATCTGGCTAATCAGTTTGAAATACTAAAAAAGAAGGAAGTCTTCTGGATGTACAAACTGTCTACTATCTCCCTGAAAGGACTCAACAAAGTGGTGGAGACTATTATATGAGTCCACCTGGGTGGTGGGCCTCTCTCCATATTATATTATATAACTCCACCCCTACACCCCCTTGGGTAATATTTTATTTATTTTGTTTGCCATATGGATTATACTATGGATTGGCTTTTATGTAACCTGTTGTAATCTAATCCAATTGATTTTAGATGTTTAAATATTGTATGGTGACCTTTTAACCCGGTTGAAGTTCTCTCCCCAAGCTTTTTAAGTGTTGCTTTTTAAGTGTTGTGTTTTGGATAATCTGAAAGTATGCATGATGAAGAGCCCAGTATGGGCTTGAAACGATTGTTGCAAATAAAGTTCTTCATTTTACACTGAGGATGGCAGCCTTGCATCCTTCCTGAGAGGAGAAGAGCTGTATGGAAAGTCCTTCTTTTTGGAATTAATCCACGTACTCCGTTATAGATACTGTGAAAGGCCAAGGAAAAGTAATCACCGGCTGGTGTTTTACTAAAATACGTATTTTTAAGCGTACTGTAGCGCATTTTTCTGTCCTCTTTTTTCCACAACAAATGGCCTGCTGGTTATACTAGTCTGTAGATGGTATAATACATTCCCAGCAGTCCATTCCTAATAGTCTGTGAGAGAGTGCAATTTTGGGTTTAGTACAGAGCGACTGTGTGCTGCAGCACTGTTGTGTACTGCTGATGTTGTGCAAAAATACGTACTTTTCAGCATACGGTAGGGCATTTTTCTGCCCTCATAAGTGCATACCACATACCTACATCTAAGTAGTGTACTATTGTACCTGTTAATCTGTTAAGGGCCTAGATACTGTGAAAGGCCAGGCAAAAGTACTCACCGGCTGGTGTTGTAATCAAATACAAATGCCCTCAGAAGTGCAAACCACATACTTACATATAAGTAGTGTACTATTTTGTACCTGTTGAGTGCCTAGATGCTGTGAAAGGACAGCCAAAAGTACACACCTGCTGCTGTTCTAGACAAATACTGTTTTAAGTGTAGTGAAGTGTATTGTACTCACCTCATATACGCACTAAGTATGTCAGGCAGAGAAGTGCCAGGACAAGCACAGATGAGTGGCAGAAGTTGCAGCAGACTAGGGATGAGTGGCAGCAGGAGTTGCAGCAAGAGGCCTGAGCTCCTGGTATCAGCTAGCGGTTGTGTGTCAACCAGCAACTCATCTGCCATCATCAATTGGTTAACACGGTCATCCATTTCCTCACAAGTGACATCTAACAGTCAGTGGATTACTCAGACATAACCCTCAGTTTGCATGGCCTGGGAGCAGTCCCTGTCCACCCATTGCCTCCGTATTATGCTGTTCCCTCCCCCACAGAAGTACTGCATTTATCAGCATATAACACACATTTTTTAGGCTAAAATGTTTTGCCTAAAGTCTATCTGCGTGTTATACGCCGATAAACCGCTGAAGTTCAAAGATTTAAAGCGGGCGCTTTAAATCAATGAACTGCAGCGGCTTTTGCAGGTCCAGAGACCTGCCGTCGCTGCCAGCTTCTCTGCCCCTGCCTATCCTGGGGTCCAGAGACTGCCGGCGCCGCTGCCCCTTTACCTCCCCCATCCCCCCGTTTTTTCTGACCCCGCAGAAGCCCCCAGGAAAGGCAGGGGAAGAGAGGCCGTCGCTGCCTGCTTCTCTCCCCCTGCCTTTCCCTGGGTCTAGAGCCCTGCTGCCACCGCTTCTCTTCCCCTGGCTAACGGCACCGCTGCCCCATTGCCTCCCCCATCCCCGGTTTTATGATTACCTGTTGCCGGGGTCGGGTCCGCGCTGCTTCTGGCTCCGGTCCGCGGTGCTTCTGGCTCCGGAGTGGCATCTATGCGTCATTGCTATGTGCTGCAAGGCGCAATGATGAGTGATGCAACGTCACTCGTCATTGCGTAGCAATGAATAGCAACGATGCATAGACGTCACACCGGAGCCAGAAGCACCGCGGACCTGACCCCGGCAACAGGTAATTATAAAACCGGGGATGGGGGAGGCAATGGGGCAGCGGCGCCGATAGCCAGGGGGAGAGAAGCGGTGGCAGCAGGGCTCTAGACTTCAGGAGAGGCAGGGGGAGAGAAGCGGGCAGCGACGGCCTCTCTCTGGGGGCTTCTGCAGGGTCAGAAACAGTGTATCGGGTTATACACATGCACACACACGCACCCTCATTTTACCAAGGATATTTGGGTAAAAAAAGGTTTTATGCTGTGGGTTCAGCTCCACTATTCTCTGAGGACGATATAAAAGAGAACAGTCAGCAGCTACTGCCTAGCCTAGTGGAGGAGACATGCGCCGCTTCCTCCGCTAGGCGGGCAAGACGTGATGAGGAGAGTGACACGGGAGGTGCTGTTGCCAGCGTTCAGGGTCCTGAAGCAGACAATGTTGAGGAACCTGAGGAGGACATCAGTTGCGTGCAGACAAAACTCGATGATGATGAAGCCGATCGCAATTGGGAGTCGGGTGCAGAAGGGGCTTCATAATCATCATCATAAGGAGAAGAGGGTTGCAGGTTGCCCGTAAGGCAGCAGCTGGGCAAGCATGGCAGTCAGCATAGTGGCAGAAGGTGAAATTCTAGAGCCAAACATGCCCATGGGAGACCACCTGCTTCACGGCAGCCTACCTTACCAGGAGGTAGTGGAACAGGGGTTCCTGGAGACGGCGGCAGTAGCAGTGAATTAGTGTGGACTGTTGGTGGGAAAATCAGCTACTCGGCAGTGTGGCAGTTTTTCATCAAGCATCCGGAGGAGGTTAAAATAGCCACATGCAAGATGTGTCGGCAGAAGGTAAAGTAGGGCCAGGGTCCCAATGTTCACACCACGGCCCTGCATCAACATATGCTGCACCACCATAAAGCAGCCTGGGAGAACCGTGGCTTTGATGTGGTGGTCTAGCCTGCTGCATCACCCAGTGGCATGCTGCTCCCTCCTTCAGCCAGCCAAGGCTCCACCACCTAAATCGAAAGGAGCTGTGTGTCATACCCTCCTTCTGTCGCTCCTTCTACCTTTTAGTCAGTCATTCCCCCAACAATCCATCGGCAAAGCCATTTCCAAGAGACAACTGTATGTGCTCACTCCTCCAATGGCACAGAAGCTGAATGTGCTCCTGTCCAAGTTGCTGGTGCTGCAGTCCCTCCATTCTAAAGAGGTGGACTCTGCACCTTTCATAGAATTAATGGCTTGTGCTGAGCCGATTTGGACAGTGCCAAGCTGTCATTTCTTTGCGATGAAGGCAGTACCAACCCTGCACAATTTTATGGAACAGAAGGTGGGCCAGTCCTTGTGCCTGTCAGTGTGCACAGCAGCACCAACGTCTAGAGCTGTAATTATGGTCAGTGACGATACATGTCCTTTACGGCTCACTGGATGAATGTGGTTCCTGCACAGCCACAACATAAACTTGGCAATATCAGGGAAAGACTTCAAAGGAACCCGGCTCCACGGCGCTGAACGACCACAACAGGTGAACCATAAAAGGGAGTTTATTGACCAGAATGCAACGCGTTTTGCTGCGCATGCGCAGCTTCATCAGGCATGACAGGTGGAGGATACAACAGACTTAAATAGGTAAGAAACATGAACCCATTAATTGACAGAACATAAGGAGATAACCACCCCCTGTACTTTTTCAATTATAGATCCATACTGCGAGTCGCCGGGGGTCGCCATGAAGGGTAAGAACCTCGGCCAGTCGCAGTGTGTGACCTTACATAAATTACAAAAAAACACAAAAAAACAACACATATTACAATTGACATAAATAAATAGTATTAAATTAATAATGAGCCGTGCTGCATGTTGCCGGGGGAGATGGCAATTCTAATAAAGCACCCGACACGCCGCAGCACTCGGCTCACATATAATGAAACATATAACTACATACACAATAAAATATTGCATTCAATAAAGAGAATATATATATATATATATAAAAGTATTGCTTGTATAGAGATAATAGTAAAACATATACAATTAAGACACATAAATCTCTTGCAAAGAGTAATAATACATTATACATAAAAAAGAACAAGTAATAAATGATCAAACATTTTCTATTGATTCATTAAGTCCCTGAGGGATTAAAGTTGACAATTTAAAAATCCAGTAGGATTCACAGTTTATTAATTTTAGATAACGGTTAGGAGTAGTTATTGGAATAGTTTCTAAAAAGTTTTAGATCATTAACTTTATTATTATGTATTGTGGAAAAATGATGAGATATACTATGTAGTAAGAAATTCTTTTTTATGTTGGACCTATGTTTACACATACGTGATCGCACAGTTTGAATTGTGCGACCAACATACTGAAACTGGCGACTACAGTTCAAAAGATATATAGCATACTGTGTATCACAGCTAGAACTGTCGCGAATTGTTCACCGGCAAAAAGTTCCCGGCGAATTTAGCATGTTCGCGTTCGCATCGCCGGGCGAACATATGTGAAGTTCGATCTGCCCCCTATACTTTAACATTGCAGTAAACTTTGACCCTGTGAGTCAGAGTTAGCAGACACATTGCAGTCAATCAGCAGCAGTCCCACCCTTCCAGACCCTCCTACCTCTTGCACGGACGCCATTTTAGCCTCATTCAGCATGCTGCAGGCTTAGGAAGTGGAGGGTCAGAGAAGCTGCTCCTGCTGTGTATGGAAAGCGATAACTAGGTTGCTGCTATGCGGTGTATTCAGGGTCCAGTTTACTTCTAAAGCACTAGTGTAACATCTGCTTTAAGGACAGCACCCAAAAAAGCCCTTTTTAGGGCTGAAAGATATCAGTCCTGGTTGGGAGGGAACCGCTGGTTAAAAGGGGTACTCCAGAATCAAACTTAAGTTCCTTCAAGCAACTAACTACTACAGTATTCAAAGGGCTGAAATATATCAGTCCATTTGTTTTGCAACAGCTGGAGGCACCCTGGTTGGGGTCCACTGCATAAAAGGGGAACTCCGCTGGCAAGCTTTTTTTCTTTAAAGCAACTAACTACTACAGTATTCAAAGGGCTGAAATATATCAGTCCATTTGTTTTGCAACAGCTGGATGCACCCTGATTGGGGACCACTTAAAAGGGGAACTCCGCTGGCAAGCTTTTTTGCTCATTGTCACACTAGTGCAAATCACATTAGGTGTGATAGTTGTGCAAATTTAACCAAAAAAAATTACAGGCAGAGGAAGGCCACCCCACAGGGGCCTTCGTGGTGTTGGGATTCCCTTTGGCCCTAGAATGGCACAAGACACCCAATCTACTACAGCTTCCGCTCGGAACCTTGACGGTCCTCCTCCTCTAGCTTAGCTTCAGGCACCTCTCATGCTACCACTTGCCCGCCTGCCACCACCACCAAAACTAGCACCACAGCAGCTTTACTTGATCCGTCAGAGGAGTTATTAACAAATAAGTTTGAAGACATGAGTGATGCGCAACCATTATTGCCAGAGGATGTAGTTAACAGGGATATGTCTCAGTCAGGCAGCATTACACACATGGACGTACGGGGTGATGATGATGTTGTACCCGCTGCTGCTTCCTTTCTTGAGGTGTCAGATAGCAGTGAAGGTGTTGATGATGACGATGTGTCCGGGGATGCCACGTGGGTGCCTGCTAGAAGAGAAGAAGAGGAGGAAAGTTCAGATGGGGAGACAGAGAGGAGGAGGAGACGAGTTGGAAGCAGGGGGAGGTCGTCGTAAGGAGCTAGTGGCACAGTCAGACAGCATGCATCGGCACCCGGGGTCAGCCAGACAGGACGCCAATCAACGCATGCTGTTGCCACCACAAGAATGCCGTCATCGCAGAGCTCAGCAGTGTGGCATTTTTTTAGTGTGTCTGCCTCTGACAACAGCGAGGCCATTTGCAACCTGTGCCAGAAGAAACTGAGTCGTGGGAAGTCCAACCCCCACCTAGGCATAACTGCTTTGTGAAGGCACATGATGTCAAATCACAAACGCCTATGGGATAAACACGTCAGTACAAGCAGCAAACAAAGTCAAAGCCCCATCCTCCTCCTGGTCCAGCATCTTCAACCAGGTCAACCACTGCTGCCCTCCTTGCCCCCTCTCAACCATCTGCCTCTCCGTCTCTCGCCTTGAGCAGTTCCTGCTCATATGCCTACAGTCAGGTGTCTGTCAAGGAGATGTTTGAGCGCAAGAAGACAATGTCTCAAAGTCACCGCCTAGCCTGGCGTCTGACAGCTGGCTTGTCGGATCTTCTAGCCCGCCAGCTTTTACCATACAAGCTGGTGGAGTCTGAGGCCTTTAAAAAATTTGTAGCCATTGGGACACCGCAGTGGAAGGTACCCGGCCGAAAATTTTTTGCACAAAAGGCAATCCCCAACCTTTACTCCATTGTGCAAAAGGAAATGATGGCATGTCTGGCACACAGTGTAGGGGCAAGGGTCCAACTGACCACTGATACCTGGTCTGCAAAGCATGGTCAGGGCAAATATTTCATCTACACTGCGCATTGGGAAAACCTGGTGACGGCTGCCAAGCATGGAATGCGTGGCTCTGCAGAGGAGTTGGTGACACCGCCACGACTTGCAGGCAGGCCTGCTGCCACCTCCTCTACTCCTCCTACTCCATCCTCTTCCATAAAATCCTCGGTCGAGTCGTCTTCCACTGTTGCGTCTTGCTCCACATCACCGGCACCCCTCCAGCTCCCCAGGTGCTATTCCACATCACGGATACGGCAGTGTCACGCCATCTTGGGGTTACATATTTACATAGTTAGTACGGTCGAAAAAAGAGATATGTCCATCAAGTTCAACCAGGGAATTGAAGGGTAGGGGTGTGACGCGATATTGGGGAAGGGATGGGATTTTATATTTCTTCATAAGCATTAATGTTATTTTGTTCCAGGAATGTATCTAATCCTGTTTTAAAGCTGTAAATTTTTCCTGCTGTGACCAGTTCCTGAGGTAGACTGTTCCATAAGTTCACAGCTCTCATGGTAAAGAAGGCGTGTCGCCCCTTGAGACTAAACTTTTTCTTCTCCAGACGGAGGGAGTGCCCCCTCGTCCTTTGGGGGGGTTTAAGCTGGAACAGTTTTTCTCCATATTTTTTGTATGGGCCATTAATATACTTATATACGCTTATCATATCCCCCTTAACCTCTTCAGGACATGGGGCATATGGATACGCCCTGCATTCCGAGTCCTTAAAGACCGAGGGCGTATCCATATGCCCGTGGGAATTCCGGTCCCCACCGCTAGCCGGTTGGGGACCGGAACTGGATGCCTGCTGAAATCGTTCAGCAGGCATCCCGGCATATCGCCCAGGGGGGTCATTATGCCCTCCCATGTCGGCAATGGCCGCAGATTGCTGGACAATTCAGTCCAGCGATCTGCGGCGATTCCGGGTCATTCGGGTCTCCAGTGACCCGGTGACCCGGAATTACTGGCTGACCGGGGCCGTCTCTGATGGCCCCGAACAGCCAGAGCCTGCAGGGGTGAGGTGGCACTGGTGCCACCTCACGATCGCCCTGATTCGTCGGCCGGATTACCGGCCGACCAATCAGGGCGCCTGCTGCGGGTGTCACTCCCGCAACCCGCTCCGCCCCTCTTCCGGAGGATGTGAGCGGGTGCGGGACGTGCACCCCGGGTGCTGGGGACCCCGATCCCCGGCATCAATGTTGGGATCGGGGCCCCAGGAGCGGCAGCGGCGACGACGAGGGACTGGCCTGTGTGCCGGCAGCAGCAGGAGGTGAGTGACAGCCTCCTGCTGTTGCTTAGCAACAGCTCCCAGCATGCAAAAAGGGCATGCTGGGAGCTGTAGTTATGCAACAGCAGGAGGCAGACCACCACAACTCCCAGCATTCCCTTATGGGCATGCTGGGACTTATGGTTTTTCAACAGCTGGAGGCACATTTTTTCTATGGAAAAGTGTACCTTCAGCTGTTGTATAACTACAACTCTCAGCTTGCACAAACAGCTAAAGTGCATGCTGAGAGTTGTAGTGGTGCATCTGCTGGTTGCATAACTACAACTCCCAGCATGCCCGTTGGCTGTCGGTGACTGCTGAGAATTGTAGTTTTGCAACAGCTGAAGGCACACTGGTTGTGAAACTCAGAGTGTTTTTTTACCTAACTCAGTGTTTCACGACCGGTGTGCCTCCAGCTGTTGCAAACTCCAACTCCCAGCAGTCAATGTACACCATGCACCGTACATGCTGGGAGTTGTAGTTTTGCAACAGCTGGAGGCACACTGGTTGTGAAACACTGAGTTAGGTCACAAACTCAGTGATATATAACCAGTGTGCCTACAGCTGTTGCAAAACTAAAACTCTCAGCATGTACAGTCTGTCAGCGCATGCTGGGAGTTGTAGTTTTGCAACAGCTGGATGTCCCCCCCCCCCCTCCCCAATGTGAACATACAGGGTACACTCACATGGACGGAGGTTTACAGCAAGTATCTGGCTGCAAGTTTGAGCTGCGGCAAATTTTCTGAGAAGAGGAGTCGCCTTTGTCAAAAAAGTCTGGATTACCTCACCTTTCTTAAGATGAATGAGGGATGGATCCCGAAGGTACTGACACTGGGCGATACATTTGATTGAACAAGGCCTGATCAGATGAGCTGCCTTGAGCTAAAAATGGTCCACACGCTGCTGTATTTGATCTCTGAATGCCGGATGACTTGCGTGACTTATCCACCACCAACTAGGGTTCAAGCCGTTTCTGGCCTCTGCTGCTGCACTTGTTATGGTGCTGCAATTTTTATGGCCGGTGCTACAACTGCGGCTGCGACAATACCCAATTTCATCCATGTGTACATGCCTAATTTTTCTGGCCTCTGCTGCTGCACTTGTAATGGTGCTGCAATTTTTCTGGCCGCTGCTACAACTGCGGCTGCGACAATACCCAATTTTTCATCCATATGTACAAGCCTAATTTTTCTGGCCTCTGCTGCTGCACTTGCTATGGTGCTGCAATTTTTATGGCCGCTGCTACAGCTGCGACAATACCAAATTTTCCAGCCAGGTGTACATGCCTAATTTTTCTGGCCTCTGCTGGTGCACTTTTTCTGGTGCTGCAATTTTTCTGGCTGCTGCTACAGATGCGGTTGCGACAATACCCAATTTTTCATCCATGTGTACAAGCCTAATTTTTCTGGCCTCTGCTGCTGCACTTACTATGGTGCTGCAATTTTTATGGCCGCTGCTACAGCTGCGACAATACCAAATTTTCCAGCCAGGTGTACATGCCTAATTTTTCTGGCCTCTGCTGCTGCACTTTTTCTGGTGCTGCAATTTTTATGGCCGCTGCCACAGAAGCGGCTGCAACAATACCAAATTTTTCAGGCATGTGTACATGTCAAATTTTCTGGTACTCTCTGCTGACATCTCTGTCCATTTTAGCAACCATGGATATTAGATTTATGCTAAGGGTAGCATGGTGGCTCAGAGGTTAGCACTGGGGCCTTGGGTTCAAATCCCACTAGGTGCTGCCTCAAGGGGGGCTCTAACTTTGCGCTGCCTAATATGGGGGAATCTTATGAGCTGCCTAAAGGGGAGCTCTAACTATGTGCTGACTAACATGGGGGAATCTAACTATGTGATGCCTAAAGGGGGGACCTAACTGTGTGATGCCTAAAGGGGGGCTCTATGTGCTGCCTAAAGGGAGGCTCTAACTATGTGCTGCCTAATATGGGGGAATCTATGTGCTGTCTAAAGGGGGGAATCTAACTATGTGATGCCTAAAGGGGGGCTTTATGTGCTGCCTAAAGGGGGCTAAAGCACGTTATTCCAAACCATTTAGGAATAATAGGTGATTTATGCCCTTTATGGATTAAAACCAGACTCTGCATCAACTATGTAATTTTCCATGGGAGTTTTGCCATGGATCCCACTCTGGCACGCCACAGTCCAGGTGTTAGTCCCCTTGAAACAACTTTTAAATCACTATTGTGGCCAGAAAGAGTCCCTGTGGGTTTTAACCCCTTAAGGACCAAGGACGTACCGGTACGTCCTTGGTCCTGCTCTTCTGATATAACGCGGGGTTACACAGTAACCCCGCGTCATATCATGGCGGGCCCGGCGTCATAGTGAAGCAGGGACCCGCCTCTAATAGCGCGCAGCGCCGATCGCGGCTCCGCGCGCTATTAACCCTTTAGCCGCGTGCTCAAAGCTGAGCCGCGCGGCTAAAAGTGAAAGTGAAAGTTCCCGGCTAGCTCAGTCGGGCTGTTCGGGATAGCCGCGGCTAATCGTGGCATCCCGAACAGCTGACAGGACAGTGGGAGGGCCCCTTCCTGCCTCCTCGCTGTCCGATCGCCGAATGACTGCTCAGTGCCTGAGATCCAGGCATGAGCAGTCATCCGGCAGAATCGTTGATCACTGGTTTCTTATGAGAAACCAGTGATCAGCATAGAAGATCAGTGTGTGCAGTGTTATAGGTCCCTATGGGACCTATAACACTGCAAAAAAAAAGTGAAAAAAAAAGTGAATAAAGATCATTTAACTCCTCCCCTATTAAAAGTTCGAATCACCCCCCTTTTCCAAAAAAAAAACACAGTGTAAATAAAAATAAAAATAAACATATGTGGTATCACCGCGTGCGGAAATGTCCGAATTATAAAAATATATCATTAATTAAACCGCTCGGTCAATGGTGTGCGCGCAAAAAATTCCAAAGTCCAAAATAGTGCATTTTTGGTCACTTTTTATATCATTTAAAAATGAATAAAAAGTGATCAATAAGTCCTATCAATGCAAAAATGGTACCGTTAAAAACTTCAGATCACGGCGCAAAAAATGAGCCCTCATACCGCCCCATACACGGAAAAATAAAAAAGTTATAGGGGTCAGAAGATGACAATTTTAAACGTATTAATTTTCCTGCATGTAGTTATGATTTTTTCCAGAAGTCCGACAAAATCAAACCTATATAAGTAGGGTATCATTTTAATCGTATGGACCTACAAAATACATATCAGGTGTCATTTTTACCGAAAAATGTACTACGTAGAAACGGAAGCCCCCAAAATTTACAAAACAGCGTTTTTTTTTCAATTTTGTCGCACAATGATTTTTTTTCCCGCTTCACCATAGATTTTTGGGCAAAATGAGCCATCATATGGATTTTTAGGTGTAAATTTGAAAGAGTTATGATTTTTTAAAGAAAAGGAGCAAAAAACGAAAATGCAAAAACGGAAAAACCTCCGGTCCTTAAGGGGTTAAAATTTGTCTGCCCATTGAAGTCAATGGCGGTTCGCCCGGTTCGCTAGTTCGCGATCATTTGCGGAAGCTTGCGTTCATGGTCCGCGAACTGAAAATTTAATGTTCGCGACATCACTAATCATAACTCACGTTATATTCAATAGAGAATGTTCTATTAGTTTGGTTGGACTAAAACTTATATTTAGAAATAAATAGTGTTTTAGAAGAAGTTGAAATTTCACAGTTATTATTTTTTTATCTATTTGGAGCTATCATACTTTGCAGATTTCTAGACCTTCGAAATATCACACCTGGATTTTTTAGAATGGGGTCGCCACATAGGATAGGCCAATTCCGTTTCAGAATATTTTTACTTTCACTGGCCCAACAATTATAATTAGTAATAAAATTATATTTGAATTTATTTTGATCTTTGGTATCTTTACCTTTTTTTTTATTGTTGTAATTGTGTTTGTATGTGGGGTAACTAGTTCTACCTGTTTTTTGTCCTTTACCTTTTGATATGCTTTCTTCAAAAATTTTTGGGGATATCCCCTGGCTGAGAAGCGGTCCCCAAGGACAGCAGACTGCTGGTAAAAATCTATATCCGAAGTACAATTTTTCGTATTCTCAAATACTGCCCATAGGGAACGTATTCTCAAATACTGCCCACTATCCTCAGCCAAACGGGATAGTGGGCACTCTCATACTGCAAAAGACTATTCACATCTACAGACTTAAAATAAGTCCTGGTGGATATACCAACTGCCACCTTTAAAATTTCCAAGTCTAGAAATTGGATAACGTCCTCAGCAAAATTCAGTGAAAATTGTAATCCCCAAGAATTAGAAATTAAAGATTCAACAAACTCCAATGCTTGCGCATGGGTCCCCGTCCAAATAAAAAATAAATCATCAATAAATCTATGGAAAAACAAAATGTGAGGGGAATAGACCAGGGACTCTGCTATGTGGAGAGCCTCAATTCTACCCATAAACAAATTTGCATAACTGGGGGCGAAGCGCGTCCCCATAGCACAGCCCCTGGTCTGCCTATAAATAATATCAGAAAAAGAAAAAACATTGTGCTCTAAAATAAAAAGTACTGACTGCAAAAGAAAATTAGCTTGGTCCCTATTCATAAGGGAGTCTTGAAAGAGATATTCCTGTAGGGCTAGTAATCCTAAATTAGTACTAATGTTAGAATAAAGAGAACTAACATCACGTGTTAAAAAAGAAAAAGAAGATGGTAATGAAATATTTTTTAATTCAAAAATTAATTGTGTAGAATCTTTGAGATGTGAAGGTAATTCCAAAACAAAAGAGTGTAAAAATAAATCTACATAGTGAGAAAGATTTGCAGTGATAGAAGAAACCCCCGAAATAATAGGACGACCCGGTGGCTTAATAGGACATTTGTGCAGTTTAGGAAGATAATAAAAATGTGATAAAGAATAGTTTTTAACAGTGAGAAAGGCTAGTTCTTTCTTATTCAGAAGGCCCTTACTATTTGCCTTTTCGATCAGATCCGAGTATTGTAAAAAATAATTTGGTGATGGATCAGTTGATAAAACTTCATAATATTCTATATCAGATAAAATTCTCATAGCTTCCTCAACGTAGCTGGTTCGATCCAATAGGGCGACCCCCCCCCCCCCCCTTTATCAGCGGGGCGAATAATGATATTTTTATTATTTTGCAAGCTTTTAATGGCTCCTCTTTCCTGTTGGGTTAAATTATCATTCCTTTTGAACATTACAGATTTTTTTGCTAAACTGCTAAATTCTCTCATTACTAAAACATAAAAAGTGTCTAAAAAATGACCACGGCGATGAATAGGATAAAATGAAGAATGGGGTCTAACTTCAACATGCTTCACTGAGGTGGAACTATCATTAGCCATAGAATTTATACCAAAATTGGCAGGGACAATCTCATCAGAGATTTTTGAGTTATCTGACATATTAGATAAAATAGAAAAATGTCGTGGAAGTGTTAATTTTCTAACATAGTGGTTCAAATCAGAAAATAATTGAAAATCATTCGGATTTGTGACCGGACAGAAAGAAAGACCTTTAGTTAGTAGACTAATTTAATTTTCAAGTAATAGATGGGATGACAAATTAAAAAGCTTTATTTTTTGGTATCTATCATTTTTTCTTTTTCAATTCTTGGTTGTGGGGAGGTTTTGTGCACTTTGTTTTTTCCTCCTCTACAACCCCAGAGTTTTATTTTCTTTTTAATGTGGTTCTGGTAAGTGGAGTAAAGTATTTAGTGATCCGATGATGATTCAGTGGGGGGAGGGGTGGTGAAACGAGGAGGCAGACAGGGGTGGGTAATGGCAGTGTGAACAGGGACCGGTGTTAAACATAAAAAAGGAGAGGCCTAGCCGCGGACAGATATGGACATGTGAGCTCGCAGCTCTCCCGTCTGTCTAGAGGAATAACACACTTAACTACCACTTTTTATGCCAAAAATGGTCAAATATGGCAACCAAGCACGGGGTGACCTGGTTGAGTCACCCAAATCCAGCAAAAACCAGGCAGAAATGTCTAAATTCTTTAAGAAGAAGGGCGGCATCTCCCCCGCCAGGCATCCCAAGATGGCGCCGGACATAACCCCGCTGGAGGCCTTGGGAGATGACGACGATCTAGACAGCGGAGGTGAGGACGGGAGTCCGACTATACACATGCCTTATTTCCTGAAAACTTTTATGATAAAAGCCCTAGCCCAAGCAGTGAAACCAGTGATGTCTGAGCTTGCTGAGATAAAATCGGACGTCCAGGCAATCGGCTATGGAACGGAAGCACTGGAGTCCGCATGTGCGGCCTTAGTGGCTCATTCCTCCGCTGCAGCCGACCGGGTGGAACTGATGGAGTCTCACCTGAATTCAGTCTACACACAAATAGAAGATCAGGAGAACCGCAGTCGGCGCAAAAAAGTTCGATTCAAAGGTTTTCCGGAGTCGCGGGATGCCGATGCGCTCCCTGGAATAGCCTGCGAGATTTTCGTGGGTCTGTGGGCCAGGAATGCGCGAAAAAAGTAGTTATTTATAGAATTCACTGAGCCCTCAGACCAAAACCTAAACCGAATGAGCCACCCCGAGATGTAATTTGTGGACTGCTATCATTTGTGGACACCGCGGAAATTCTACGCGCAGCACTGGAGAAACGGCTTATTTCCTACAGAGGAGCTGAAATTGTTCTCTATCAGGACATCGCGCCATCTACTCTTGCGAAGAGGCGCCTGCTGAGACCATTACTAGAGAAACTTAGAGAAAGGAGGCCGCAGAATCACCATCCGCACACCGCTGGACCTTGAAAAAGCGTGGTCTGCACTGGACATCTCACCTGTGGAGGTCCCCTCGTGGCTTCCAGTATCGGATCTTGCACCGTTGCCGTCACTTCCAAAACCGGAGGATTGGAGGATCGTATCTCGCACCAAAGTGGGCAAAGCCCGGAAGACCCCGGTGAAAGATGGTCCACCCCCTCGCTGACCTCCTGGGGGTTCCGTGAATACTTATTCATGGGATATGATCCCTCAGCCCTGATGGAGCCATAGGAGCCACAGCCCGGCCTACCTTGCCAATTTTTCAGTCCCAAATACCGGTAGACTGTATACCGCTTATTCCCCCCCAGTGACTTGATGCTCCACTCACTATTCTCTGATTCACCGGTTCTCTGCCCTCGTATTTTAGCAGTCTACCCCGAGACGAATTGTTTGTTTGTTCACACATGTTGCCGGAAGCTGTGTTCGCACTTGACAATGTTTCTTATTTACTTGTTTGCCCAACCGTGTTTGACCTCACCTCTAGGGTGTTACCCTCTATGACACTCAGACTAGGACTTGTTCTTTGAATCCCCCCTGTGCTATTTGTACAGTGCTACTCTACCACTACTACTACTTCTAACCCTTCTTACTTTCTATAACCCTCTCATTTTCTCAGTTCTTCTGTGACCTATCCTCCCCCCATACTTGCCTGCTTCTTTCCTCTCTCTACCCCCTTTCTATACAATCCCCCCTCCTCTTTCTTCTCTCCCTCCTTTCCTTTTCCTCCCTCTCCCTCTTTATTTATACTGCTGCCTTACTGCTGAACCTGATTAACTCAGTGTTCTGATATGTCGATTGTGAATGTAGTTTCATTTAATGTTAGAGGCCTTAACATGCCGGAAAAAAGACATCATGTTGTTGACCACCTCAGTCGACTTAAAACTACAATTGCCTTCTTGCAGGAGACCCATTTCAGACTAGATAAGATCCCCAATATGCCTACCAAATATTTTTCTCAATGGTTTCACTCATGTGATGGCTCCTCGGCGTCGAAGGGTGTTTCTATAGGCATTAATTGCTCCCTCCCGTTAGTGGTTACGCAACAATACATGGATTCTGAGGGGAGAGCATTGTTCCTACGTGTTAAACTGTTTAACAACATTTACACGCTAGCCAACATCTACGCTCCCAATCACGCCCAGGTGCCATTGCTCCTCACCACACTGTCTGCCCTACTGGGCGTTTGCTGAGGGTCCCATAATCCTGGGTACGGACCTGAATGCCACACTGAACCCTTGTCTAGACTCCACATCTAAGGAATTTCGCAAAAGTTGTTGTCTAAACTTCATTCTTAACTCTCTGATCTCTCTCTCATAGATCCATGGAGAATACAGAACCCTTCCGCCCGTGGCTACTCGCATTACTCCTCGCCTCAGAACTCCTATTATCGCATAGATTACCTGCTTGTTCATAGTTCGCTTATACCAATGGTGACCACTACAGCTATTGGTGTGATTGTGATCTCTTTTTCTGTCTCTTCCACTCCTATCCCCACTTGGCGATTGAATGAAAGGCTATTAGAGAACCCCTTGACCCTTTCAGACATCACTGAACACCTCAAGCTCTATTTCAACACCAATTGTACACCAGATGTATCTTCTCCTGTGACGTGGGAAGCCCACAAGGCATACATTAGGGGTATATTTATTTTGTTGGGGGACTAAACTAAAAAAGGAATATAGGAAGAAGACGGACAAACTACTCTCTGCTATCTCAGCTCTTGAGAGGCTCCATAAGAGGACGCAGGTTGAGGCCACTCTTTCAGATCTTAAGTGCCTAAGAGAACAACTTCTATCCCATCTCCACGACTGATCCTCCAAAGCATACATACACCACAAACATAAAGTTTATGCACACAGTGACAAGGGTGGGAGGCTGATGTCTGCCCTTCTTAAGAAACGGAGAGCCAAACAACATATTCACTACATTCAGAGCAAGTCGAGCTCCATACTCAGAGACACTCCTCAGATAGCTAGGGCTTTTCAATCATTCTATTCTGAACTGTACAATCTTCAACTGACTGTGACCTGTCTACTCCCCTCTCTGCAGCCCAAACGGCCTTTCTTCAGACTTTAAATCTCCCCACGCTTGATCCCTCCATGGCCTCGTCCCTGCTTTTCCCAGTGACTAAGGAGGAGGTGCAAAGAGTCATCAAGTCCTTTCCACCTGGGAAGAGCCTGGGACCTGATGGTCTGCCCCTGAAATACTACACCACATTTTTAGAGTTACTAACACCTCACCTTACTGATACCTGCAACTCCCTATTAGTGGTACTCCACTCCCTCGTCAGTTACAAGAGGCTCATATTACATTGATAGCTAAAGAAGTGAAGCATCCGTCGGAGTGTGGCAGCTACCGACCAATATCCTTATTGAATCTGGACTTGAAAATCTGGGCTAAGCTGTTATCCATACGGATCAGGAAACTTTTACCCCATTTGATTGCCCCAAACCAGTCTGGATTTGTCCCGGGTAGGGAGGGGAAGACTAATACACTCAAACTGCTGTCGTCCATACATTATGCACAGTCTCGGAAACTGCCATTGGTCCTTCTCGGTGTAGACGCCGAGAAGGCCTTTGACAGAGTTAGCTGGTCCTTTATGAAAGCGACTCTTCTCCGTTTTGGCTTCCCTGAGGAGTTTGTCGCAGCTATTTTCTCTCTCTACGCCTGCCCTCATGCCTCCCTGCAAATCAATGACACTCTGTCCCCACCGTTCCACATCACCAACGGCACCCGGCAGGGATGCCCCCTATCTCCCACGTTATTTGTTCTTGTGATGGAGTCTTTGCTCCAAAAGGTAAGACAAGTGCCTGAGATCAAGGGTTTTCAAACCCCAGAAGGAGAGCTTAAAGCACTCGCTTTCTCAGATGATCTCCTTTTTTTTTGCTATCTGATCCGGAGGGGGGTATTCCGAGCTTGGTGTTGTTGTTTGAGGAATTTGTTCATCTCTCTAACTTTAAAGTTAATGTCCACAAATCAGAACTATTAAATATCACGCTGCCCTGTAGTAGATTGCCCCACCTTAAACAGTTATCTCCCTTCCCTTGGGCCCATTCCTCCCTAAAATACCTAGGTGTGCATATCACTCCTTCCATCCCGCAGCTTTATTCAGCCAATTTTAAACCCCTAATTGCGGAAATACAACAAACTTTGGTAGACTATGATAATCCTCTAATTTCATGGATTGGAAGACGAAATGTTTTACAAACTTATGTGGTCCCCAAGATTCTGTATAAGCTTAATATGCTGCCGATTGCACTTCCATCCTCCTTCTTCCTCTCAATCCGTAGAATCTTCTCATGTTATCTGTGGAGAAACAAGAGACCTAGAATGGAGCACACACTTTTGACCAGGCCTTCTCACAGAGGAAGCATAGGGGTTCCCGACATTCAAGCAATTTACAAAACAATACAGATTAGAAGGTGGGTCCTCTGTAGTTCTTCCCCCTCTCTGTCCGCACCCCCACTAGAGCATTGGGAGGCGATTTGGGCACGTTAGGCGTGTGGAGAGGATTTTCTAAATGACCTCTGGCTTCCTAAGAAACGTAACTACTCCTTCTCCCATCCTTCTCTTCTCTTCTTGGGTCTTTTCACTGTCTGGTCTTACTCTGCTCCTATTCTCTCCCCTTCACTTTCCTCTCTTCTCCCAGCTGCTCTCATTCCTGAAGTCGTGGGTCGGACATCGCCGACGCACAGCACTTTATGGTCGAGGCTAAGAGGTTGTTCTGTGAGTCAGTTTTTCAAGGACGGAAGGGTTCCCACCAGGGAGGATCTCTCCTCTCTCTTTCCATCATGTAGACTATCTTTTCTCCAAATTTCGCATTTGCAGAATTGCTGTAAAGCATTCTTAGAGAAGTTAAACCCCTTGAGACCTATGACGACTTTTGAAACTACTTTGCTGTCACCCACATGTCGTCCACATAAGATCTCTTTTGTCAGAAAGCTTTGTGAGTCCATGCTTACTACTTCAATACCAGGTTACTTGTCCTCATGGGAAAAGGAACTGGGTGTAGCTTTCTCTCCCTCAGAAAAAGAATATGTTCTTAAATACTCGCAAGGCTTCTCCCAGTGTATTAGGCTCCAGGAGATGCATTTTAAGCTTCTCTCTAGATGCTACAAAACATTGGAATTCTTACATGCACACGGTTTCAGCAACTCAAATCTATGTTGGAGATGTGGTTCCCATGTAGGTAATGTCACGCATATATGGTGGACCTGTCCTTCCCTTAAACCCTTTTGGACTAAAATCGCAGAGGCAATACATTTTATCTTTCCCACATCACCCTCGCTTCAGCCTGACATGGTCCTCCTTGGGAGACCATCTCTTAATTTTCAGCGCCATAGAAATTTGTTGTTATCCCACCTTTTGTCTGCTGCTAAATCTTTGATCCCCTTGAAATCGCTGAATACATCTCCACCTACTATTATGGAATGGGAGTCTAAGGTTCACCAGATATGCCGATATGGAGGAAATGTCTAGTAGAGTGGAACACACACATGGAAAATTTCTGTCCGTCTCGTCTCCCTGGTTCAAATACTGCAAACTGTGTGATGTCTGAAACCTACTACTGGAAGTATTTATGTATTAATCAGAAAACTAATGTATGGTCAGCATGTTACTTGATGGCATCATATGACTGCCCCTCCCCAACCCATGGGGATTGGGCTTGTTACGCTCTAGCAGTACTATGCATAACCTTAGTTATTCTTCTTACTCTTCTCTAACCTCGTCCCCCCTCCCCCAACTTCTCCTACTCTTCCATTACTCTTCCCCTCCCCTCCCCCCCCCCCTCTTTCTCTACCTTTTCTCATGACCATAATCTTTTCTCTACATCTTTCATATGTGTCTTGCTTCTGAATAGGTATTCTGAATAGGTATACCATTTTGTCGCCCTAGCAACTTACTTAACTTGTTAGTTTGATGTTTTGTTTATTATCTCTTGTACTGTTTAAGGGCTCTGCGTAGTCCTACTTGGTTGTTAAGTTATTGCTCTAGATACCATGTTATTTTCCTTGGTATTGAAAATGAATAAAAACTTATTTGACAAAAAAAAAAAAAAAAGAAGTGGGGGAGGGGAAAGACTGCAGTACAAGTGTAGAATTGGGAGATGTATAGATGGTGTCAGATCCAGAGGGAGAAGTAGGTGAATGAACTGTAAATAGAGATATATTTATGTCAGGTGAACCAGAAGTATGAACCGAAGTATTAACCAATGATAATGGAGCTGTTGTATGGAATGTAATTAAAGGTGGTAGTAACAGACAAATCATGTTTTTGTCAGGTTGATATTTAGAAAGATCCAGTCTTGGATCTATATATTCCCTAGTATTGGACACATGTAACGTACTACTTTTGGTAGTGACACATGAAGGCTTCCCTAATTGTGAATCTCCAGGTAACGATTTAACAATCACAGTCTTATTCAGACCCAATGTTTTATCAGAAACGAGTTATATTTTCTGTAGCTAACCTTGATTTCTGAGGTATTGGAGTAGAATTTTTGTTAGATTTAATACGAGAAGAATTCTTCTAATTACTTGAGAGGTAATGAAGTCGGGAATTTTTTCTCTGATTTGTCATAATATTAGCAACATTAAGACTGAAATTATGCATACCATCTGTTGGAATGTCCATTAATTTTCCAGTGGTTTTTTGTGCATAATTTATACTGGGGTTACCTTTCGGCCATTTATGTATTTGACCTCAAGCGTAATCATGTTCGTCTCTATTAAATTTATGAACTTTATTTATCGTCTTAATCTCAAATTTGTGCAATCTGTTATATATAGTACTATCCAATTTCCTATACTCAGGTGTATTGGAATAATGGGTTAAGGAATGTCTGATTGCCAAAGCCTGTTCAGTGTGAACACTGGCGAGGGGTTTTCTTTTGGCTATTAGACATTCCATAAGTCCTCGGGAACATGATTCAGTAAATATATCCCATTCTTGGGAAAATATAGTATCCTCAGGAAAAGATGAATCAAAAGGTGGTCGTAAACCCCTAGGTGAAAAAGAATTTGTCAAATACCTCTGCAAGAATAAAACATCAATGCTGTGTTGCATTTCTGATTTACACAGCTTTTCATATTCATAAAATAAATCTGTCATAATCTTTAAATCCTGCTCTGAGGAGGTGTAATCCTCCCGAGAGGGGGCCACCTGAGTGGGTATACTAGAAGTACCAATCAGTTGGGAAATTAGGTTATCCCTTGTGCAAATAAGATCAGTTAAAAATTCCATGATATACAAAAAATTGTAATAGAAAATACCAAAATTAAGAAAATAATAAAAAAAATTATAAAAAATAAATAATAATAATTAAAAAATGAAAAATAATAAAAATACAAAATAATTCGGTGAACACAATGGACCAGTTGTATATCTAAAACTGTGAAAAAGAAAAAATCCAGGTTAACACACAAATTAATTACAATACATGCGATAGAGACTCCAACTTAAAACAAATGTTAAAAGTTCACTCAGTTGTGAGTATTTGATTCTCCAGGAGCAGCTCTGTAGGTTGATTCTTTTTAGGAATCCAGACGGAAGCTACATCAGAGTTCCTGGGTGGTTGTGCAACTTCATACACAACAATGATATAAGCATAGAATAACTCCACGGCGCTGAACGACCACAACAGGTGGACCATAAAAGGGAGTTTAGTGACCAGAATGCAGCGTGTTTCGTATTTGCACAAGGGATAACCTAATTTCCCAACTGATTGGTACTTCCAGTACTCAGGTGGCCCCCTCTTGGGAGGATTACACCTCCTCAGAGCAGGATTTAAAGATTATGACAGATTTATTTTATGAATATGAAAAGCTGTGTAAATCAGAAATGCAACACAGCATTGATGTTTTATTCCTGCAGAGGTATTTGACAAATTATTTTTCACCTAAGGGTTTACAACTACCTTTTGATTCATCTTTTCCTGAGGATACTATATTTTCCCAAGAATGGGATATATTTACTGAATCAAGTTCCCGAGGACTTATGGAACATCTGACAGCCAAAAGAAAATCCCTCACCAGTGTTCACACTGAACAGGCTTTGGCAATCAGACATTCCTTAACCCATTATTCCAATACACCTGAGTATAGGAAATTGGATAGTACTATATATAACAGATTGCACAAACTTGAGATTGAGACGATAAATAAAAAAAGTTCCTAAATTCATAATAGAGACAAACTTGATTACACTTGCGGTCAAATACATAAATGGCCGAAAAGTAACCCCAGTATAAATTATGCACAAAAAACCACTGGAAAATTAATGGACATTCCAACAGATGGTATGCGTAATTTCAGTCCTAATGTTGCTAATATTATTACAAATCAGGGAAAAAATTCCCGACTTCATTATCTCTCGAGTAATTAGAAATTCTTCTCGTATTAAATCTAACAAAAATTCTACTCCAATACCTCAGAAATCAAGGTTAGCTACAGAAAATACAACTCTTTCTGATAAAACGTTAGGTCTGAATAAGACTGCGACTATTAAATCGTTACCTGGAGATTCACAATTAGGGAAGCCTTCATGTGTCACTACCAAAAGTAGTACGTTACATGTGTCCCATACTAGGGAATATATAGATCCAAGACTGGATCTTTCTAAATATCAACCTGACAAAAACATGATTTGTCCGTTACTACCACCTTTAATTACATCCCACACAACAGCTCCATTATCATTGGTTAATACTTCGGTTCATATTTCTGGTTCACCTGACATAAATATATCTCTATTTACAGTTCATTCACCTACTTCTCCCTCTGGATCTGACACCATCTATACATCTCCCAATTCTACACTTGTACCGCAGTCTTTCCCCTCCCCCACTTCTCCTTCTTTTTTATGTTTAACAGTGGTCCCTGTTCACACTGCCATTACCCACCCCTGTCTGCCTCCGCCTGTTTCACCGCCCCTCCCCCCACTGAATCATCATCGGATCACTCAATACTTTACTCCACTTACCAGAACCACATTAAAAAGAAAAGAAAACTCCGGGGTTGTAGAGGAGGAAAAAACAAAGTGCACAAAACCTCCCCACAACCAAGAGTTGAAAAGGAAAAAATGATAGATACCAAAAAAGAAAAAATAAAGCTTTTTAATTTGTCACCCCATCTATTGAAAATGAAATTAGTCTACTAACTAAAGATCTTTTTTTTCTGTCCGGTCAAAAATCCGTATGATTTCCAATTATTTTTGGATTTGAACCACTATGTTAGAAAATTAACACTTGCACAACATTTTTCTATTTTATCTAATATGTCAGATAACTCAAAAATCTCTGATGAGATTGTCCCTGCAAATTTTGGTATCAATTCTATGGCTAATGATAGTTCCACCTCAGTGAAGCATGTTGAAGTTAGACCCCATTCTTCATTTTATCCTATTCATCACCGTGGTCATTTTTTAGACACTTGTTATGTTTTAGTAATGAGAGAATTTAGCAGTTTAGCAGAAAAATCTGTAATGTTCAAAAGGAATGATAATTTAACCCAACAGGAAAGATATCATTATTCGCCCCGCTGATAAAGGGGGGGGGGGGGTGTCACCCTATTGGATCGAACCAGCTACGTTGAGGAAGCTATGAGAATTTGATCTGATATAGAATATTATGAAGTTTTATCAACTGATCCATCACAAATTATTTTTTTACAATACTCTGATCTGATCGATAAGGCAAATAGTTAGGGCCTTCTGAATAAGAAAGAACTAGCCTTTCTCACTGTTAAAAACTATTCTTTACCACATTTTTATTATCTTCCTAAACTGCACAAGTGTCTTATTAAGCCACCGGGTCGTCCTATTATTTTGGGGGTTTCTTCTATCACTACAAATTTTTCCCACTATGTAGATTTATTTTTACAGTCATGTTTTGGAATTACCTTCACATCTCAAAGATTCTACTCAATTAAATTTTTTAATTAAATAATATTTCATTACCATCTTCTTTTTCTTTTTTAACACGTGATGTTAGTTCTCTTTATTCTCACATTAGTACAAATTTAGGATTACTAGCCCTACAGGAATATCTCTTTCAAGACTCCCTTATGAATAGGGACAAAGCAAATTTTCTTTTGCAGTCAGTACTTTTTATTTTAGAGCACAATGTTTTTTCTTTTTCTGATATTACTTATAGGCAAACCAGGGGCTGTGCTATGGGGACGCGCTTCGCCCCCAGTTATGCAAATTTGTTTATGGGTAGGTTTGAGGCGCTCCACATAGCAGAGTCCCTGGTCTATTCCCCTCACATTTTGTTTTTCCGTAGATTTATTGATGATTTATTTTTTATTTGGACGGGGACCCATGCGCAAGCATTGGAGTTTGTTGAATCTTTAAATTCTAATTCTTGGGGATTACAATTTTCACTGAATTTTGCGGAGGACGTTATCCAATTTCTAGACTTGGAAATTTTAAAGGTGGCAGTTGGTATATCCACCAGGACTTATTTTAAGTCTGTAGATGTGAATAGTCTTTTGCAGTATGAGAGTGCTCACTATCCCGTCTGGCTGAGGAGCATTTCCTATGGGCAGTATTTGAGAAGACGAAAAAATTGTACTTCGGATATTGATTTTTACCTTAGGGACCGCTTCTCAGCCAGGGGATATCCCCAAAAATTGTTGAAGAAAGCATATCAAAAGGTAAAGGACAAAAAACAGGTAGAACTAGTTACCCGACATACAAACACAATTACAACAATAAAACAAAAAGGTAAGGATACCAAAAAGATCAAAATAAATCCAAATATAATTTTATTACTAATTATAATTGTTGGGCCAGTGAAATTAAAAATATTCTGCAACGTAATTGGCCTATTGTATGTGGCGACCCCATTCTAAAAAATCCAGGTGTGACATTTCGAAAGTCTAGAAATCTGCAAAGTATGATAGCTCCGAATAGATTAAAAAATAATAACAGTGAAATTCCAACTTCTTCTAAAACACTATTGGGTTGTTTTCCTGGCAAGAGATCATGTTGTCTATGTTGCTCCATGATTGATATTCCTAAATATAAGTTTCAGTCCAACCAAACTAATCGACCATTCTCTATTGAATATAACGTGAGTTGTGATACACAGTATGCTATATATCTTTTGAACTGTAGTTGCCAGTTACTGTATGTTGGTCGCACAATTCAAACTGTGCGATCATGTATGTGTAAACATAGGTCCAACGTAAAAAACTATTTCTTAGTACATAGTATATCTCTTCATTTTTCCACAATACATAATAATAACGTTAATGATCTACAACTTACCATTTTAGAAACTATTCCAATAACTACTCCTAACAGTTATAAAAAAATTAATAAACCGTGAATCCTACTGGATTTTTAAATTGGCAACTTTAATCCCTCAGGGACTTAATGAATCAATAGAAAATGTTTAATAATTTATTACTTGTTCTTTTTTATGTATAATGTATTATTACTCTTTGCAAGAGATTTATATGCCTTTTAATTGTATATGTTTTACTATTATCTCTATACATGCAATACTTTTTTTTATATATTTTCTCTTTATTGAATGCAATATTTTATTGTGTGCTTTATTAAAAATGCCATCTCCCCTGGCAACATGCAGCACGGCTCATTATTATTTTAATACTAGTTATTTATGTCAATTGTAATATGTGTTGTTTTTTTGTATTTTTTTGTAATTTATGTAAGGTCGCATACTGCGACTGGCCGTGGTTCTTACCCTTCATGGCGGCCCCTGGTGTCTCGCAGTATGGATCTATAATTGAAAAAGTACAGGGGGTATTATCTCCTTATGTTCTGTCCATTAATGGGTTTATGTTTTTTACCTATTTAAGTCTGTTGTATCCTCCACCTGTCATGCCTGATGAAGCTGCGCATGCGCAGTGAAACATGTTGCATTCTGGTCAATAAACTCCCTTTTATGGTTCACCCTTTGTGGTCATTCAGCGCCGTGGAGCCGGGTTCCTTTGAAGTCTTTCCCTGATATTGCCGTATGTCTACCGGAGGGCAGCAGTTGACCTAGGATTATTCTATGCTTATATCATTGTTGTGTATGAAGTTGCACAACCACCCAGGGTGAGCAATTTATTTATATTTTTACCTCACGACGGGATCTCAACTTTACTACTCTATGGAGCGCCTGTCTCTTCTATTTCTACAACATCAACTCGGACAGGTCACGCCGCTTCCTCCTCCACGCTCTCAGGACGTTGCTCCTGTGACAGTGTGCGACTCCGTCTCCTCATCCTCCCCCATGTCCTCAGCCTCCACTGTGCAGACATGTCTCAGTGCCCCTTCAGCATAGCATGTTTGCAGGGCACGGCGGTGTCACGCTGTTCTTCACATGGTTTGCCTTAGAAAACGGAGTCACACAGGGGAGGAACTGCTAAAAGTCATTCGGAGCATGGCTTAATCAACGAAAACTGGAAATAGTGACTGACAACTGGAAAAACATGTTGTCTGCACTGCGACTGGGAAGGCTGAGCCATGCGTCCTGCATGGCACACGTGTTCAACCTAATGATGGGAAGAAAACTTTGCATGCACTTCAGCCACTCGTACACCGCAAAGCACACCATCCTTGAGTGGCAGTGTCAGAATGGTATCCCCCAACATAGTCTGATTTGCGATGTTGCCACACATTGGAATTCCACCCTCCATATGTTGGACCGACTATACGAACAGAGAAAAGCCATCATCGATTTCTTGATGATCCAAGCGGATAGGGGTACTCCCCTGTGTAACTTAAATGTCAACCAGTGGCAGCTCATACGTGACACCTGTGGTTTGCTCAGGCCCTTTGAGGAAGCCACATTATTAGGAAGGCGCCAAGATTACGGGATAAACGACATCATTCCACTGCTTCATTTCTTACAGCACGTGTTGGAAACGATGGCTGGTCAGGTCAATAGAGATGTGGTGCCTACATCTCATGGCCCCATGAGCCCTGTGGGGGCTGAACTGGAGGAGGAGGAGGGGAAGGGGCACAGTGTATCACAGTTTAGGTTTTGCCAAATGGGCGTTTTTTCCTAGTAATCTGACAGGAGAGGAGGAGCTGGAGGGTTCTGAGGAAGGCGAGACAGAAAACCCAGACACCGTGGCAGTATGCAGTTGAGATGGAGGCAGGGAGTCCCTCCCAGTCACTTGCACAAAATGGCACGATGCATGCTCGCTTGCGTAGTTACAGTCGAATTGAGAGGGAGGACAAACTAACCTACTACAGAGACATCCTACGTAGTCAGTTGGCTGATGCTTATCGGCACCATTGTCCATCCTCTCGCTGGTCTGACTCGGGGGGCCCTCTGCGCTCACCTTACACTGCCATGGCTGTTGGGGAGGGGTGGTGTGGCAGGAGCAGTACCAGCTCCATCAGCAGCAGCCTAAGTCTACAGTCGCTGATGAGTACCTTTCTTCACCCGCATAGTGAAGCAACTCATCAGCAGGTAGACCTGGTACAGGACCTGAACCAGTAGGTGGTGGCATACTTTGACATGCCCATGCCTACACACCTTGAAGTTTCGCTGAACTTCCTGCAGCCATTCTTGATTTGGGGCCACAAGTAGCAGAGTTTCCCCTTTAAAAGCTGTCCTGCCTTGCCAGTAGTGGGCCATCAGAGCGGGTGTTTAGTGCGGCGGGGGCCATAGTCATCCCAAGGAGAACTCGTCTGTCCACAAAAAATGTGGAGCGACTGACCTTTGTGAAGATGAATCAGGCATTGATCAGCCAGGATTTCCACCCACCAATGCCTGATGCATCAGAGTAGATTGACCATGGTGCTTTTTTAGATTGACCATGGTGCCAAACCAACACTTCACAAACATGGATAGTGCCAAACAGATTGAAGGCTCTGCTCCCCAGTTACAAACATTCCTCCGCATCAGACTTTTTTTCACCCACCTTCGTCACCGGGTACTGGTATTGCCACCCACCGCACCACTCTGTCACCGGGTTACTTTCAGGACTCCTGATGCTGCTGCTGCAACCTTCAGTTTCTAATTCAGCCACTATATCGTCGCCTCATGCTTCTGCAAACTCCAGGCTGTGCCCTGCATCCACTATATGGTCTCCTCATGCTTCACCACCTCCAGGCAGTGCCATTCAGCCACTATATGGTCTCCTCATGCTTCAGCCAACTCCAGGCTGTGCCATTCAGCCACTATATGGTCTCTTCATGCTTCACCGTCTCCCTGCTGTGCCATTAAGCCACTATATGATCTCCTCATGCTTCAGCCAACTCCAGGCTGTGCCATTCAGCGACTAAATGGTCTCCTCATGCTTCATCCACCTCCAGGCTGTGCCACTCAGCCACTATATGAAAAGTGGTGGATAAAATCCAGGAAAACAGGAATTACCATACGGCGCTTTTACTCCTTGGACAGATGCAGGCAACAGTCCATATGACAGGTTAGTTCTTTATTGTGCAACTTCAAGTTTCAAGCTCGTGCTGAGCTCTTCGTCAGGCATATGATCAATAACATTAAAGACAGGTGATTTAAAAGCCCGGGGAAGGAACATCTTCCGGGTCACCAGGTCATTACAATCAATTAATTCAATTCAATACCATGTTTAAACTTAATATAATTTCACAAATATAAATGTACATGTGAAACATAGGTTAAACTTGATTACATGTGTACGGCAGATCTTAAAAAAGGGGGCTTTAAAAACACTATATAGCGCTGCTACCTCCGTATGTTGCCCACGCCAGCCACCTCTGGATGAATGAATTCCAGAGCGAGGCTGGGTAAACAACTAGAGTAATGTTCCACGGAATGATAACCAAGATAAGAACAGTGGGAGACAATACATTAACAGCAAATACAAACCAGGGACCCATAAGAAAAGACATGGCTCCACTAATAAGACACCTAAGGTCTCTAATAACATAACAGATAATATCAATATTAAGGACACGACAATCAATCCTGGCATGCCGGACATAGCAACTCCTGGAATGCCGGATATAGCAACCCCTGGTCGGCTGAACAAGGAGATTAGGACGGTAGATCCACGGAATCTTGTTACACCTATAAAAACGAACATGTCATTAGCAGAAAAGAAACCTCCGATTACACCGAATTCGTTGTTCTTGCAAGCCAGCAAGAGTTTATTTAATAAATATAAGAAATCTCATGAAAGCATTAATAAACCAGTGTTCTCTCCACTGGCCCGAAAAAGTGATGAAGCTTCAGATGATAGTTCACTAACACAACTTATCAACTTTGATCTATCAATACATGAGGCAATCACACCTCCAGATAATTTAACAATGTCACAGACTACAGCATCAGAGGTTCTTGTTGTGGATAATATTAACAATAAAGGATGTCTAGCCCCCTACTTGAAAAATATAACCTTGGTCTCATTTCAAAATGAGACTGTACAGTCCATTACACATGAAGAATTGTCCTGCGACCCCTTCGAGGGTCCCTCGGGGATCAGTGGCCCGAGGTCGGCTAATGCGCCCCTGTCACCAGGAAGACTGGGAGAAATAGCAAGTAATACCAGCCCCTCTGAGGTTTTTTTAGGGGCACCCCCCAAGATACTACACAAAATACCAGAGATGTTTACCCCGCACAGAACAAAAAGAAAAATTACGAAAGTAGAGGATGCAGGGGCGGCAAGAAAAGAAAAAGCAAAACTAGCCTGCGTGCAGAAGGTTTGAAAGATGGAACCACTCAACCATTGGAAGACAAAAGTAACCGTATAAAAATATTTAACATTTCAAAATATCAGTTAACCCCATATGAGATGACCTTGTTGGGAAAGGGACTTTCGTTTTGCCCCTCCAATAATGTGGACGACTTCCAACTCTTTCTTGATTTTAATCGGTTTATAAGAAAACTGACCCTTCAACGTTTCTTTTTGACGAAACCAGAACAAGCTGGAACAATAGACCTGACAAACATCTCTCAGGATCCTTCGGATTTATCAAAGCACCAACCAGTTAAGCTTGCCTCCACGTTTTATCCAATACACGCACAGGGAGCGCATATTAAAGTTTTTCAAGATTTGGTCTTTGAGGACTTTAAAATCCTCAATAGAACCAGACATAAAGGCAAAAAAAGTGAAAAAAGTAATCTCACACAGAAAGAGAAACTTGCTCTACAGACTCTGAAAAGGAACAAAAATATTGTATTGAGGTCAGCGGATAAAGGAGGGGGTGTAGTTGTCATGGATCTCGAATATTATGAACAAGAAGCCATGAACATATTATCGGACGAAACCTTTTATGAAAAAAGCGTCAAGGATCCTTTTAAAGACATCCAACTAAAATACCAAATCATTATAGAATCAGCTATGCAAAACAATCTTCTGGACAAAAACGAACAGAAGTATCTGCAATTTCAACACACTAATAAACCATATTTTTATTTCCTTCCAAAAATCCACAAGTCCATCCATAACCCACCTGGTCGTCCTATCATTTCAAATACGAATTGTCTTGCTTGCCATCTCTCACATTATATCGATCTATTTCTCCAGGAGCACGTCATTCGGTTATCCAGCTATTTACGTGACTCTACGCAATTAATAGAAACACTTAGGACAATGAAATGGGAACCAGGAACTTTCCTCATCATTTGTGACGTAACATCTTTATATACCAACATTGGTCACATGATTGGGCTTAAATGCATCCAAGAATTTCTTGCAGCCGACCTAACTATTACGCAACCCCACAGAGAATTCATACTCAAGGGTTTACAGTTTATTCTTGAAAATAATTATTTTTTATACAATGGCACAATCTACCATCAACGGAAAGGGACCGCAATGGGGTCCAAGGTGGCCCCAGCTTATGCAAACCTTTTCATGGGGGCGTTTGAGAAGGAACACATTATTAATAACACAGAATTCTCACCCCACATTAAGCTATTTTGTCGCTACATTGACGACCTTTTCTTTCTGTGGAAGGGACCTAGAGAATCTATTGATAGATTCCTGGGGGTACTTAACAGCAATCAATGGGGTATCAGCTTCACCTTGGAAGCAAGTGAACAACAGGTACACTTCCTGGATCTCACTATCACACATAATGAAGAAATGTACATCACATCCACCTTTTTCAAACAGGTGGATGTGAATAGCTACCTAGACTACCATAGTGCCCACTACAGACAGTGGCTCAAAAATGTCCCGTATGGGCAATATAAAAGAATCAGGAAGAATTGCACTGATGATGACACCTTCAGGAAGCAAGCAGGAATATTGTCCAAACGGTTTAAAGAGAAGAATTATCCTGTGCCCATTATTAGAGACGCATATAACAGAGTGAAAAATAAAAGCCAAACTGAATGTCTAACATCAGTGAAAACTATCAATACCATCAAAGATCAGGATGACAAACGCAAATTAAATTTCATTACCACATACTGTAACTCTGCTACGGAAAATAAGAGTATTTTGTTAAAACATTGGCACATCCTGCAAAATGATGACTTGCTGTGCACAAAGCTACCGAGTGCACCACAGGTCACATATAGGCGGGCTCCTACACTGAAAAGTATTCTTGCTCCCAGTATTATACAACAACATAAAACCTTGAACACCCCTTCCACAACATCTCCAGGTTCATTTCGATGCAACCATGTTAGATGTCTGTGTTGCAAAGAGATAAGAAATGGGATCAAAACATTCCACTCTAATAGTACTGGTGAAGAATTTAAATTAAAACATAGGCTTACCTGTCAGTCTTCCTTCTTTATTTATTTCCTTGATTGTGTCTGCGGGTTACAATACGTAGGTCGGACCATTCAGCCGCTCAGGAACCGTCTAAATAAGCATAGACAGAACATTAGAAACAGCTTCATGCTACAAAGTGTTTCTAGACATTGTGCCAATCTACATACCGGAGGACAAAACTTAATTTCAGTGACACCGATAGATCATGTGTTGTGCCATATTGTTAACCGTTTTGAAACCTTAAAAAAGAAAGAGGTCTACTGGATGTATAAGTTGTCCACAATCTCTCCTAAAGGGCTGAATGAAGTAGTGGAAACTATTATTTGAGTTCTGGATAGAACATGAGTGACAATGAATAATTCATGGTCCATATCCTCAACCCTTATTAATTATATTATATATATATATTTTTTTTTTTATTTTTTTTTTTTATTTTATATTTTTTATTTTATTTTTTTCGTTAAAAGTTAAAATATATTTTATGAGTTGGTTTTCCTTCAGCTAATGTATAAATAATACGTTTTTTTGCTACAATTCATAACAATTATTATTATTATTATTATTACAATACAACAATTATTATTATAACCGTCTGTGTATATGAATTTTTAAATTATTTTACTTTATGTTCCAGCTAGTATTGGCTTTATATTTATATTTACCCATGAATGGTCTTTTTGAAATTTATCATCATTCTTTTTATTTGAAGGGAAAGAAGGAAAAAAAAAAAAAAAAAAAAAAAAAAAGAAAGAGAAAAAGTAAGAAGGAAAAAAAAAAAATATATATATATATAATATATTGTTCCTGACAATATTAGAGTCTATCATGGTTCAATATTTTGTGTCCATTAATTGTTCCAGTTTTTTAAACTGTCATACAATTCCTTGCCACTGTACATTTTGTAATACATTTTGTAATGTGATTTAATTGCATCCATTCATTTTACTGTATTAGATGTGAGCGTCACATCTTGTTTGTTATGACTGCAAGAAGAAACAGCTTACAGACTTCAGGGCGGCTGATTGGTGCATAACACACCTATTTTATGAAGGGAAATTATTATTATTTTTTTTATTTTTTTATTTTTTTTTTAATTTTTTTTTATTTTTTATTTTTTTTAATTATATTTTTTATAATACACTATAAAGGTGTCAGCCAAATAGCAGTGATCCCCGTGCAATATGTTTGTCAATCAGAGCACACCATTGATCAGACACTACAATACTTATTGCCTTCAGTATTAGCGCTGCCTGACAGGTTTGCGCGTGTCTTTCATCTCACACCTACACAGTATGAGAGTTGTTACATCCGCCGGCAGCCACAATCTAGCGAATGGAACATTACTCTAGTTTGTTTACCGAGCCTCGCTCTGGAATTCATTCATCCAGAGGTGGCTGGCGTGGGCAACATACGGAGGTAGCAGCGCTATATAGTGTTTTTAAAGCCCCCTTTTTTAAGATCTGCCGTACACATGTAATCAAGTTTAACCTATGTTTCACATGTACATTGATATTTGTGAAATTATATTAAGTTTAAACATGGTATTGAATTGAATTAATTGATTGTAATGACCTGGTGACCCGGAAGATGTTCCTTCCCCGGGCTTTTAAATCACCTGTCTTTAATGTTATTGATCATATGCCTGACGAAGAGCTCAGCACAAGCTCGAAACTTGAAGTTGCACAATAAAGAATTAACCTGTCATATGGACTGTTGCCTGCATCTGTCCAAGGAGTAAAAGCGCCGTATGGTAATTCCTGTTTTCCTGGATTTTATCCACCACTTTTCATTGCCCATCCAGCGACCGAGAGGAACCTGGAAAGGAAACCGTGGCTGCTGACCTCCATTTCTTCCTGCAAGTCTATATGCCTGCTGAAGTGTTGTGCTCTTAGCACAACACAATGTGGTAAGCCTTCAATTTTTGTGCACATTGAAGCCACTTTGCTATACCGTCCACACTAGGAGCGCACCTTGTTGTTTTTTGTCTTTTTCACACTCAGCCACTATATGGTCTCCTCATGATTCAACCAACTCCTGGCTGTGCCATTCAGCCACTATATGGTCTCATACTGCCACAAACTTCAGGCTGATCCATTCAGCCACTATATGTTCTACTCATGATGCCGCCAACTCCAGGCTGTGTCATTCAGCCACTATATGGTCTCCTCATGCTGCCACAAACTCCAGGTGGTCATTCAGCCATTATATGGTCTTTACTTTACTGATGCCACCACTAGACTCTGTCATTGTGCCACCATATGACATGTGACTCATTGTTAGATTTGGTCCTTTGTAACCGCATGCCAGGGCCCGGGACATTAAAATTTGGGAGTGTAATCTTAAATTTCAAAATCTTAAATTTCAATGTTAAAATTCATATTTTAATCTTAGGGATTGTGAAGTCCTATTGTTTACTCATGCTTCCGCCACCTTCAGGCTGTGCCATTCAGCCACTATATGATTTACTGATGCTGCTGGGCCTGGGACATTACCTAAAAATATTTTATGGTAGCACTTGCTGCCAATTCCAGGCTCTGTCATTCTGCCAGATTATGGTCTCCTCATGCTGCTGCCACCTCTAGGCTCTGTCATTGTGCCGCCATGTGACCCCTTGTTAGGGTCAAAGTAAACACCGGGAGATAAAACTTGTGAATCTAATATAAATCTTAAACTTAAAAAAATCGATGGCCCTATGGTCGTCTACGTCATATTACCTGTGGAATTATCACATGAATCCAATGAAACAGCTTTGAGCAATAACAATCAACCATAACTGATGAAATGAAACATTCACACTTTCATAGTAAGGGGGGCACTGAGAGGCACGGGCTGGAACAGGTGGTATCTCATCTGGCGGAGGACCCCCAGCTCGATGCTCACAAGAATGGGTACTCAAAAAATGTAAATAAATTCAAATTAAATTAAAATATAATAAAAAATCCAGTAATTTTTAGGGGCTGAATACTACAGAGGAAATGCTTTTATTTTAGGATTTCTCTTCTGTCACGACCACAGTGCTCTCTGCTGACCTCTTCTGTCCATTTTAGGAACTGTCCAGAGTAGTAGAAAATCCCCATAGCAAACATATGTTGCTCTGGACAGTTCCTAAAATAGACAGCAGAGGTCAGCAGAGAGCACTGTGATCGTCACAGAAGAGAAATCCAAAAAGAAAAGCATTTCCTCTGTAGTATTCAGCCCCTAAAAAGTACTGGAAGGATTAAGATTTTTTAATAGAAGTAATTAACAAATCTGTTTAACTTTCTGGCACCAGTTGATTTAAAAAAAAAAAAATTGCTTTCCATGGGAGTACCCCTTTAACAGTGGGTCCTGGCTGCTGGGAATGAAGCGCACTCCAAACTGTGGGAGTGGGAACAGGGCATATAGGTACACCCTTGGTCCTTAAGAGTTTAAGGACACAGACAATTTTCATTTTTGTGTTTTTATTTTTTCCTCCTTTGCGTTTACCGTTCAGGATCATAAACATAATATTTTGATAGATCAGTCCATAAGTAAAAGAAAAGGGTACAGAAGAGAAGGGTAGTGGGGCGATAGTGAATGGCGACCGAGCTCCTGTTTCGCATGCTTGGCGTGCTTCGTCCGGCCATGTCTAAAAGTACCTGTGACTGCTATTTATATGAGTGAACCAAGTGATTTACCTATCACGTACCTGCACACCTCTCACGTGTGCAGGTGACATGAGAGGTGGGGGAGTGCACTAAAAACAAGGTTTTAGAAGCACGCTGAGAGCTCCATCCTATCGTTTAACCCAATATTGCCTGTGGCATTAGTTTTTATTATCCATAATGTTTCTATGCGCAGTAATTTATGTTCTATCCCCTCATGTTTGTTACTAATGATTTTTTGAATGCCTACAAAGCGTAATACTTCAAGATTATTATTATGGACTTCTTTTTCATGGGCTTGCAGACGAGAGGCTCCTGGTCTACCAGTGCGTATGGTATATAGGTGTTCCCTAATTCACATCTGGAGCTGGCGTTTGGTCTGTCCTATGTAAAAGAAGTCGCATGGACACATTATGGCATATACTACATTTTTAGTGTGGCAGGTGATCAAATCTTTTATGGTGTGGAACACCGGTTCCAGTCTAATATGTTTTGTTTCCCAGCAGTATTTGCATTGATTGCAGTTTTTACACTTAAAATTACCTTTAGGTATAATATCATCTAGCCAAGTTTCTTTATTTTTTTCAATGTTACTTCTCTTGCTATTTTTAAGTTTATCACCTATGGTGGCATTTTTTCTATAAGTTATACGAGGTTTCATTGTAGCTCTTTTGTTTAGATCTTCATCGGCTTCCAATAAGAACCAGTTCCTCCTTATTGCTCTCTCAACTGTGGGGGTTTATGGGAGAGTTCTGGAAAACAAAAGTGAATCTGTCTATTCGTTTATCTACTTCATTAGTAACTGTTTTATTTTTTTAATAAGTCTATTCTATTAAGATTTTCTGCTTTCAGTCTGCAGTGTCTTATTATTTCATCTGGATAACCACATTCTATAAGCCTTTCCTCTAGTTCGTCTGCCTTATAAAAAAAAGTGGTGTCGCTACTATTGTTTCGTTTTAAGTGGACAAATTGTCCATATGGAATATTATTTTTAGTTACAAATCTGTGCGAACTTTGGTAATGCAGCATTGTATTTTTTGCAACAGGTTTTCTGTAATTTTCTGTTATTATGTGTCCTTTTTCTATAATGTGTTACCACCATAACCAAAGTGTTACCAAAGTGTTACCACCATAACTATGGGTGAAATGCATATTCACCAGATTATTATTAAGATATGCTGTGAACTCTTTAAACAATATTTCTGTGACGGTCCATAATACTATAATATCATCTACATAGCGAATGTACATTTTGATGTAGGGGAGATAAGGGTTATTGACGCTATATACATAGATGTTCTCAAACTGTCCTAGAATAGGTTAGCGTACATGCAGGAAACCGGTGTCCCCATAGTGGTACCGGTCTCCTGCTTGTACCATTGGTCTTTGTACATGAAGGTACTGTTATTAAGCACAAATGAGAGGCCTTCTGTAACGAAATTAATTATGTTGTCTGACACATTCGCACAAACAAGAGACTCTTTTACAGCCTGTATACCTGCTAAGTGCGGAATACGGGTATACAGGCTGGTAACGTCTACAGAACACAAGCTATATCCCTCTTCTATATGAACATCATTCAAAATTTGGAGGAGGTGCTTAGTGTCTTTGACATATGATAGAATAGACGTCTGTAAGGGGCTGAGTATCCAGTCTAAATATTGAGATAGAAATTCGGTCGCTGAGCCGATCCCGGCCACAATTGGCCTGCCTGGGGGTCGGCTCAGCGACTTATGGACCTTAGGTAAGTGATACCAGCGTGCAGGTTTAGCGATATCTGGAAGTAATTTTTCAGCATTTTTTGTGAAAGTGCTTTACTGACCACATGTCTGTGTAAGAGAGACTTTAAATTAGTAAGTATTTTAGGAATTGCATCGGCCGGCAAGGGGACATAGGTATCAGTGTCGGCAAGCTGTCTCATAGCCTCCTCTTCATATTCGGCTGTGTACTGCAATACGACACTGCCTCTCTTGTCGGCACAGATCACAGTTAGATATTTTCTTTTTTCTAGGTTTTTCAATGCCTGAACTTCGGGACCAGAGAGATTAGGAATAGAATTAGGATATATCATAGCTTTTACATCTTTCATTACTGCTTTAGTAAGGGAGTCGATGCTGCTGCCCTGTACTACAGAAGGAGTAAATTTAGACTTTTTTCCTTTTTTGAAAAGCGATAATTTTTAACGTAAATTTGTTTTCCCTTAGTCCTAACAGCAGCACAAGTGGGGTGTTCTGCATCTGTGAAGCTGGCAGGACGGTGGAATTTTTAATTCCGCCCAAGTAATTAAAGACTTAATTAGACCCCCATATAAGGCCTCCTCCCTTAGGCCACATTGCTTAATAACAAGTAAAACAAAACAATTTGGGCGGGAAAATTTGTGTGCTGCTGTTAGGACTAAGGGAAAACAAATTTACGTTAAAAATTAACGCTTCCCTTACCTCCTAACCAGCAGCACAAGAGTGGCACTTAGGATTGATTGCCCAAAGGCCAACTCTTCCGAACGTTTGGCATTAACCCTGTAATGACTAATAAATGTATTATGCGTGCTCCAGGAGGCAGCAGCGCAGATTTGTTCTAGAGGAACAGCGTTTCTTTCTGCAAAGGAAGTGGAGACTGCCCTAGTGGAATGGGCAGTGACAAAGGCAGGAGGAGCTAACTCCTGGGCTACAAAAGCCTCCCGGATTGCCTCTTTAATCCATCTACTCAGAGAGGGTTTAGAGGCTTTAAGACCTTTGTTCTTCCCAGAAAAGGAAACAAGAAGGTGCTCCGATCTTCTAAATTCTCCAGTTCTTGAGATGTAAATTCTGAGGATTCTTGAAATGTCCAGAGTATGGTCAGCAGCTTCCTCGGGAGAGGATGGATTAGGACACAGAACTGGAAGGGATATAGCTTGATTGATGTTGGAGAACGTCGGGACCTGAGGAACAAAGGTGGGCAAAAATCTCAACAGGACTCTATCCTGGAGAAAAAGCGTATAAGGCTCGAAAGCCGAAAGGGCCTGAAGCTCGCCAATCCTTTTGGCTGAGGTTATGGCCAATAAGAAGGTGACTTTAAGGGACAAATACCTAAAGTCGACTTCTTCCAGAGGTTCAAAGGGGTGTGAGCATAACCCCTTAAGAACAATAGTCAAATCCCATTTGGGATTTAAGTCTTTCAGCTCCCTTAAGGAATCTTCTCATTAGGGATTCTTGTGATAAAGATCTGCCTAAAAAGGCAGAGAGCTCTGAAACTTGAACCCTCAAAGTGGATGGGCTAAGACCCTTGTCAAGGCCATCCTGAAGGAAACGTAAAATTGCAGAAAGAGGAGGATCTGAGGTTACTACCTCTTTCGTAGCACACCATCGAAGGAAAATCTTCTTTATCCTAGAATAGACCTTGTTTGTAGACTCTGCTCTAGAGTGTGCAATAGTTCTCAAGACCTCCGCAGGAAGCCCACTACTTAGTAGGGTCCTGTCAATCTCCAGGCTGTCAGATTGAGTCTCCTCAGATCTAGGCAGGAGCCTGTGTTGTGAGACACAAGGTTCTGCACGTGGGGAAGCCTCCAATAACACCCCTGACTCATCCTCATGAGTTGGGTGAACCAGGACCTCTTGGGCCAGAATGGTATGATGGCAATCACTGAGGTCTGGTCTTGCCTGACTTTCATCAATACCCTTGGTATCATGGAAAGTGGAGGGAATATGTAGGCCAGCCTGAACCTCCATGGAATGGACAGAGCGTCTATCGCCACTGGATTGTCCTCTTTGTAAAGAGAGCAAAACTGGTTCACCTTGGCGTTCAGACGAGTTGCCATGAGATCTATCTCTGGCATACCCCACCTTAGGGTTATCTTCTTGAAGATGTCTTCGTTCAGGGACCATTCCCCTTGGACCGGAAGCCCGCGACTTAGACGATCTGCCACTATGTTGAGATCCCCCTTGATGTGGACTGCAGAAAGGTGGGTTAGATTGAGCTCTGCCCAAGAGAGAATTAGTCCGGTCTCCTTGAGGAGCACTTGGGACTTTGTGCCACCCTGTCTGTTGATGTAAGCCACCACAGTGGTGTTGTCTGACCGAACTCTTATCGCTTTCCCTAGAATAAGGGGTGCGAAATGGAGAAGAGCTAGACGAACTGCTCTCAGTTCTCTCATGTTGGAGGAGAGAAGTCTCTCCTGATGGTTCCAAGTACCCTGTACTGGATTCTCGTCCAGATGGGCTCCCCAGCCCAGAAGGGAGGCGTCTGTGGTTAAAGTGATCCACTGAGGTTGAATCAAGGACTTCCCATCTGTCAGATTCGTCCACCATCTGAGAGATGCACGGACTTCGGTCGACAGGTTGCACTTTTTGTCCAACCCTCTGGGGTTGCGATTCCAGACCTTCAAGACTTGATCTTGGAGAGGCCGGAGGTGCCATAGGGCCCAGGGGACTGCCTCTGCAGACGCTGACATATGACCCAACATCTTCATTAGAGTTCTGATGGGAACCTTGCGAGGGACCATCAAAAACTCGGCAGCTCTTATGACTCGATCTTTTTTTTCTGGAGTGAGGGATAGAGTCATCTGAGAGGAGTTCAGGACAAACCCCAGAAACTTCCTTGAGGTGGACGGGTTGATCTCTGATTTCTCCCAATTTATAAGCCAGCCCAAGCGCTGGAGAAAATCTAGAACCAGATGAAGATGAGACTGTAGAACGTCTAGAGTAGCGGCTTTTAGAAGCTAGATAAGGAATGATCTCTAGACCTTTTAGTCTGAGAGCAGAGACCACTGGAGCAACCACCTTTGTAAAGGTGTGGGGGGCTGAAGTGATGCCGAAAGGCAGAACAGCGAACTGAAAATGCTTTACCATACCGTTTATGGTGACAGCAACCCTCAAATATTTCCTGTGAGCAGGAAAAATAGGAACATGAAGGTAAGCATCCTTCAAGTCGATGGTAACCATGAGATCTTGAGGGTCCAGGATACTAACTACTGAGCTCTTTGTCCATCCTGAACCGCCTTTTCCTTATAAATCGGTTCAAAAAGCGAAGATCTATGATCATACGCCAGTCACCCGATGCTTTAGGCACCAGAAATATTGGAGAATACACCCCTGACCCTCTTTGGTCGGGGGGAACTTCTTCTAGTGCATGTTTCCCCACGTACTGTAGGACAGAGTCCTCTAGAACAGCCTGTTTTGGCTGAGGAAGTAGCTTTGTCAAAACAAATTTCCTTGGAGGAGGGGAGATTAAATCTATTTTGTACCCCGACTGAATGACATCCAGAACCCAAGGATCCTGGATTTCTTGCATCCAGGTTGACAGAAACAAACTTAAACGTCCTCCGACCTGAGGGGGATTGGTAGATAGCTTCTCTACTTGAACTTCCCGAGGGAAAGGGAGAGGGGAAACGTTGGTGGACCTTAGAGGAGAGTCATAGCTCGGCCTTACGGTCTTTACCGCGGCCGCGTACTCCACCACGCTTTTGAGTAGACTGGCGTCTCTGGGATCTGGAAGGGCCCTGGAACTTCCCCCCCCTGGATCTACCCTTGCCACGAAAAGACTGTACAGGTAGACATTTACCTTTTTTATCCGCAAAACCCTCCATGATTCGGTCTAACTCAGACCCAAAGAGCCAATTAGGCTCAAAGGGCATCCCACAGAGGTTGAACTTTGAGGTATTATCAGCTACCCAGGGACGCAACCACAGGGGGCACCTGCTTGCGGATGAGAGCGCCATGGACTTGGCAGCAAGTTTGAGGTGCTGTTGGGATGATTTGCATAAGAAGTCTACCCCGAGAAGTAGCGTTTTGAAGCTGTCCAGAATATCCTCCCTAGCAACATTACTTTCAATCTCAGACTGAATGCGTTGTACGCGTTCTTTGACAAAGTCCGCAACCTCACTTGAAGCGACAGCCACCGAGGCAGATGCTGAGGCCGCCGAATAGTTGCGTCTTAGAAGGGAGTCCACTTTCCTGTCAAGGGGGTCCTGGAGGTTACTGCCATCATCTGCAGGAACTAGAACCCTCTTGGACAGCTTGTTAACAGCCATATCCACTTTTGGCTGTGGCATCCAGGATTCCGACTCAGCTTCTGATAGAGGAAACATCAGCTTGAACCTCCGGGTGACAACAGCATGCTTGTCTGGGTGCTTCAACTCGGCTTTCATCAGCTTCTTAAGTGTATCATCCACTTTGAAAACCAAAGGTCCTCTAGAGGAGGATGTTGAGGCTTCCCCTTGATCAACATCCTGATCCCTTGATCGGATAGATCTAAGCAATCTCTGCGTCTTTTCCGCAGGAAAAAGAGGCGGAGAGATCACTTCCTCTACTCACTGTTCCGACTGATCGCCCACGGACATAACGGAATCCTCCACGACAGACGGAGGACCAGACTCGGTCCTAGGCCTCTTAGGCGGAAAGGAATTCTTGATCTCGCTGATAGAATTTCCCATGAATTCCTTCATCCAGATGAACATGTCCTGGACTGTAGGTTCAGCTGGATTAGCGGGTGGACGACATCCAGGACACCTGTTGTATTCATAGGAATCAGGCAGTGGAGTACCACAGTCAGCGCAAGTTAGATGGCGCTTTTTTGAACCAGACTTGCGACTACCAGCATGTGTATCACTCGATGGAGGAGTGGACATAGTTCTGGAATTAAAACAATAGGTTAGAAAAGACACCAGAACTGTTACCATTGCAGCGCAAATGGAAAAAGAGTACCTATTGAAAAATAGACACGCTCTTTTTACAAAACCCAAGAATAGCAGGAACCACACAAGTGTAGTCAAGCTAGAAAGGCAGCAAGAGGCCAAATAAAGGCCAGTACTGCCTTAAATAGGGGAGAGGGCAGCAATTTTAAAATAAGCCCCGCCCCTCCAGGAAGACAGAGCACCTAGCAGATCGAAATCTAGAAAACGATCTAAAGTAAAACATTTTTGCTCTGAGCCCCTTCCTTACCTTGGAAGGGGCAGGTAACTAATATATTAAGTTAAAATAATAGTTAAAACTAGTGCACATTGCGCCAGAAGGCTCCGATGCCGGACTGGAAGTCGTCAGATGACGCACTTCCGGTCCGCGGCTCCGCACACAGCAGAGGACCGGAGTGAGACAGCGGCGCTGCTGGAAAGGTAAGGGCGGACTGCCCGAGTAACAGGGGGATCGGAGGATCCCCGAACCATAGAGGGCGGCGCTCAGCGCCGCCTGAACAAAGAAAAAAACTGTATCTACGAACCCGGACCGAAGTCCCGGGTCATAGATACAGAGTCTGAAAAAACTCAGCTGGGGCAGCGCCAAAAAAACGCCGCCCAGGCTGACAGAAAGGAAGGGGCAGCAAGCTGCAACCCTGAGAAAAAAACAAACCCTTCTCCACATAAAAGAGGGGGAAGGGAAAATCCATGCAGGCTCTGCTAAAAAACCTGCACCGTCCTGCTGTCCTGCACAGGACAGAAAAAAGCAATGTGGCCTAAGGGAGGAGGCCTTATATGGGGGTCTAATTAAGTCTTTAATTACTTGGGCGGAATTAAAAATTCCACCGTCCTGCCAGCTTCACAGGGGCAGAACACCCCACTTGTGCTGCTGGTTAGGACGTAAGGGAAATCTATTTTCTTCAATAGGGCTAGCAGCTGATTCTTTTATATCTGCAAACTCAGTAGCTAGCATTCCAATACACTCACGATCTGTCTGGTCAGTATCAGGAGGAAAAAAAACCTAGAGAGCCTATACAAATCATTTTATCACTCTCATATGACTGCTGACTATGTGGGGGTTTATTAGAAAACAACTTATGTAGGCTAATATGACGAACAGCCCGTGCCAGATCTATTTCAAAGGCAGTCTCATTAAAGCTTTTGGTCAGACCATAATTCAATCCCTTGGTGAGGAGTGAAAGGGTAGCAGTGTCCAATGGATCTTCAGTAAGATTAATAACATTAGAATTTAAATTTTCCCTCTCCAAGCTGCGGTTCTCTTCTTCTTGTATTCCTGTACAGGTGGATCTGTACTTGTGTCTTCTCTTCTTCGATCTCCCTCTTCTGATTCTTTTTCTTTTCCTAAAGGAACATTATCTGTAGAGCTGTATTCAGATTGAATGTTACTTTCTGGTTGCGTTTTCTTATGTGCTGCAGTTTTTGGGTTCTCTGTAGGGATTTTGCTTGTTGGTTTAGTATGATAACTTTTATTCCTAGGCTTTGAGTTATTAGGCTTGTTAACCTGGTGCTGGCTATGCCATAGAAACTCTTGGTTATTATCATAGTCTCTTTTGTCCCTGATGAACTTGTCCTTTTTCTTAATTTTTAGGTCTTCTTGTAGAGGTAATAGCTTATCTTTGAGTTTATCCTGGAATATGTTTGCTTTTTCTTGTGGAGATCTTTTTATGTATTCCAGTTTAGCTGCCTGTACTTGTTCTGAGATTTTATCATGCTCAATGCAGGTTCGTGTATGGACTATATGAAGTAGCTTAATAGCGTGATGAGTCATGATGAGCCTCAGTCCAGGCTTTAATGAAAACATCATCGTCTTGAAAGACTGCTGGTGGTTTAAACATTCGCAGACCAATTGGGGCTCGGTCACATTGAGCGTAGGACTGCAAAGAGTGGATAGTCCAAAATGAGGCAATTTCTTTTTCAGAAAGGGTTATAATCCGATGTTCCAGAGTCTTCAGACTGATGACTTCTATATCTTCTTTGAGATTGCAGTCAAGGAAATATCCCCCCACTTCTTCTCTTCCTGTATGTAATGCTACATCTAGTTGCTCCAACATTCCGTGCTCGTCTGTTTCCATTGCTTCCAGGTGTACTACACCTTAGCTGACTGGCAGGTCAGCTATGCGTGCTCAGCACTCAAGATGTAAAGATCGGTAACAGTTCACAGTAGAAGTGGTGCGGCACTGCTAGTGGTATCCTGGGGTGTAAGACGGCAGATGGATGCTAGTGTAGCTGTGTTGCTGAAGGAGGGGCTCAGATAAGGCAGGCAGTGTACAGATCAGTCCATAAGGAAAAGAAAATATCTGCACTCACCAATTCAGCTTGCAAGTCTTCTTTGATGAAACATACTTACGTAAAGGGTACAGAAGAGAAGGGTAGTGGGGGGATAGTGAATGGCGACCGAGCTCCTGTTTCGCACGCTTGGCGTGCTTCGTCCGGCCATGTCTAAAAGTACCTGTGACTGCTATTTATATGAGTGAACCAAGTGATTTACCTATCACGTACCTGCACACCTCTCACGTGTGCAGGTGACGTGAGAGGTGGGGGAGTGCACTAAAAATAAGGTTTTAGAAGCTTACCAAATAAATGTAATTTTTTTTTTTTTTTTTTATAAAATAGTTAAAAAAGGATGATTTCATTTTTTATTAGGGGAAGGGGTTTTATATAATTTTTAAGACTTGTTTTTACTTTTTTATCTTATACTTCTTGTGCACATGTCCACAGAGGGGTCTTTCATATGCATTGGCGATTCACTGATACTGCCTAGCTAAGCCGGCAGGAGGTAGGTATGGGGACCCTTCTCGGCCACTTTAGCTCATCAGGGTCACAACCTCTAAAGGCTTAAAATGACCTAGCCACTGCTTGTCATTAGCACTGAGTGTCTGGCTACTGATTGTAGCCGACACTCACTGTTTCTGCCCTTGCTTCTCGCTCCAGGGCATACATTTATGCCCTGGTGCAAGTCCCGGATGTCAAGTGCGGGGACCGGAACGGGATGCCTGCTGAAATCATTCAGCAGGCATCCTGTGCAAATCCCAGAGGGAGTCCTGAGACCCCACCATGTTGGCGATCGCCGCAAGTTTGCGGTGATTCCAGGCTGAACGGGTCTCTGATACCAGATGTCCCAGAAAATAGGAATGATTTAAGCTGTCAGAGACAGCTCAGATCATCCTGTAGGAAGATTACTGTACAGTGATCTTCACTGCTGCTTCTAGGTGTTTCAAATCTAAAACTCCCAGCATGCCCAGACAGCCTTTGGCTGTGGCCTTTGGCTGTCTGGGCATGCTGGGAGTTGTAGTTTTGCAACATCTGGAGGGCCACAGTTTGGAGACCACTGTGCCGTGGTCTCCAAACTGTGCCATTCTAGATGTTGCAAAACTACAAATCTCAGCATGCCCAGACAGTCAAGGCATGCTGGGAGTTGTAGTTCTGTAACATGTGGCCCTTCAGATGTTGCAGAACTACAACTCTTAGCATGCCTGGACAGTCTCAGCATGTTGGGAGCTGTAATTTTGCAACATCTGGAGGGCTACAGTTTGGAGACTACTATACAGTGGTTTCCAAACGGTAGCTCTCCAGATATTGCAAAACTACAGCTCCCAGCATGCCCAGACTATCCAGGCATGGGAGTTGTAGTTCTTCAACATCTGAACAGCCACATGTTATAGAACTACAACTCCCAGCATGCCTGGAATGTCTGGGCATGCTGAAAGTTGAAACTTGAATTTCATTTTTCATTTGCACAGCCCACTGTTCCAAAGATCTGTCTGATCTGGGGTGTAAATGCTCACTGCACCCCTTATTACATTGTGTGAGGGGTATAGTTTTTCGATATAGAGTCACATGTGGGGGGTTTCACTGTTCTGGCACCATGGGGGCTTTATAAATGCACATGGCTTCCATTCCAAACAAATTCTCTCTCCAAAAGCTCAATGGCACTCCTTCTCTTCTGAGCATTGTAGTTCACATCAGATCACTTTACATCCATATATGGCGCATTTCCATAGTCAGAAGAAATGGGGTTAAACATTTTGGGAGGATTTTTCTCTATTACCCCTTGTGAAAATGAGAAATTTTGGGTAACACCAGCATTTTTGTGAAAAAAAAAAATAATTTACACATTTGACTTTGACGGAAGTTGTCAAATACCTGTGGGGTGTTAAGGCTCACTGTACCGCTTGTTACGTTCCTTGAGGGGTGTAGTTTCCAAAATAGTATGCCATGTGTTTATTTTTTGCTGTTCTGGCACCATAGGGGCTTCATAAATGCGAAATGCCCCCCAAAAACCATTTCAGCAAAATTTGCTTTCCAAAAGCCAAATGGCACTCCGTCTCTTCTCAGCATTGTAGTGTGCCTGCAGTGCACTTGGCATCCACACATGGGGTATTTCCATACTCAGAAGAGAAGGGGTTACAAATTTTGTGGGGCATTTCTCCTATTACCTCTTTTAAAAATGTAAAATTTGGGGAAAAATTTTAGTAAAAAAATAAAAATAAAATCATTTACACATCCAACTTTAACAAAAAGTCATCAAACATCTGTGGGGTGTTAAGGCTCGCTGTACCCCTTGTTATATTCCTTGAGGGGTGTAGTTTCTAAAATAGTATGCCATGTGAGGTTTTTTTTTGTTTGTTTTTTTTTTTAGCTGTTCTGCCACTATAGAGGCTTCCTACATGTGTCATGCCCCCTAAAAACCATTTCCGAAAAACTCACTCTCCAAAATCCCATTGTTGCTCCTTCCCTTCTGAGCCCTCTAGTGCACCCACAGAGCACTTTACGTACATATATGAGGTATTTCCTTACTTGAGAGAAATAGGGTTACAAATATTAAGGAGATTTCTCTCCTTTTACCCCTTGTAAAAGTTCAAAAACTGGGTCTACAAGAATATGCGAGTATAAAAAATGAAGATTTTGAATTTTCTCCTTCACTTTGCTGCTATTCCTGTGAAACACCTAGGGGGGTAACACACATTCTGAATGTCATTTTCAATACTTTGAGGGGTGAAGTTTTTATAATTGGGTGATTTATGGTATATTTCTAATAGGAAGGCCCTTCAAATCCACTTCAAAACTGAACTGGTCCCTAAAAAATTCAGATTTTGTAAAAAATTGGAAAATTGCTGCTGAACTTTGAAGCCCTCAGATGTCTTAAAAATAAAAATGAAAAGTTAAAGCATCCCAGAGTTATTAATGCTTAAAGGTGTACTCCGGCGCTTAGACATCTTTGCCCCTATCCAAAGGATAGGGGATGAGATGCCTGATCATGTGGGTCCCACCACTGAGGACCCCCGTGATCTTGCACGCAGCACCCCAGTTAAAATCAGTCCCCAGTGCATGTTCGCTCCGGGTCTGATTACCGGCGACCATGGGGCCAGCAGCGTTTGGCGTCACGCCTCTGCCCCCATGTGACATCACGCTCCTCCCCTCAATGCAAGCCTATGGGAGGGGGCGTGACAGCTGTCACACCCCCTCCCATAGGCTTACATTGAGGGGCGGAGCGGGACATCACACGGGGGCAGAGGGGTGACGTGACACGCCGCCAGCCCCGTGGTCGCCGGTAATCAGACCCGGAGCGAACATGCTCCGGGGACTGATTTTAACTGGGGTGCTGCATGCAAGATCACGGGGGTCCCCAGTGGTGGGACCCCACGATCAGGCATCTTATCCCCTATGCTTTGGATAGGGGATAAGATGTTTAAGCACCGGAGTACCCCTTTAAAGTGACAGTGGTCAGATGTGCAAAAAATTCTCGGATCCTTGAGGTGAAAATGGGCTGGTTTCTTAAGGGGTTAAACACATTATTTAAATTAACCTCTTAAGGACACATGACGTACTGGAACGTCATATGTCCGCTCCCGATCTATAACGCGGTGCCACTTGGTGGCCCCGCATCATAGTGGGCCGGGACCCGTGGCTAATAGCGCGCGGCATTGATCGAGGTGCCGCACGCTATTAACCCTTTAGACGCGGCGTTCAAAGTTGAACGCCGCGTCTAAAGTGAAAGTGAAAGTGTGCCGGTTAGCTCAGTGGGCTGTTCGGGATAGCCGCGGTGAAATCGCGGCATCCCAAACAACTTACAGGACAGCAGGAGGGTCCCTACCTGCCTCCTCGCTGTCCGATCGCCGAATGACTGCTCAGTGCCTGAGATCCAGGCATGAGCAGTCAAGTGGCAAAATCATCGATCACTGGTTTCTTATGAGAAACCAGTGATCAATGTAAAAGATCAGTGTGTGCAGTGTTGTAGGTCCCTATGGGACCTATAACACTTAAAAAAAAAAAGTGAATAAAGAATCATTTAACCCCGTCCCTATTAAAAGTTTGAATCACCCCCCTTTTCCCATAAAAAAAAACCACAGTGTAAATAAAAATAAACATATATGGTATTGCCGCATGCGGAAATGTCCGAATTATAAAAATATATTGTTAATTAAACCGCACGGTCAATGGCATGCGCGGAAAAAAATTCCAAAGTCCAAAATAGTGCATTTTTGGTCACTTTTTATATCATGACAAAATGAATAAAAAGCGATCAATAAGTCCTATCAATGCAAAAATGGTACCGTTAAAAAGTTCAGATCACGGCGCAAAAAATTAGCCATCATACCGCCCCTTACGCGGAAAAAAAAAGTTATAGGGGTCAGAAATGACAATTTTAAACGTGTTAATTTTTCGGCAAGAAGTTATGATTTTTTCAAGAAGTACGACAAAATCAAACCTATATAAGTAGGGTATCATTTTAACCGTATGGACCTACAGAATAAATATCAGGTGTTATTTTTACCGAAAAATGTACTACGTAGAAACGGAAGCCCCCAAAAGTTACAAAACTGCTTTTTTTTTTTCAATTTAGTCTCACAATTATTTTTTTTTCCGTTTCACCATAGATTTTTGGGCAAAATAACTGACGTCATTACAAAGTAGAATTGGTGGCGCAAAAAATAAGCCATCATATGGATTTTTAGGTGCAAAATTGAAAGAGTTATGATTATTTAAAGGCAAGGAGCAAAAAACAAAAATGCATAAACGGAAAAAAAACCCCGTCCTTAAGGGGTTAAGCATTTCCCACTAGAAACTAATTTTCACATTTATGGTGACTATAAAGAGAGTAAATCTGTCAGTACTGACTGTACTACTGCTCAAGTGCACTTCAGAGTAGCTCCAAATCTGCTGTGCCCAAGGAGGCACTATAAAACAACACTATTGCACTATTCACCAAAGTACTCACTCAAACATGTCAGGACAGTCCCACAATTCAGAATTCCATTATACTCTCAGCTTCAAGTTCATTATGCACATTATGGGCTATCCTAAAATTGTAAACATGGGATGAAGATTTACTCACGATCTGAAGGAGTGTTTTCTGTAAACCTGTTTTCTTTACTCATATTGAATTTCGTCTTACAAGACAAAGTGCAGAATTGCAAGGTAGCAGAAATGATTTATATCAACTGTGTCTCCCAGGCCGTGGCACAACGTTTCAGGACACTTACACATGCGTATTAGGCACTGGGTTCAAAGAATCTAAGTAAGGATACAACAGGTGAGCTTAATAGATAGCTATTGGAATATCCGCACAGACAAACTGGTAGCTCCACTCAAGTCACATAAAGTAAACCTACAAAAAGACTTTGAAGCTGCAATTTTCGTTCATACCCCTAGTGATCAGTGTTTCCCACTCTGGTAAAAAAAACTCCCTTTGAAACAGACGTTTGCGGTTTAATTCATTATTATTGAGAAGAGGGACTTGCTCTAGAGAAGAGGGACTTGCTCTAGAATTTGCCATTTTAGGTCAGTGACATTATGCCCATGCTCTTTAACCACTTAAGGACCAGGCCATTTTACACCTTAAGGACCAGAGCGTTTTTTGCAATTCTGACCACTGTCACCTTAAACATTAATAACTCTGGAATGCTTTTAGTTATCATTCTGATTCCGAGATTGTTTTTTCGTGACATATTCTACTTTAACTTAGTGGTAAAATTTTATGGTAACTTGCATCCTTTCTTGGTGAAAAATCCCAAAATTTGATGAAAAAAAATGAAAATTTAGCATTTTTCTAAATTTGAAGCTCTCTGCTTGTAAGGAAAATGGATATTCAAAATAAAACATTTTTGGGTTCACATATACAATATGTCTACTTTATGTTTGCATCATAAAATTTATGAGTTTTTACTTTTGGAAGGCACCAGAGGGCTTCAAAGTTCAGCAGCAATTTGGAAATTTTTCACAAAATTTTCAAACTCGCTATTTTTCATGGACCAGTTCAGGTTTGAAGTGGATTTGAAGGGTCTTCATATTAGAAATACCCCATAATTGACCCCATTATAAAAACTACACCCCCCAAAGTATTCAAAATGACATTCAATAAGTGTATTAACCCTTTAGGTGTTTCACAGGAATAGCAGAAAAGTGAAGGAGAAAATTCACAATCTTCATTTTTTACACTCGCATGTTCTTGTAGACCCAATTTTTGAATTTTTGCAAGGGGTAAAAAGGAGAAAATTTTTACTTGTATTTGAAACCCAATTTCTCTCGAGTAAGCACATACCTCATATGTCTATGTTAATTGTTCGGCGGGCGCAGTAGAGGGCTCAGAAGGGAAGGAGCGTCAAATGGTTTTTGGGGGGCATGTCACCTTTAGGAAGCCCCTATGGTGCCAGGACAGCATAAAAAACCCAACATGGCATACCATTTTGGAAACTAGACCCCTCGGGGAACGTAACAAGGGGTAAAGTGAACCTTAATACCCCACAGGTGATTCACGACTTTTGCATATGTAAAAAAAAAAAAAATAATTTACCTAAAATGCTTGGTTTCCCAAAAATTTTACATTTTTAAAAAGGGTAATAGCAGAAAATACCCCCCAAAATTTGAAGCCCAATTTCTCCCGATTCAGAAAACACCCCATATGGGGGTGAGAAGTGCTCTGCTGGCGCACTACAGGTCTCAGAAGAGAAGGAGTCACATTTGGCTTTTTGAAAGCAAATTTTGCTCTGGGGGCATGCCGCATTTAGGAAGCCCCTATGGTGCCAGAACCGCAAAAAAAAAACACATGGCATACCATTTTGGAAACCAGACCCCTCGGGGAACGTAACAAGGGGTAATGTGAACCTTAATACCCTACAGGTGTTTCACGACTTTTGCATATGTTAAAAAAAAAATTTTTTTTACCTAAAATGCTTGGTTTCCCAAAATTTTTACATTTCTAAAAAGGGTAATAGCAGAAAATACCCCCCAAAAGTTGAAGCCCAATTTCTCCCAATTCAGAAAACACCCCATATGGTGGTGAGAAGTGCTCTGCTGGCGCACTACAGGTCTCAGAAGAGAAGGAGTCACATTTGGCTTTTTGAAAGCAAATTTTGCTCTGGGGGCATGCCGCATTTAGGAAGCCCCTATGGTTCCAGAACAGCAAAAAAAAAAACACATGGCATACCATTTTGGAAACTAGACCCCTCGTGGAACGTAACAAGGGGTAATGTGAACCTTAATATCCCACAGGTGTTTCACGACTTTTGCATATGTAAAAAAAAACATTTTTTTTTACCTAAAATGCTTGGTTTCCCAAAATTTTTACATTTTTTAAAAGGGTAATAGCAGAAAATACCCCCCAAAATTTGAAGCTCAATTTCTTCCGATTCAGAAAACACCCCATATGGGGGTGAGAAGTGCTCTGCTGGCGCACTACAGGTCTCAGAAGAGGAGGAGTCACATTTGGCTTTTTGAAAGCCCCTATGGTTCCAGAACAGCAAAAAAAAAAACACATGGCATACCATTTTGGAAACTAGACCCCTCGGGGAACGTAACAAGGGGTAATGTGAACCTTAATACAGTACAGGTGATTCACAACTTTTGCATATGTAAAAAAAAAAAAAAATGTTTTACCTAAAATGTTGGTTTCCCAAAATTTTTTGATTTTTAAAAAGGGTAATAGCAGAAAATACCCCCCATAATTTGTAACACAATTTCTCCCGAGTACGGCGATACCCCATATGTGACCCTAAACTGTTGCCTTGAAATAAGACAGGGCTCTAAAGTGAGAGCGCCATGCGCATTTGAGGCCTGAATTAGGGACTTGCATAGGGGTGGACATAGGGGTATTCTACGCCAGTGATTCCCAAATAGGGTGCCTCCAGCTGTTGTAAAAGTCCCAGCATGCCTGGACAGTCAGTGGCTGTCTGGTAATACTGGGAGTAGTTGTTTTGCAACAGCTGGAGGCTCCGTTTTGGAAACAGTGGCGTACCAGACGTTTTTCATTTTTATTGGGGAGGGGAGGGGGGCTGTGTAGGGGTATGTGTATATGTAGTGTTTTTTACTTTTTATTTTATTTTGTGTTAGTGTAGTGTAGTGTTTTTAGGGTACAGTCGCAGTAGTTTCTCGCTGGCAGTTTGAGCAGCGGCAGAAAATTTGCCTCAGCTCAAACTTGCAGCCGGATACTTACTGTAATCCTCCGCCCATGTGAGTGTACCCTGTACGTTCACATTGGGGGGGGGGGGGGGGGAACATCCAGCTGTTGCAAAACTACAACTCCCAGCATGTACGGTCTATCAGTGCATGCTGGGAGTTGTAGTTTTGCAACAGCTGGAGGCTCCGTTTTGGAAACGGTGGCGTACCAGACGTTTTTCATTTTTATTGTAGGGGTATGTGTATATGTAGTGTTTTTTACTTTTTATTTTATTTTGTGTTAGTGTAGTGTAGTGTAGTGTTTTAGGGTACAGTCGCACGGGCGGGGGGTTCACAGTAGTTTCTCGCTGGCAGCTTGAGCTGCAGCAGAAAATTTGCTGCAGCTCAAACTTGCAGCCGGATACTTACTGTAATCCTCCGCCCATGTGAGTGTATCCTGTACATTCACATTGGGGGGGGGGGAACATCCAGCTGTTGCAAAACTACAACTCCCAGCATGTACGGTCTATCAGTGCATGCTGGGAGTTGTAGTTTTGCAACAGCTGGAGACACACAGGTTGTGAAACACCGAGTTTGGCAACAAACTCAGTGTTTTGCAACCAGTGTGCCTTCAGCTGTTGCAAAAGCTACAACCCCCAGCATGTACGGACAGCGGAAGGGCATGCTGGGTGTTGTAGTTATGCAACAGCGGGAGGCATACTACTTTGGCTGGGGATGCTGGGGATTGTAGTTATGCAACAGCTGGAGACACACTGGTTTGCTACTTAACTCAGTGTGCCTTCAGCTGTTGCAAAACTACAACTCTCAGCAGTCACCGACAGCCAACGGGCATGCTGGGAGTTGTAGTTATGCAACCAGCAGATGCACCACTACAACTCCCAGCATGCACTTAAGCTGTTTGTGCAAGCTGGGAGTTGTAGTTACACAACAGCTGAAGGTACACTTTTCCATAGAAAGAATGTGCCTCCAGCTGTTGCAAAACCATAAGTCCCAGCATGCCCATAAGTGCATGCTGGGAGTTGTGGTGGTCTGCCTCCTCCTGTTGCATAACTACAGCTCCCAGCATGCCCTTTTTGAATGCTGGGAGCTGTTGCTAAGCAACAGCAGGAGGCTGCCACTCACCTCCTGCTGCTGCTTGATCGCCGCACAGGTCAGTCCCGCCGCCGCCGCCGTCGCTCCTGGGGCCCCGATCCCAACATTAACGCCGGGGATCGGGGTCCCCAGCACCAGGGGTGCACGTCCCGCACCCGCTCACGTCCTCCGGAAGAGGGGCGGAGCGGGTGCGGGAGTGACACCCGCAGCAGGTGCCCTGATTGGTCGGCCGGTAATCCGGCCGACGAATCAGGGCGATCGTGAGGTGGCACCAGTGCCACCTCACCCCTGCAGGCTCTGGCTGTTCAGAGACGGCCCCGATCAGCCAGTAATTCCGGGTCACCGGGTCATTGGAGACCCGATTGACCCGGAATCGCCGCAGATCGCTGGACTGAATTGTCCAGCGATCTGCGTCCATCGCCGACATGGGGGGGCATAATGACCCCCCTGGGCGATATGCCGCGATGCCTGCTGAACGATTTCAGCAGGCATCGGGCACCGGCTCCCCTTCGTCTAGCGGCGGGGGGCCGGGAAAGGACAGGACGTACTCCTACGTACTCGGTCCTTAAGGACTCGGAAACGGGGGCGTAGGAGTACGTCCATTGTCCTTAAGGGGTTAAAATGCGGGGCTACTGTGATTTCAGCATATTTACTGCTACTAGTTTCTGATAATTCCTCTATACCTATTTAGCTATGCATTTCATAGCAGATTTATGTTCAGTTAGTCATACCTTGACGGATCTGGACGTCTGTCCTACATTCCCTGTGCCACAGGGACAATTATGTATATAACATGAGTGCTAAGGTAGGTGAAAAAACCTTTCACATTTATTCATAGTTACTTGATGGGTGATGTATAACATTGCCTTTTATCATGCTGTTACAATTATTACATGAAAGACATACAAAAGAACCCTTTCGTCGGTGTTACGCCGAGCGCTCCGGGTCCCCGCTCCTCCCCGGAGCGCTCTCAACATCCTCGCATTTGCAGCGCCCCGGTCAGACCTGCTGACCGGGTACGCTGCAATACCTCTCTCAGCCGGGATGCGATTCGCGATGCGGGAGGCGCCCGCTCGCGATGCGCATCCCGGCTCCCGTACCTGACTCGCTCTCCGTCGGTCTTGTCCCGGCGCGCGCGGCCCCGCTCCTTAGGGCGCGCGCGCGCCGGGTCTCTGCAATTTAAAGGGCCACTGCGCCACTGATTGGCGCAGCTGGCTTAATTAGTGTGTTCACCTGTGCACTCCCTATTTATACCTCACTTCCCCTGCACTCCCTCGCCGGATCTTGTTGCCATTGTGCCAGTGAAAGCGTTCCCTTGTGTGTTCCTAGCCTGTGTTCCAGATCTCCTGCTGTTGCCCCTGACTACGATCCTTGCTGCCTGCCCTGACCTTCTGCTACGTCCGACCTTGCTCTTGTCTACTCCCTTGTACCGCGCCTATCTTCAGGAGTCAGAGAGGTTGAGCCGTTGCTGGTGGATACGACCTGGTTGCTACCGCCGCTGCAAGACCATCCCGCTTTGCGGCGGGCTCTGGTGAATACCAGTAGCAACTTAGAACCGGTCCACCAGCACGGTCCACGCCAATCCCTCTCTGGCACAGAGGATCCACCTCCAGCCAGCCGAATCGTGACAGTAGATCCGGCCCTGGATCCCGCTGAAGTCCCACTGCCAGTTGTCGCCGACCTCACCACGGTGGTCGCCCAGCAGTCGCAACAAGGCCACCAGCTGTCTCAACTGACCGTGATGCTACAGCAGCTATTACCACAACTCCAGCAACAATCTCCTCCGCCAGCTCCTGCACCTCCTCCGCAGCGAGTGGCCGCTTCCGGCCTACGATTATCCTTGCCGGATAAATTTGATGGGGACTCTAAGTTTTGCCGTGGCTTTCTTTCACAATGTTCCCTGCACTTGGAGATGATGTCGGACCAGTTTCCTACTGAAAGGTCTAAGGTGGCTTACGTAATCAGCCTTCTGTCTGGGAAAGCTCTGTCATGGGCCACACCGCTCTGGGACCGCAATGACCCTGTCACTGCCTCTGTACACTCCTTCTTCACGGAGATTCGAAGTGTCTTTGAGGAACCTGCCCGAGCCTCTTCTGCTGAGACTGCCCTGCTGAACCTGGTCCAGGGTAATTCTTCTGTTGGCGAGTACGCCATCCAATTCCGTACTCTTGCCTCCGAATTATCCTGGAATAATGAGGCCCTCTGCGCGACCTTTAAAAAAGGCCTATCCAGCAACATTAAAGATGTGCTGGCCGCACGAGAAATTCCTGCTAACCTGCATGAACTTATTCATCTGGCCACCCGCATTGACATGCGTTTTTCCGAAAGGCGTCAGGAGCTCCGCCAGGATATGGACTTTGTTCGCACGAGGCGCTTTCTCTCCCCGGCTCCTCTCTCCTCTGGTCCTCTGCAATCCGTTCCTGTGCTTCCCGCCGTGGAGGCTATGCAAGTTGACCGGTCTCGCTTGACACCTCAAGAGAGGACACGACGCCGCATGGAGAATCTGTGCCTGTACTGTGCCAGTACCGAACACTTCTTGAAGGATTGTCCTATCCGTCCTCCCCGCCTGGAAAGACGTCCGCTGATTCCGCACAAAGGTGAGACAGTTTTTGATGTCAACTCTGCTTCTCCACGCCTTACTGTGCCTGTGCGGATATCTTCCTCTACCTTCTCCTTCTCTGCCGTGGCCTTCCTGGATTCCGGATCTGCAGGAAATTTTATTTTGGCCTCTCTCATCAACAGGTTCAACATCCCGGTGACCAGTCTCGCCAAACCCCTCTGCATCAATTCTGTTAACAATGAAAGATTGGACTGTACCGTGCGTTACCGCACGGAACCTCTCCTAATGTGCATCGGACCTCATCACGAAAAAATTGAATTTTTGGTCCTCTCCAACTGCACTTCTGAAATTCTTCTTGGATTACCATGGCTTCAACGCCATTCCCCAACCCTTGATTGGTCCACAGGAGAAATCAAGAACTGGGGTACTTCTTGTCTCAAGGACTGTCTTAAACCGGTTCCCAGTACTCCCTGCCGTGACCCTGTGGTTCCCCCTGTATCCGGTCTTCCTAAGGCTTACATGGACTATGCTGACGTCTTTTGCAAGAAGCAAGCTGAGACTTTACCCCCTCACAGGCCTTATGACTGTCCTATTGACCTCCTCCCGGGTACTACTCCACCCCGGGGCAGAATCTATCCTCTGTCTGCTCCAGAGACTCTTGCCATGTCAGAGTACATCCAGGAGAATTTAAAAAAGGGCTTTATCCGCAAATCCTCCTCTCCTGCTGGAGTTGGATTTTTTTTTTGTCCAAAAAAGATGGCTCCCTACGCCCTTGCATTGACTACCGCGGACTTAATAAAATCACAGTAAAAAAACGCTACCCCTTACCTCTTATCTCGGAACTCTTTGATCGCCTTCAAGGTGCCCACATCTTTACCAAACTGGACTTAAGGGGGGCTTATAATCTCATCCGCATCAGGGAGGGGGACGAATGGAAGACTGCATTTAACACTAGAGATGGACACTTTGAGTATCTGGTCATGCCCTTTGGCCTGTGCAACGCCCCTGCCGTCTTCCAAGACTTTGTTAATGAAATTTTTCGTGATCTCTTATATTCCTGTGTTGTGGTTTATCTGGACGATATTCTGATTTTTTCTGCCAACTTAGAAGAACACCGCCAGCATGTCCGCATGGTTCTTCAGAGACTTCGGGACAATCAACTTTATGCCAAAATGGAGAAATGTCTCTTTGAATGTCAATCTCTTCCTTTCCTAGGATACTTGGTCTCTGGCCAGGGACTATAAATGGACCCAGATAAACTCTCTGCCGTCTTAGATTGGCCACGCCCCTCCGGACTCCGTGCTATCCAAAGTTTTTTGGGGTTTGCCAATTATTACAGACAATTTATTCCACACTTTTCCACTATTGTGGCTCCTATCGTGGCTTTAACCAAGAAAAATGCCAATCCCAAGTCCTGGTCTCCTCAAGCGGAAGACGCATTTAAACATCTCAAGTCTGCCTTTTCTTCTGCCCCCGTGCTCTCCAGACCTGACCCATCTAAACCCTTCCTTTTGGAGGTAGATGCCTCCTCAGTGGGAGCTGGAGCTGTCCTTCTACAAAAAAAATTCTTCCGGGCATGCTGTTACTTGTGGTTTTTTTTCTAGGACCTTCTCTCCAGCGGAGAGGAATTACTCCATCGGGGATCGAGAACTACTGGCCATTAAATTGGCGCTTGAGGAATGCAGGCACCTGCTGGAGGGATCAAAATTTCCAGTTATCATATACACTGATCACAAGAATCTCTCCTATCTCCAGTCTGCCCAACGACTGAACCCTCGCCAGGCTAGGTGGTCGTTGTTCTTTGCCCGTTTTAACTTTGAAATCCATTTTCGCCCTGCTTACAAGAACATTAGGGCCGATGCCCTCTCTCGTTCTTCTGATGCCTCTGAAGTAGAGGTCTCTCCGCAACATATCATTCCTCCGGACTGTCTGATCTCCACTTCTCCAGCTTCCATCAGGCAAACTCTTCCAGGGAAGACCTTCGTTTCTCCACGCAAGCGTGTCGGGATTCTCAAATGGGGACACTCCTCCCACCTCGCAGGCCATGCGGGCATCAAAAAATCCTTGCAACTCATCTCTCGATTTTATTGGTGGCCGACTCTGGAGACTGATGTTGTTGATTTCGTGCGGGCCTGTACTGTCTGTGCCCGGGATAAGACTCCTCGCCAGAAGCCTGCTGGTCTCCTTCATCCTCTGCCTGTTCCTGAACAGCCTTGGTCACAGATTGGTATGGACTTTATTACGGACTTGCCCTCATCCCGTGGCAACACAGTTGTTTGGGTGGTCGTTGATCGATTTTCCAAGATGGCACATTTTATTCCTCTTCCTGGTCTTCCTTCAGCACCTCAGTTGGCAAAGCAATTTTTTATACACATTTTTCGCCTTCACGGTTTGCCCACGCATATCGTCTCGGATAGAGGCGTCCAATCCGTGTCTAAATTCTGGAGGGCCCTCTGTAAACAGCTCAAGATCAAATTAAACTTCTCTTCTTCTTATCATCCCCAATCCAATGGGCAAGTAGAAAGAATTAATCAGGTCCTAGGTGACAATTTACGGCATTTTGTTTCCTCCCGCCAGGATGACTGGGCAGATCTTCTACCATGGGCCGAATTCTCATACAACTTCAGAGTCTCCGAATCTTCTGCTAAATCCCCATTTTTCGTGGTGTACGGCCGTCACCCTCTTCCTCCCCTCCCTACTCCCTTGCCCTCTGGTTTGCCCGCTGTGGATGAAGTGACTCGTGATCTTTCCACCATATGGAAAGAAACCCAAAATTCTCTTTTACAGGCTTCATCCCGGATGAAAAGATTTGCTGATAAAAAAAGAAGAACTCCCCCCATTTTTGCTCCCGGAGACAAGGTATGACTTTCCGCTAAATATGTCCGCTTTCGTGTCCCCAGTTACAAACTGGGACCACGCTATCTTGGTCCTTTCAAAATCTTGTGCCAGATTAACCCTGTCTCTTACAAACTCCTTCTTCCTCCTTCTCTCCGTATTCCCAATGCCTTCCATGTCTCTATCCTTAAACCACTCATCCTTAACCGCTTCTCTCCCAAAGTTGTTTCTCCCACTCCTGTTTCCGGTTCATCTGACGTCTTCTCTGTGAAGGAGATTCTGGCCTCCAAGACTGTCAGAGGTAAAAGATTTTTTTTTGGTGGATTGGGAAAACTGTGGCCCAGAGGAGAGATCCTGGTAACCTGAGCACAACATCCTAGACAAAAGTCTTATCCTCAGGTTCTCAGGCTCCAAAAAGAGGGGGAGACCCAAGGGGGGGGGGGTACTGTTACGCCGAGCGCTCCGGGTCCCCGCTTCTCCCCGGAGCGCTCGCAGCATCCTCTCATTCGTAGCTCCCCGGTCAGACCTGCTGACCGGGTGCGCTGCAATATCACTCCGAGCTGGGATGCGATTCGCGATGCGGGAGGCGCCCGCTCGCGATGCGCATCCCGGCTCCCGTACCTGACCCGTTCCCCGTCTGTCTTGTCCCGGCGCGCGTGGCCCCGCTCCTTAGGGCGCGCGCACGCCGGGTCTCTGCAATTTAAAGGGCCACTGCGCCACTGATTGGCGCAGCAGGCTTAATCAGTGTGTTCACCTGTGCACTCCCTACTTATACCTCACTTCCCCTGCACTCCCTCGCCGAATCTTGTTGCCATTGTGCCAGTGAAAGCGTTTCCTTGTATGTTCCTAGCCTGTGTTCCAGACCTCCTGCCGTTGCCCCTGACTATGATCCTTGCTGCCTGCCCTGACCTTCTGCTACGTCCGACCTTGCTCTTGTCTACTCCCTTGTACCGCGCTTATCTTCAGTAGTCAGAGAGGTTGAGCCGTTGTGGTGGATACGACCTGGTTGCTACCGCCGCTGCAAGACCATCCTGCTTTGCGGCGGGCTCTGGTGAATACCAGTAGCAACTTAGAACCGGTCCACCAACACGGTCCACGCCAATCCCTCTCTGGCACAGAGGATCCACCTCCAGCCAGCCGAATCGTGACACATATATTGCCTGAATGACACACCCTGGAGTTTGCTGATTCACGAGTACACAGCAGGGCTTCACAATTCCCCACCAAAAACACCACAATTTTAGAAATTTTTGAAAAAGATTTTGGACAGCGGGTGCTACCTATGAGAAAATTTGAAATTCCCAGACCCAGGCCCCGCAGCGGCATCAGTAACCCATATATTGCCTGAATGACACAGCCTGAAGTTGGCTGATGCATGAGTTCACACCAGGGCTTCACAATCCCCCCCCCCCAAAAAACACCACAATTTTAGACATTTTTGAAAAAGATTTTAGATAGCAGATGCTAACCATGAGAAAATTTGAAATTACCAGACCCAGGCCCCACAGTGGCATCAGTAACCCATATATTGCCTGAATGACACAGCCTGGAGTTGGCTGATGCACGAGTACACACCAGGGCTTCACAATCCCCCCCAAAAAACACCACAATTTTAGAATTGTTTTTAAAAGATTTTGGATAGTGGGTGCTACCCATGAGAAAATTTGAAATTCCCAGACCCAGGCCCAGCAGTGGCATAATTTTTTGATTTGACATTTAAAACAACCTTTGCGTTAGCGTGTGGGTACGAAGGACCAAATCAAACAAGCCCTCACAGGGCTCATGTGGCCGTGAGATTTAGGCGCAACGTCTTCATTGCCCTGACCGGCCATTGTTTCCAAGACTTCTCGCCAAGGCAAACCATGTGAAGAACAGGTTGACACCGCCATGTCCTACACACATGGTACGATGAAGGTCCACCAAAATTTGGACGTGCAGTAGAGGCTGAGGACACGGTGGAGGATGAGGAGGCGGCGTCGCACGCTGTAACAGGACCAACTGCCTGGGAGCGAGAGCCGGGTGGAGGAAGCGGTGTGACCTGTTGCTGTTGTGGCTGTGCAGGAACCACATTTACCCAGTGGGCCGTAAAAGACAAGTATTGTCCCTGCCCGTAGTTACAGCTCCACACGTCGGCACTGCCGTGCACTTTTGAACACACCGACAGGCTCAAGGACTGGCCCACCTTCTCTTGTACAAACTTATGAGGGGCTGGTACTGCCTTCTTTGCAAAAAAATGACGGCTTGGGACCCTCCACCTCGGCTCGGCACAAGCCATCAATTCTCTGAAAGGTGCAGAGTCCACCACTTGAAAAGGGAGGGACTGCAACACCAGCAACTTGGACAGGAGCACATTCAACTTCTGCGCCGTTGGATGAGTGGGCGCATACTGTTGTCTCTTGGACATGGCTTTGCCGATGGATTGTTGGCGGAATGGCTGACTAAAAGCGGGAGAAGAAGGAGCGACAGAAGGAGGGTTTGACACACAGCTCCCTTCGGCTGAGGTGGTGGAGCCTTGGCTGGATGAAGGAGGGAGCGGATGGCCACTGGGTGATGCAGCAGGCTGGACCAATACATCGGAGCCACGGTTCTCCCAGGCCGCTTTATGGTGGCGAAGCAAGTGTTGACGCAGGGCCGTGGTGCCGACGTTGGGACCCTGGCCACCCTTCACCTTCTGCCGACAAATCTTGCATGTGGCTAAGTGAAACTCCTCCGGATGCCTTATGAAAAACTTCCACACCGCCGAGTAGCTGATTTTCCCACCCGCAGTCCACACTAATTGACTTCTACTGGCGCCGTCTCCAGGAACCCCTGTTCCACTACCTCCCGGAAAAGTAGGCTGCCGCGAAGCAGGTGGTCTCCCCCGGGCATGTTTGGCTCCTGAATTTTCGCTCCTGCTACCACGCTCACTGCCAACCGTGCTACCGCCTTGCTGCCTCAAGGGCAACCTGCAACTCTCTTCTCCTGATGATGATGAAGCCCCTTCTGCACCCGGCTCCCAATTGCGATTGGCTTCATCATCATCAACAGTTGTGTGCACGTCACTGATGTCCTCCTCAGGTTCCCCAACAGCGTCTGCTTCAGGACCCAAACCCTAAAGAAAATGACCCAGGTTGGTTGGGGGTCAATAGACAAAATTAACCTTAACCTAAGGTATATTTTGATTTATTAATTTTTCTCAAACATCTGCAGCCGTGTATCTGTAGATTCATGGTCATCCACTATATATTATTGATCAATTGTTATTGTCATTAGTTATAAAGTATGTATGGATAATTAATTTATTTATCACGCATTCACTGTATATCCTATGTTGGGTCATAGTTATTTATTAATGAATATTTATTAGTATTCTCTTTATAAGTACACATGGATTATTTGTATTTTTTGGTTATATCTCCCCTTCATATAAATATATACCTATATAGCTATGATACTAGTGGATTAATGATATATCGACGTATTATTGGTATACAATAAGTGCCAGTCATAATACCATTTACAAATTAATAATAACATGCACAGTGTCTTCACAGTGAATGAGTGGAAAGTAAATTTTTCCAAGCTTTGCGCATGGTCAGTGTTATCATAGTTGAAAGATAGAGTACGTGCAGGTTTCTAAGTCCGGACACATGCGCGATATGGAGACTGGCTTGGAGAGTAGTCTAAGTTCGGGCACATGCGCGGCCGGCGGTATGCAGCGAGTGCGCATGCATAGTATGGGAACGAGGCGACAGGTAAGACGTCGGCACAACGCGACATAGTGCATCATACAGAGTAGGTGCCATGCACCCAGATTGGACAGGACCGGCGCTCACCTGGAAGTAAACACCAGGAGAGTACCAGGATTGGATGGAGTCCACAACAGTTATGAGATAATAGTAGCCATTGGATGGTAGACGCTGTCCACTAATGATTACATCATAGGGGTAAACTATAAATACCCCATGCCGCCATTTTGGGGCCATAGTAGCCACATATACCTCTTGAGAACGACGCGATGCTGCAAAACATTTAGGGGTGGACATACTGTTGAGTTTTAATCAACCCACTGACAGTATAGTGTGAGTGTCTGCAGCACCGCACCTAATAACGGAAGGGAATTTTCTCTCACTAACCCTGCATATACCTGTCAGGGGTTATTTTAATTTTACACTGGGGAGTTTTTAATATATACCAATAAAGGTTATTTTTTAAGGGTTGAGCAATAAGGGGTTTTTCACCCCGGGCTTCGGCCTCGGGGTTAGGTTAATTTTGTCTATTGACCCCCAACCAAACTGGGTCATTTTCTTTAGGTTTTGGTTTCACTGAGGAGATTTAATTCTCCTATTTTTTGGCCCCTTTAAATTTTCACGTCTGAAGACAGAGAGGAGACAAGCCCCAGTAATGATTCACTCCAGATCTTTAACTTGTCTGATTATACACTAAATGAAGGTGAAATATCACTATTACGTAAGGGACTGTCTTTTACCCCTACACCTATCTTTGACCACTTTACATGGGTCAAAGATATTAACTTGTTTGCACGCAAATTGGCGTTGCACAAATGACACACTATGAGAGACAGTGACTTGAGGGCAATTATGGAGAGAGACGAGAAAGTGGTGGAGACTCTATATGATCTGTTAACAGAGAGTGAGGAAGGGGGGTCTACCTTTGTGGCACCATATACCGATATGAAACCGAAATCTAAAACAGTCCCATTGTTCTCACAATACCCGAACATAGAAATTTTTGTAGATATTGTTACACAAGAAATTAGAAATATCAAACCAAAGAGAGGTTTGGTTAATTCCAATCTGAGTCAACCGGAACAAGTAGCACTGGACTCATTGAGGAACAATGACAGACTGATAATTAAGCCTAGTGACAAGGGTGGCAACGTGGTAATAATGAATAAAGAAGACTATGTGGATATGGTTATGACTCTCTTATCAGATACCACAAAGTATGAAAAACTTCCCTCCAATCCCACGAGTGAATATTTATGTGAATACAAAATTTTTTTGACTGTAGCAAAGGAGAAGGGGCTCATTACAGATGATGAATACAAAGCAATGTATAACCCCCGCCCCACAATAGCCACTTTTTATGCACTTCCCAAGACACACAAAAGCACTATCCCGGTTAGAGGTTACCCTATAGTTTCTGGAAATAATTGTTTGACACAGGGTGGTAGTGTCTATCTTGATCACATTCTATCCTCATTTGTTACTTCACTAGCTTCTTACTTGAGAGACACCAAAGACACCGTAACCAAATTATCAGGCAATACCGTCACGGACAATACGATCCTAACTAGCCTGAATGTTGAGAATTTATACTCCAACATCAGACACGAACTAGGAATTCGAGCTGTCTCTAAGTTTCTTAACACTAAGAGGACATTATTTCACGAGCACAATCAATTTGTTCTGACACTGTTATAATTTGTCCTTACACACAATTATTTCCTTTTTGACGGCATCTTCTTTCACCAGACACAGGGCATAGCCATGGGGGCTTCCTGCGCACCGAATTATGCTAATATTTTTTTAGGGTGGTGGGAGAGCACTTTTTTTTTTCTGATGAGTTGAATTTTTTCACTGAGCACATCTTATTTTTCGGACGCTATATAGATGCCGTCCTGATCTTGTGGGACGGTATCCCTAGCCTCTTTGAAGAATTTGTGAAGAGACTGAACCAGAATAAAATAGGAATGATGTTCACTTCAGAGATTGGAGGAAGATCCATTAATTTTTTGGATCTTAATATCTACATTGAGGATAACCATATCCAGACAGACATATACAGACAGACATATATCGGAAGCCCACGTCCACCAATTCCCTTTTGCACTGGGGCAGTTGGCATCCGGGGTCTCTTAAAAAGAGTATCCCGGTTGGCCAGAACCTCAGGGCAAGGAGGAATTGCTCGGAAGAGAGCGGATTCCTACGGGAAAGTGACAACCTCTATCATAGGTTTAGACAGAGAGGATATCCCCGACAACATCTCAAGCGGGCATTTCAAAGAGCAAGGCAATCCGACAGGAACATGCTCTTGTCCTCTACACCTAAAACCTACTGCATCTAAACAAGTGAGATGTATAGGGACATTTGATGGACACTGTGGAGAGGTTATGGCTATACTTAGGAGGCATTGGCACCTCTTAACAAGAGATCAAGATCTATCATCAGTCATTAGCACGAGACCGAGTGTCACGTACCGGAAAGGGCCTAGCCTGAGAGACCAATTGGTCCATTCGCACTTTCAAAAGAAGGAGAGGAGTGGCACATGGCTGCGAGACCGCAGTAAGGGCTCGTATCCGTGTGGGCACTGCAGTTTTTGTCAACATGTACCAAAGACCAAGGAGATAACCAACCCTGTTGATGATCGGAGGTATGAGATAAGGGAATCAATCTCAATTGCAGTACGCATAACATCATCTACCTCATCATATGTTCTTGCCCTAAAGTGTATGTAGGGAAAACCACACAGGAATTTCGGAGGAGAATGTGCCAGCACCTTAGTAATATAAGGAGACACGTAGACACACCCGTGGCCAGACATTTTAATGCCATACACGGTGGCAGAACACAGGAGTTGAGATTCATCGGTTTGCACCAAATAAAACTAGGACAAAGGAAGGGAGATATCGATGCCTGCCTCCTTAGGGAGGAGGCTAAATGGATATTTAGGCTTCAAAGTCAGACACCAAAGGGCCTAAATGAGGGCTTCTCGTTCGCTGCATTTTTGTGATCATGTCAAACGTTAATAGTGCTATAGAGTAATTATCCCCATCTATTTGCATTTTTAGCCCCATAGCGGTAAACAAATATATACTATTAATTAGTTGGACATAGTGTTAATTGTGGATTTATCATTTATAATGACAGCACATATATCGATCCTCGTTTTTCATATATGTGGATCAATGGACTAATAAATATACTTACCTGTCTTTGGTTAGTAATGATCTTGTTTATATATGGAAGCATGAGCAAATATAACTACACATTTGGGCACATAACTTTATTTATTTTTTTCATTTTTTATTTTTTCATTAATTATTATAAAGAGTGCCGTAAGGTATATTTTGATTTATTAATTTTTCTTAAACATCTGCAGTCGTGTATCTGTAGATTCATGGTCATCCACTATATATTATTGATCAATTGTTATTGTCATTAGTTATAAAGGATAATTAATTTATTTATCACACATTCACTGTATATCCTATGTTGGGTCATAGTTATTTATTAATGAATATTTATTAGTATTCTCTTTATAAGTACATATGGATTATTTGTATTTTTTGGTTATATCTCCCCTTCATATAAATATATACCTATATAGCTATGATACTAGTGGATTAATGATATATCGACGTATTATTGGTATACTATAAGTGCCAGTCATAGTACCATTTACAAATTAATAATAACATGCACAGTGTCTTCACAGTGAATGAGTGGAAAGTCCATTTTTCCAAGCTTTGCGCATGGTCAGTGTTATCATAGTTGAAAGATAGAGTACGTGCAGGTTCCTAAGTCCGGACGCATGCGCGATATGGAGACTGGCTTGGAGATTAGTCTAAGTTCGGGCGCATGCGCGGCCGGCGGTACGCAGCGAGTGCACATGCATAGTATGAGAACGAGGCGACAGGTAAGACGTCGGCACAACGCGACATAGCGCGTCATACAGAGGAGGTGCCACGCACCCGGATTGGACAGAAGGACCGGCGCTCACCTGGAAGTAAACACCAGGTGAGTACCAGGATTTGATGGAGTCCACAACAGATATGAGATAATAGTAGCCATTGGATGGTAGACGCTGTCCACTAATGATTACATCATAGGGGTAAACTATAAATACCCCATGCCGCCATTTTGGGGCCATAGTAGCCACATATACCTCTTCAGAACGCCGCGATGCGGCGAAACATGTAGGGGTGGGCATACTGTTGAGTTTTAATCAACCCTCTGACAGTATAGTGTGAGTGTCTGCAGCACCACACCTAATACCGGAAGGGAATTTTCTCTCACTAACCCTGCATATACCTGTCAGGGGTTATTTTAATTTTACACTGGGGAGTTTTTAATATATACCAATAAAGGTTATTTTTTAAGGGTTGAGCAATAAGGGGTTTTTCACCCCGGGCTTCGGCCTCGGGGTTAGGTTAATTTTGCTTCAGGACCCTGAACACTTGCAACACCGCCTCCCACGTCACTCTCTGCATCACTACTTGGCCGCCTAGCGGAGCAAGCGGCGCATATCTCCTCCCCTTCTTGGCTGTCCAGTAGCTGCTGACTGTCCTCTATTAGATTGTCCTCAGTAAATAGTGGAGATGAACCCACAGCATAAGATACTTCTTTAGGAGAGGGAAGAGCATAGGACAAAGGCAATGGGAGGACAGGGACTGCTCCCCCGCCATGCCAACTGAGGGTTGTGTCTGATGAACCCACCGACTGTTGACTGGGGGTGTCAGATGTCACTTGTGATGATGTGGATGAGCGTGTTGACCAATCGAAGACGGCAGATGGGTTGCTGGTGGAGACACGACCGCTGGCTGATAACGGGAGCTCTGGCCTCTCACTGCGACTCCTGCTGTCACTCGCCCCAAGTCTGCTGCCAACTCTGCCTGAAGTATTTAGGCCTCTGCCACTCCTCTGTGCACGTCCTGGCACTTCTCTGCCTGACATACTTACTGCGTTTATGAGGGTATTACAATATGCTACACTACTCTTTAAACAGTATTTGTCTGGAACAGCAGCAGCTGATTAGTTACGGCTGTCCTTTCACAGTATGTAGGCCCTTGACAGATTAATAGGTACAAGATGGTACAATACTTGGATGTACCTATGCGGTCTGCACTAATGAGGGCATTAATAAGCGTAACAATACGCAGAAAAAACTCGGTATTTTTGTAAAACACCAGCCGGTGGATACTATTTGTTACGCCGAGCGCTCCGGGTCCCCGCTCCTCCCCGGAGCGCTCGCTACACTCTCCTCACTGCAGCGCTCCGGGCAGATCCACTGACCCGGGGCGCTGCGATACCGCCTCCAGCCGGGATGCGATTCGCGATGCGGGTAGTGCCCGCTCGCGATGCGCACCCCGGCTCCCGTACCTGACTCGCTCTCCGTCGGTCCTGTCCCGGCGCGCGCGGCCCCGCTCCCTAGGGCGCGCGCGCCGGGTCTTTGCGATTTAAAGGGCCACTGCGCCGCTGATTGGCGCAGTGGTTCCAATTAGTCTGATCACCTGTGCACTTCCCTATATCACCTCACTTCCCCTGCACTTCCTTGCCGGATCTTGTTGCCATCGTGCCAGTGAAAGCGTTTCCTTGTGTGTTCCTAGCCTGTGTTCCAGACCTCCTGCCGTTGCCCCTGACTACGATCCTTGCTGCCTGCCCCGACCTTCTGCTACGTCCGACCTTGCTTCTGTCTACTCCCTTGTACCGCGCCTATCTTCAGCAGCCAGAGAGGTTGAGCCGTTGCTAGTGGATACTACCTGGTCACTACCGCCGCAGCAAGACCATCCCGCTTTGCGGCGGGCTCTGGTGAAAACCAGTAGTGACTTAGAACCGATCCACTAGCACGGTCCACGCCAATCCCTCTCTGGCACAGAGGATCCACTACCTGCCTGCCGGCATCGTGACAGTAGATCCGGCCATGGATCCCGCTGAAGTTCCTCTGCCAGTTGTCGCTGACCTCACCACGGTGGTCGCCCAGCAGTCACAACAGATAGCGCAACAAGGCCAACAGCTGTCTCAACTGACCGTTATGCTACAGCAGTTACTACCACAGCTTCAGCAATCATCTCCTCCGCCAGCTCCTGCACCTCCTCCGCAGCGAGTGGCCGCTTCTGGTCTACGCCTATCCTTGCCGGATAAATTTGATGGGGACTCTAAGTTTTGCCGTGGCTTTCTTTCCCAATGTTCCCTGCACTTGGAGATGATGTCGGACCAGTTTCCCACTGAAAGGTCTAAGGTGGCTTTCGTAGTCAGCCTTCTGTCTGGAAAAGCCCTGTCTTGGGCCACACCGCTCTGGGACCGCAATGACCCCGTCACTGCCTCTGTACACTCCTTCTTCTCGGAAATCCGAAGTGTCTTTGAGGAACCTGCCCGAGCCTCTTCTGCTGAGACTGCCCTGTTGAACCTGGTCCAGGGTAATTCTTCCGTTGGCGAGTATGCCGTACAATTCCGTACTCTTGCTTCAGAATTATCCTGGAATAATGAGGCCCTCTGCGCGACCTTTAAAAAAGGCCTATCCAGCAACATTAAAGATGTTCTGGCCGCACGAGAAATCCCTGCTAATCTACATGAACTCATTCACCTAGCCACTCGCATTGACATGCGTTTTTCCGAAAGGCGTCAGGAGCTCCGCCAGGATATGGACTCTGTTCGCACGAGGCGTTTCTTCTCCCCGGCTCCTCTCTCCTCTGGTCCCCTGCAATCTGTTCCTGTGCCTCCCGCCGTGGAGGCTATGCAGGTCGACCGGTCTCGCCTGACACCTCAAGAGAGGACACGACGCCGCATGGAGAATCTCTGCCTGTACTGTGCTAGTACCGAACACTTCCTGAAGGATTGTCCTATCCGTCCTCCCCGCCTGGAAAGACGTACGCTGACTCCGCACAAAGGTGAGACAGTCCTTGATGTCTACTCTGCTTCTCCACGTCTTACTGTGCCTGTGCGGATATCTGCCTCTGCCTTCTCCTTCTCTACTATGGCCTTCTTGGACTCCGGATCTGCAGGAAATTTTATTTTGGCCTCTCTCGTCAACAGGTTCAACATCCCAGTGACCAGTCTCGCCAGACCCCTCTACATCAATTGTGTAAACAATGAAAGATTGGACTGTACCATACGTTTCCGCACGGAGCCCCTTCTAATGTGCATCGGATCTCATCACGAGAGGATTGAACTTTTGGTCCTCCCCAATTGCACTTCTGAAATTCTCCTTGGACTTCCCTGGCTTCAACTTCATTCCCCAACCCTGGATTGGTCCACTGGGGAGATCAAGAGTTGGGGGCCCTCTTGTTCCAAGGACTGCCTAAAACCGGTTCCCAGTAACCCTTGCCGTGACTCTGTGGTTCCTCCTGTAACCGGTCTCCCTAAGGCCTATATGGACTTTGCGGATGTTTTTTGCAAAAAACAAGCTGAGACTCTACCTCCTCACAGGCCTTATGATTGTCCTATCGACCTCCTCCCGGGCACTACTCCACCCCGGGGCAGAATTTATCCTCTGTCCGCCCCAGAGACTCTTGCCATGTCTGAATATGTCCAGGAAAATTTAAAAAAGGGCTTTATCCGTAAATCCTCCTCTCCTGCCGGAGCCGGATTTTTCTTTGTTTCCAAAAAAGATGGCTCCCTACGTCCTTGCATTGACTACCGCGGTCTTAATAAAATCACGGTTAAGAACCGCTACCCCCTACCCCTCATCTCTGAACTCTTTGATCGCCTCCAAGGTGCCCACATCTTTACCAAACTGGACTTAAGAGGTGCTTATAATCTCATCCGCATCAGAGAGGGGGATGAATGGAAAACGGCATTTAACACCAGAGATGGACACTTTGAGTATCTGGTCATGCCCTTTGGCCTGTGCAACGCCCCTGCCGTCTTCCAAGACTTTGTTAATGAAATTTTTCGTGATCTCTTATACTCCTGTGTTGTTGTATATCTGGACGATATCCTGATTTTTTCTGCCAATCTAGAAGAACACCGCCAGCATGTCCGTATGGTTCTTCAGAGACTTCGTGACAATCAACTCTATGCCAAAATAGAGAAATGTCTGTTTGAATGCCAATCTCTTCCTTTCCTAGGATACTTGGTCTCTGGCCAGGGACTACAAATGGATCCAGACAAACTCTCTGCCGTCTTAGATTGGCCACGCCCCTCCGGACTCCGTGCTATCCAACGTTTTTTGGGGTTCGCCAATTATTACAGACAATTTATTCCACATTTTTCTACCGTTGTGGCTCCTATCGTGGCTTTAACCAAAAAAAATGCCGATCCCAAGTCTTGGCCTCCTCAAGCGGAAGACGCCTTTAAACGGCTCAAGTCTGCCTTTTCCTCGGCTCCCGTGCTCTCTAGACCTGACCCATCCAAACCCTTCCTATTGGAGGTTGATGCCTCCTCAGTGGGAGCTGGAGCTGTCCTTCTACAAAAAAATTCTTCCGGGCATGCTGTTACTTGTGGTTTTTTTTCTAGGACCTTCTCTCCGGCGGAGAGGAACTACTCCATCGGGGATCGAGAGCTTCTAGCCATTAAATTAGCACTTGAGGAATGGAGGCATCTGCTGGAGGGATCAAGATTTCCAGTTATTATTTACACCGATCACAAGAACCTCTCCTACCTCCAGTCTGCCCAACGGCTGAATCCTCGCCAGGCCAGGTGGTCTCTGTTCTTTGCCCGATTTAATTTTGAAATTCACTTTCGGCCTGCCGATAAGAACATTAGGGCCGATGCTCTCTCTCGTTCCTCGGATGCTTCTGAAGTTGAACTCTCTCCGCAACACATCATTCCTCCTGACTGCCTGATTTCCACTTCTCCAGCCTCCATCAGGCAAACTCCTCCAGGAAAGACCTTTGTTTCTCCACGCCAACGCCTCGGAATCCTCAAATGGGGTCATTCCTCCCATCTCGCAGGTCATGCGGGCATCAAGAAATCTGTGCAACTCATCTCTCGCTTCTATTGGTGGCCGACTCTGGAGACGGATGTTGTGGACTTTGTGCGAGCCTGCACTATCTGTGCCCGGGATAAGACTCCTCGCCAGAAGCCCGCTGGTTTTCTTCATCCTCTGCCTGTTCCCGAACAGCCTTGGTCTTTGATTGGTATGGATTTTATTACTGACTTACCCCCTTCCCGTGGCAACACTGTTGTTTGGGTGGTCGTTGATCGATTCTCCAAAATGGCACATTTCATCCCTCTTCCTGGTCTTCCTTCAGCGCCTCAGTTGGCTAAACAATTTTTTGTACACATTTTTCGTCTTCACGGGTTGCCTACGCAGATCGTCTCGGATAGAGGCGTCCAATTCGTGTCTAAATTCTGGAGGGCTCTCTGTAAACAACTCAAGATTAAATTAAATTTTTCTTCCGCATATCATCCTCAATCCAATGGACAAGTAGAGAGAATTAACCAGGTCTTGGGTGATTATTTACGACATTTTGTTTCCTCCCGCCAGGATGACTGGGCAGATCTTCTACCATGGGCCGAATTCTCGTATAACTTCAGAGTCTCTGAATCTTCCTCCAAATCCCCATTTTTCGTGGTGGACGGCCGTCACCCTCTTCCCCCCCCTCCCTACCCCCTTGCCCTCTGGTCTGCCCGCTGTGGATGAAATTTCTCGTGACCTTTCCATCATATGGAGAGAGACCCAAAATTCTCTCTTACAGGCTTCATCACGCATGAAGAAGTTCGCGGATAAGAAAAGAAGAGCTCCTCCCATTTTTTCCCCTGGAGACAAGGTATGGCTCTCCGCTAAATATGTCCGCTTCCGTGTCCCTAGCTACAAGTTGGGACCACGCTATCTTGGTCCTTTCAAAATTTTGTGCCAGATTAATCCTGTCTCTTACAAACTTCTTCTTCCTCCTTCTCTTCGTATTCCTAATGCCTTTCACGTTTCTCTTCTTAAACCACTTATCATCAACCGTTTCTCTCCCAAATCTGTTCCTCCCACTCCTGTTTCCGGCTCCTCGGACATCTTCTCCGTCAAAGAGATTCTGGCTTCCAAAAAGGTCAGAGGGAAAACCTTTTTTTTAGTGGATTGGGAGGGTTGTGGTCCAGAAGAGAGATCCTGGGAACCTGAGGACAATATCCTAGACAAAAGTCTGCTCCTCAGGTTCTCAGGCTCTAAGAAGAGGGGGAGACCCAAGGGGGGGGGGGTACTGTTACGCCGAGCGCTCCGGGTCCCCGCTCCTCCCCGGAGCGCTCGCTACACTCTCCTCACTGCAGCGCTCCGGGCAGATCCACTGACCCGGGGCGCTGCGATACCGCCTCCAGCCGGGATGCGATTCGCGATGCGGGTAGCGCCCGCTCGCGATGCGCACCCCGGCTCCCGTACCTGACTCGCTCTCCGTCGGTCCTGTCCCGGCGCGCGCGGCCCCGCTCCCTAGGGCGCGCGCGCGCCGGGTCTTTGCGATTTAAAGGGCCACTGCGCTGCTGATTGGCGCAGTGGTTCCAATTAGTCTGATCACCTGTGCACTTCCCTATATCACCTCACTTCCCCTGCACTTCCTTGCCGGATCTTGTTGCCATCATGCCAGTGAAAGCGTTTCCTTGTGTGTTCCTAGCCTGTGTTCCAGACCTCCTGCCGTTGCCCCTGACTACGATCCTTGCTGCCTGCCCCGACCTTCTGCTACGTCCGACCTTGCTTCTGTCTACTCCCTTGTACCGGGCCTATCTTCAGCAGCCAGAGAGGTTGAGCCGTTGCTAGTGGATACTACCTGGTCACTACCGCCGCAGCAAGACCATCCCGCTTTGCGGCGGGCTCTGGTGAAAACCAGTAGTGACTTAGAACCGATCCACTAGCACGGTCCACGCCAATCCCTCTCTGGCACAGAGGATCCACTACCTGCCTGCCGGCATCGTGACACTATTGTTTGGACTTTGACGGTATGGAGCACCTTGACAGATTACCAGGTAGTAAATGGTACAATACTTGGATGTACCTATGCGGTATGCACTGATGAGGGCAGTAATATGCGTAACTATACGCAGAAAAAACTCTGTATTTTTGTAAAACACCAGCCGGTGGATACTATTGTTTGGACTTTGACGGTATGGAGTACCTTGACAGCTTAACAGGTACTAAATGGTACAATACTTGGATGTACCTATGCGGTATGCACTGATGAGGGCAGTAACATGCCTAACTATACACAGAAAAAAATCTGTATTTTTGTAAAACACCAGCCGGTGGATACTATTGTTTGGACTTTGACGGTATGGAGCACCTTGACAGCTTAACAGGTTCTAAATGGCACAATACTTGGATGTACCTATGCGGTATGCACTGATGAGGGCAGTAATATGCGTAACTATACGCAGAAAAAACTCTGTATTTTTGTAAAACACCAGCCGGTGAATGCTATTGTTTGGACTTTGACGGTATGGAGCACCTTAACAACTTAACAGGTACTAAATGGTACAATACTTGGATGTACCTATGCGGTCTGCACTGATGAGGGCAGTAATAAGCGTAACTATACGAAGAAAAAACTCTGTATTTTTGTAAAACACCAGCCGGTAAATGCTATTGTTTGGACTTTAACGGTATGGAGCACCTTGACAGCTTAACAGGTACTAAATGGTACAATACTTGGATGTACCTATGCGGTATGCACTGATGAGGGCAGTAATATGTATAACTATACGCAGAAAAAAATCTGTATTTTTGTAAAACACCAGCCGGTGGATACTATTGTTTGGACTTTGACGGTGTGGAGCACCTTGACAGCTTAACAGGTACTAAATGGTACAATACTTGGATGTACCTATGCGGTCTGCACTGATGAGGGCAGTAATAAGCGTAACTATAGGCGGAAAAAACTCTGTATTTTTGTAAAACACCAGCCGGTGAATGCTATTGTTTGGGCTTTGACAGTATGGGGCACCTTGACAGCTTAACAGGTACTAAATGGTACAATACTTGGATGTACCTAGCTATCAATGATCCTTCTCAGTGTAACAGCACAGCACTCTCCACTCCTGTCTTTCCCTAATGCTGATGTGACTAGCAGTTGCAGTGTAACGCTGTGGTATGAGCTATTCAGACACACACACAGTCCCATCCTCTCCATCTGAGTGCATAGATGAAATGAAGAGAGGCAAGATGGCCGCCGATTATATAGGGGCTGTGACATCACAGGGGTCAGTGAACACTGATAGGCTGCATCTCATATGTGATTCTGGGTCAGCCCACCTACCTTCATTCCCGCCGCTGTTTCCCGCCCTCCTATAATCCCCTGCCCCATGTACTCACATGTGGATCCGCCATCTTAAGTCTCCAATAGCCTGGAACACTGTAAAATAGAGTTTAATGAAGCGATTCGCGCGATCGAATCGCGGCGATATTTGCATTCGTTGCGAATCGAATTTTTCATGAAATTCGTAACGAATTCGGGTTCATCAACTTCGATTCGCTCATCTCTATTCATAATATAAATCTAGATGTATTCATGCATATGGTCTTGAACGAAGTAGAATCTAAATGGTCTGAAGTTTCGTATGTTATACCAAATCTGAATATACAGGAATACACTGTGGTAAAAACTGTGCAAGATGACTCCTCCCTTGTTATAAAGAGAGCTGACAAGGGGGAGCCATTGTTGTTCTGATTAAGAGAGATTATGTATCGGAGATAGAAAAACAGCTAGCTGACAAGAAAGTCTTCAGTGAGCTTAGTTGTGATCCTACTAATGCATTTCAGAAGGAAGTTGATATGTACATAATGCAGAGTGTGAACGACGTAGTCATCTCAGAGAAGATGGCAAAATCATTCTTCAAAATCCTTGCAAAATCGCTAATCAAAATCCTTGTATTCTTGCTATGTATACTCTGCCTAAGGTCTGCAAGGATCGCAAGAGATAACCGGGACGCCTGATCTTATCCTGCTGCAACCTCTGGCGATCATTGTGTACTCCTTTATACAAGAGGCGGTCAGGAGATTACCTCGCTGTTTGACCGATACTACAGATTTTTTGTTACAATTACAGAAGATTTCTAGTTCAGATGCTACCTTTACATGTACCATGGATGTGCAGAGTCTTTTTACTAATATTCCACACAATGATGGCACTGAAAAAATAAGAGAAATACTATGCAATAATCCTACCCTAGATAACAGCATAATATCCTTCTTAGGGTGGGTTCACACCACGATTTTGCTATACGGTTCCTGTATCAGGTTTTTTATAAAAAAAAACGGATTCCTCAAAACCTGACTAAACTGTGTCAAAACGTGTGTACAAATTTTTATCTGTATACGGTTGAAAACAGTATACGGTTTGAAAAATGATATCCGGTTGCATCCATTTATTAAGAAAATTTTTTTATACATTTTGAACTTTTCACTCTATTATGAATAAAGTTTCACTTGTTTGATTGAAATTCCCAGAAAAAAAAATGTGGAAAATCAAAAACTGGCGAAAACTGGATGGAACCGTATGCACATACGGTTCTGTACGTTTCCCATTGACTCCCATGTTAAAAAAAACTTAAATTGTAAAAAAAACTGTATACGGTTTAATACGGTTTTTCACCCAGACCAAAAAATGTGGTAGGCCATGGTTTTCTGTCCAGAAAAAAAAAGTGTTATTTGAAAAACTGTATACAATATGTTGAAACCGTATAGCAAAATCGTGGTGTGAACCCACTCTTACTGACATTATTGGATTTTGTATTGGTAAAAAATTATTTCAGGTTCAATAAATATTTTTTAACTTTCAGATATACGGCATGTCAATGGGGTCCTCAGTGGTCCCAAGCCTAGCTAACATATTTATGTCTGCCTTCAAGGAACTGCATCATGTATATTGGGCTATACGATAAAAGATCTAATATGATTAAAAATACAATAAAAAAAACGTAGGACAGACGTCCAAATCTATCAAGGTACAACTCACTGAACATAAAGCTGCTATAAAACACATGGCTAAAAAAAAATTGAGGAATTAACAGAAACTAAAGGCAGTAAATATAGTGGAACCACAGTAGCCCGACATTTTAAAGAGCATGGGCACAATGTCACTGACCTAAAATGGCAAATTCTAGAGCAAGTCGTCCCGATTCACAATGATAATGAATTGAACCGCAAGCGTCTGTTTCAACAGGAGTTTTTTTTTTTTTTGGATAACAGAATTGGGAACACTGATCACTAGGAGTATGAATGAAAATTGCAGCTTCAAAGTCTTTTTGTAGGTTTACTTTATGTGACTTAATGTTATTTTTTAATCTTGTCTGTGCGGATATTCTAGTAATTATCTTTTAAAGAGGCACTGACATAAGGAAACACTTTTTATATTTTGTAGTACTACTGATAAGATGACTTTATTAAATATACATTTATTTAAAAAATAAATTTACAAAAAAATCTAAGATGAAAATAGCCACCACTAGGGGTCATCTATCTCTATGCAGTCAGTCTACTCTGCATTTTGTAGCATACTGGATAGCAGCCATAAAGTGTGTTGTATCCAATATAGGAGATCCCCCTTGAACCACTACAGCCTCCAGCTGTTTCTAAACTAAAAATTCCATGATGGGAGTTGTAGTTTTGCAACAGCTGGGGGTACAATCTTTGTAAAACTCTGTTTTAGAGCTGTGTATTCTCCAGCTCTTGCAAAACTGCAGACAAAAGAGAGTTGTCGTTTTGCAAAAGCTAAAGGCAACACTGCTCTAACACAGTGCTTTATAAACACTGTAGCTCCAACTGTTGCAATGCAAAACTACAACTCCCAACATTCTTGAACAGCCAAAGCTTTCTCTGACTTCTGAATGATAAAGAAGCTGATCAGACATTCAGGAGTCTGTGAGAGCTGAATGGCACACATATTGAAAGCTATGTTGATTAGCATCCAGCTTTACTAAGTATAGATAGAAAATGTATGCATAAAGACTACTGTACAGTGATTTTCAGACTGCCAGGTAGCTCCCAGACTCAGAGCAGATGAGTCATCACAGTTAGAGAGAGACTGACACGCCCCCTCCAGAAGCCAAGAGTACAAAGCAAGTGAGCTACATATAAATGCTATTTGTTAGAGATATATAGGTCCTAGACACATAAAAATGACATGTACGTGATCAGGATAAGGTACTGAATAACATATCTTTTTTTTTTTTTTGCACTATGGCAGGTATGCTTTAACCCCTTAAGGACCAAGCATTTTTCAGTTTTTGCACTTTAGTTTTTTCTTTACAGTTTTAAAAATCATAACCCTTTCAATTTTGCACCAAAAAATCCATATTATGGCTTTTTTTGTGTGGCACCAATTCTACTTTGTAATGACATTAGTCATTTTACCCAAAAATCTATGGCGAAATGGAAAAAAATATAATTGTGCGGCAAAATTGAAGAAAAGACGCCAATTTGTAACTTTTCTACACAGTACATTTTTCAGTAAAAATGATACCTTTTCTCTATTCTGTCGGTCCATACGATTAAAATGATATCCTACTTATATTGGTTGGATTTTGTCGTACTTCTGGAAAAAATCATAACTACATGCAGGAAAATTAACATGTTTGACCCCTTAAGGACTCAGCCCCATTTGGGTATTCCAGGAAAAAACTTTTTTTATATATCAACTGGCTCCAGAAAGTTAAGCAGATTTTAAATTAATATGGTGAGATATAGACCGGCACTGCTAATAGTCCGGAAGAGTGCGAAAGCAGATGAATAACTTCGACTATGGGTTGTGCTCAATCGGCAGAGCAAAAGCAAGACTTCAAATATGCAGTGAAGGAATAATTAGATGGCACTCACCAAAGTCGTGATTTCTTATCCTTTATTCATGAAGTATAAAAGGCAAAGGTACGGTGTCAGACAGGTAAACTGGCGAGGACGCCGAGAACCTCCACACGGAGGTGAGCTTCTGAAGTTAAGGTGGTTCTTTTCTGTCTAAGTGCTCTCTGATGACACGTGTCTCGGTAACCGCCCAGTTTAGAAGAGGTTTGCTATGGGGATTTGCTTCTTAACCTTAACTTCAGAAGCTCATAAGTACTGAAAGGATTAAGATTTTTTAATAGAAGTAATTTACAAATCTGTTTAACTTTCTGGAGCCAGTTGATATATATATATAAATATATATAAATATATATATATATATATATATATATATATATATATATATAAAGTTTTTTCCTGGATAACCCCTTTAAGGACTCTTTTATTTTTTAAGGACAATTTTATTTTTACGTTTTTGTTTTTTCCTCCTCGCCTTCAAATAATCATAACTATTTTATATTTTCATCCACAGACTAGTAGAAGGGCTTGTTTTTTGAATGACCAGTTGTCCGTTGTAATGCCATCACTCACTTTACCATAAAATGTATGGCACAAACAAAAAAACAACTAATTGTGTGGGAAATTAAAAAGAAAACAGCACTTTTGCTAATTTTGGAAGGTTTCGTTTTTATGCCGTACAATTTACAATAAAAATGACATGTGTTCTTTATTCTTTGGGTCAATAAAATTAAAATGATACCCATGATAACATACTTTTCTATTCATGTTGCGCTTAAAAACAATCGCAAACTTTTTAACCAAATTAGTACGTTTAAAATCCCCCTATTTTGAAGACCTATAACTTTGAAATTTTTCCATATAAGCGGCAGTATGAGGGCTCATTTTTTGCGACGTGATCTGTACTTTTTATTGATGCCATATTTACTTATATAAAACTTTTAATATATTTTTTATCAATTTTTGGGGGGAATAAAATGTTATTAAAAAAAAGCAGCAATTTTTGACCCTTTTTTTTTTTACGTTAATGCTGTTCACCGTACGATATCATTAACATTATATTTTTATAGTTCGGATATTTATGCACGCGGCAATACCAAATATGAATATAAAAAAATTAATTTTTACACTTTTTGGGGGTGAAATAGGGAAAATGGGACAATTTCCGTATTTATTAGGGGATGGATTTTTAACCCCTTAAGGACATAGGGCGTATCCATACGGCCCCGTTTCCAAGTCCTTAAGGACCGAGGGCGTATGGATACGCCCTGAGCATTTCCGGCCCCTGCCGCTAGCCAGAGGGGAGCCGGGGCCGGATGCCTGCTGAAATCGTTCAGCAGGCATCCCGGCATATCGCCCAGGGGGGTCATTATGTCCCCCCATGTTGGCGATTGCCGCAGATCGCTGGATCTGCGGCGGATTCCGGGTCAATCGGGTCTCCAGTGACCCGATGACCCGGAATTAGTGGCTGATTGGGGCCGTCTCTGACAGCCAGAGCCAGCAGGGGTGAGGTGGCACTGGTGCCACCTCACGATCGCCCTGATTCGTCGGCCGGTTTCCCGGCCGACCAATCAGGGCGCCTGCTGCGGGTGTCACTCCCGCAACCCGCTCCGCCCTGCTTCCGGAGGACGTGAGCGGGTGCGGGCAGAAGACCCCGGATGCCGGGGACCCCGATCCCCGGCGTTAATGTTGGGATCGGGGCCCCAGGAGCGACGGTGGCGGCGAGGGACTGACCTGTGCAGCGGCATCGTGGAGCAGCAGCAGGAGGTGAGTGACAGCCTCCTGCTGTTGCTTAGCAACAGCTCCCAGCTTGCAAAAAGGGCATGCTGGGAGCTGTAGATATGCAACAGCAGGAGGCAGACCACCACAACTCCCAGCATGCCCTTATGGGCATGCTGGGACTTGTAGTTTTGCAACAGCTGGAGGCACATTTTTCTATGGAAAAGTGTACCTTCAGCTGTTGTATAACTACAACTCCCAGCTTGCACAATCAGCTAAAGTGCATACTGGGAGTTGTAGTGGTGCATCTGGTGGTTGCATAACTACAACTCCCAGCATGCCCGTTGGCTGTCGGTGACTGCTGAGAGTTGTAGTTTTGCAACAGCTGAAGGCACACTGTAGCAAACCAGTGTGTCTCCAGCTGTTGCATAACTACAATCCCCAGCATCCCCAGCCAAAGTAGTATGCCTCCGGCTGTTGCATAACTACAAGACCCAGCATGCCCTTCTGCTGTCCGTACATGCTGGGGGTTGTAGCTTTTGCAACAGCTGAAGGCACACTGGTTGCAAAACACTGAGTTTGTTACCAAACTCTGTGTTTCACAACCTGTGTGTCTCCAGCTGTTGCAAAACTACAACTCCCAGCATGCACTGATAGACCATTCATGCTGGGAGTTGTAGTTTTGCAACAGCTGGATGCTTCTCCCCCCCCCCCCCCCCCCCCCCAAAGTGAACATACAGGGAACACTCACATGGGCGGAGGATTACAGTAAGTATCCGGCTGCAAGTTTGAGCTGCGGCAAATTTTGTGCTGCTGCTCAAACTGCCAGCGAGAAACTACTGTGAACCCCCGCCCGTGTGACTGTACCCTAAAAACACTTCACTACACTAACACAAAATAAAATAAAAAGTAAAAAACACTACATATGCACATACCCCTACACAGCCCCCCTCCCCTCCCCAATAAAAATGAAAAACGTCTGGTACGTCACTGTTTCCAAAACGGAGCCTCCAGCAGTTGCAAAACTACAACTCCCAGCATGCACTGATAGGCCGTACATGCTGGGAGTTGCAGTTTTGCAACAGCTGGATGTCCCCCCCCCCCCCAATGTGAACGTACAGGGTACACTCACATGGGCGGAGGATTACAGTAAGTATCCGTCTGCAAGTTTGAACTGCGGCAAATTTTCTGCTGCACTACAGGACATTGGGCTGAGGGCTGCACTACAGGACATAGACTGGGGGGAGGTGTTCTCAAATACTGATACAGAAGGTAAATGGGACATCTTTAAATCAACTCTAAATAACTATACAGCTAAATATATACCAAAGGGGAACAAATATAAACGATTAAAACTAAATCCTACATGGCTGACAAATGATGTTAAAAGAGCAATAAACAACAAAAAAATAGCCTTAAAAAAATACAAATCTGATGGGTCAGCGATAACATTTAAACAGTACAAAGAGCTTAATTAAATCTGTAAAAATGTTATAAAAACAGCAAAAATTCTAAACAAGAGACAGGTGGCCAAAGAAAGCAAAACTAATCCTAAATATTTTTTTAGATATATAAATGCAAAAAAAACAAGGACAGAGCATGTAGGACCCCTTAATAATGATAATGGGGAGGTTGTCACAGGCGATCAAGAGAAAGCAGAGCTACTGAATGGGTTCTTTAGTTCTGTATACACTATGGAAGAAGGAGCTGACATTGGCCAGGTCAGTGCTGGTAACACATCATGTAATGTACTGAACTGGCTTAATGTAGAGATGGTACAAGGTAAGTTAAGTGATATAAATGTAAGCAAATCTCCAGGGCCAGATGGATTGCACCCAAGAGTTCTTAGAGAGGTAAGTTCAGTAATATCTGTATCCCTGTTCATGATATTTAGAGATTCTCTGGTGTCTGGTATTGTGCCAAGGGACTGGCGAAATGCGAATGTGGTGCCAATCTTCAAAAAGGGCTCTAGGTCTTCCCCAGGAAACTATAGACTGGTAAGTTTAACGTGCATTGTGGGTAAATTGTTTGAAGGACTTATAAGGGATTACATACAGGAATACATAGGGGATAATTGTATTATAAGTGATAGCCAGCATGGGTTTACTAAGGATAGAAGTTGTCAAACCAATCTAATTTGCTTTTATGAAGAGGTGAGTAGAAGCCTTGACAGAGGAATGGCTGTGGATATAGTGTTTCTGGATTTTGCTAAAGCATTTGATACCATCCCTCATAGACGTCTGACAGGTAAGTTAAGGTCTTTGGGTTTGGAAATTTTAGTTTGTAACTGGATTGAACACTGGCTCATGGATCGTACCCAGAGAGTGGTGGTCAATGATTCGTACTCTGATTGGTCCCCGGTTATTAGTGGTGTACCCCAAGGTTCAGTACTGGGTCCGCTGTTGTTTAATTTATTTATCAATGATATAGAGGATGGTATTAACAGCTCTGTTTCTATCTTTGCAGATGACCCCAAGCTTTGTAGCACGGTACAGTCTATAGAGGATGTGCATAAGTTACAAGATGACTTGGATAGACTAAGTGTCTGGGCATCCACTTGGCAAATGAGGTTCAATGTGGATAAATGTAAAGTTATGCATCTGGGTACTAATAACCTGCATGCATCGTATGTCTTAGGGGGGATTAAACTGTCAGAGTCACTGGTAGAGAAGGATCTGGGTGTACTTGTAGATCACAGACTACAGAATAGCATGCAATGTAAGGCTGCTGCTTCCAAAGCCGGCAGGATATTGTCATGTATCAAAAGAGGCATGGACTCAAGGGACAGGGACATAATACTCCCCCTTTATAAAGCATTGGTACGGCCTCACCTGGAATATGCTGTTCAGTTTTGGGCACCTGTCCATAAAAGGGACACTGCGGAGTTGGAAAGGGTGCAGAGATGCGCGACTAAACTAATATGGGGCATGGATCATCTTAGCTATGAGGAGCGATTAAAGGAGTTACAATTATTTAGTCTTGAGAAGAGACGTTTAAGGGGGGATATGATAAACGTATATAAGTATATTAATGGCCCATACAAAAAATATGGAGAAAAACTGTTCCAGGTTAAACCCCCCAAAGGACGAGGGGGCACTCCCTCCATCTGGAGAAGAAAAAGTTTAGTCTCAAGGGGCGACACGCCTTCTTTACCGTGAGGACGGTGAATTTATGGAACGGTCTACCTCAGGAACTGGTCACAGCAGGAACAATTAACAGCTTTAAAACAGGATTAGATACATTCATGGAACAAAATAACATTAATGCTTATGAAGAAATATAAAATCCCATCCCTTCCCCAATATCGCGCCACACCCCTACCCCTTAATTCCCTGGTTGAACTTGATGGACATATGTATTTTTTCGACCGTACCAACTATGTAACTATGTAACTATGTAGCTCAAGCTGCCAGCGAGAAACTACTGTGAACCCCCGCCCATGTGACTGTACCCTAAAAACACTACACTACACTACCAAAAAATAAAATAAAAAGTAAAAAACACTACATATACACATACCCCTACACAGCCCCCCTCCCTTCCCCAATAAAAATGAAAAACATCTTGTACGCCACTGTTTCCAGAACGGAGCCTCCAGCTGTTGCAAAACAACTACTCCCAGTATTGCCAGATAGCCACTGACTGTCTAGGCATGCTGGGAGTTTTATAACAGCTGGAGGCACCCTGTTTGGGAATCACTGGCGTAGAATACCCCTATGTCCACCCCTATGCAAGTCCCTAATTTAGGCCTCAAATGCGCATGGCGCTCTCACTTTGGAGCCCTGTCGTATTTCAAGGCAACAGTTTAGGGTCACATATGGGGTATCGCCGTACTCGGGAGAAATTGTGTTACAAATTTTGGGGAGTATTTTCTGCTATTACCCTTTTTAAAAATGTAACATTTTTGGGAAAACAAGCATTTTAGGTAAAAAAAAAATTTTTTTTTACATATACAAAATTCATAAAACACCTGTGGGGTATAAAGGTTCACTTAACCCCTTGTTACGTTCCCCGAGGGGTCTAGTTTCCAAAATGGTATGCCATGTGTTTTTTTTTTTTTTTGCTGTCCTGGCACCATAGGGGCTTCCTAAATACGGCATGCCCCCCCAGAGCAAAATTTGCTTTCAAAAAGCCAAATGTGACTCCTTCTCTTCTGAGACCTGTAGTGCGCCAGCAGAGCACTTTTCACCCCCATATGGGGTGTTTTCTGAATCGAGAGAAAATGGGTTTCAAATTTTGGGGGGTATTTTCTGCAATTACCCTTTTTAAAAATGTTAAATTTTTAGGAATCCAAGCATTTTAGGTAAAAAAAATAAATTATTTTTTACATATGCAAAAGTCGTGCCATATGGGTGCCATATGTTTTTTTTTTTTTGCTGTCCTGGCACCATAGGGGCTTCCTAAAGGTGACATGCCCCCCAAAAACCATTTGTCGCTCCTTCCCTTCTGAGCCCTCTACTGCGCCCACTAAACAATTAACATAGACATATGAGGTATGTGCTTACTCGAGAAAAATTGGGTTTCAAACACAAGTAAAAATTTTCTCCTTTTTACCCCTTGCAAAAATTCAAAAATTCGGTCTACGAGAACATGCGAGTGTAAAAAATGAAGATTTGGAATTTTCTCCTTCACTTTGCTGCTATTCCTGTGAAACACCTAAAGGGTTAATACAGTTACTGAATGTCATTTTGAATACTTTGGGGGGTGCTGTTTTTATAATGGGGTCATTTATGGGGTATTTCTAATATGAAGACCCTTCAAATCCACTTCAAAACTGAACTGGTCCCTGAAAAATAGTGAGTTTGAAAATTTTGTGAAAAATTTCAAAATTGCTGCTGAACTTTGAAGCTCCAAAAGGTGTCTTCCAAAAGTAAAAACTCATAAATTTTATGATGCAAGCATAAAGTAGACATATTGTATATGTGAACCCAAAAAAAATTTATTTTGAATATCCATTTTCCTTACAAGCATAGTTACATACATAATTACATAGTTAGTACGGTCGAAAAAAGACATATGTCCATCAAGTTCCACCAGGGAATTAAGGGGTAGGGGTGTGGCGCGATATTGGGGAAGGGATGGGATTTTATATTTCTTCATAAGCATTAATGTTATTTTGTTCCATGAATGTATCTAATCCTGTTTTAAAGCTGTTAATTGTTCCTGCTGTGACCAGTTCCTGAGGTAGACCGTTCCATAAATTCACCGTCCTCACGGTAAAGAAGGCGTGTCGCCCCTTGAGACTAAACTTTTTCTTCTCCAGATGGAGGGAGTGCCCCCTCGTCCTTTGGGGGGGCTTAACCTGGAACAGTTTTTCTCCATATTTTTTGTATGGGCCATTAATATACTTATATACGTTTATCATATCCCCCCTTAAACGTCTCTTCTCAAGACTAAACAATTGTAACTCCTTTAATCTCTCCTCATAGCTAAGATGTTCCATGCCCCATATTAGTTTAGTCGCGCGTCTCTGCACCCTTTCCAACTCCGCAGTGTCCCTTTTATGGACAGGTGCCCAAAACTGAACAGCATATTCCAGGTGAGGCCGTACCAATGCTTTATAAAGGGGGAGTATTATGTCCCTGTCCCTTGAGTCCATGCCTCTTTTGATACATGACAATATCCTGCCGGCTTTGGAAGCAGCAGCCTTACATTGCATGCTATTCTGTAGTCTGTGATCTACAAGTACACCCAGATCCTTCTCTACCAGTGACTCTGACAGTTTAATCCCCCCTAAGACATACGATGCATGCAGGTTATTAGTACCCAGATGCATAACTTTACATTTATCCACATTGAACCTCATTTGCCAAGTGGATGCCCAGACACTTAGTCTATCCAAGTCATCTTGTAACTTATGCACATCCTCTATAGACTGTACCGTGCTACAAAGCTTGGGGTCATCTGCAAAGATAGAAACAGAGCTGTTAATACCATCCTCTATATCATTGATAAATAAATGAAACAACAGCGGGCCCAGTACTGAACCTTGGGGTACACCACTAATAACCGGGGACCAATCAGAGTACGAATCATTGACCACCACTCTCTGGGTACGATACATGAGCCAGTGTTCAATCCAGTTACAAACTAAAATTTCCAAACCCAAAGACCTTAACTTACCTGTCAGACGTCTATGAGGGACAGTATCAAACGCTTTAGCAAAATCCAGAAACACTATATCCACAGCCATTCCTCTGTCAAGGCTTCTACTCACCTCTTCATAAAAGCAAATTAGATTGGTTTGACAACTTCTATCCTTAGTAAACCCATGCTGGCTATCACTTATAATACAATTATCCCCTATGTATTCCTGTATGTAATCCCTTATAAGTCCTTCAAACAATTTACCCACAATGCACGTTAAACTTACCGGTCTATAGCAGAGAGCTTCAAAGTTAGAAAAATGCAAAATTTTAATTTTTTTCATCAAATTTGGGGATTTTTCAGCAAGAAAGGATGCAAGTTACCAAAAAATGTTACCACTAAGTTAAAGTAGAATATGTCACGAAAAAACAATCTCGGAATCAGAATGATAACTAAAAGCATTCCAGAGTTATTAATGTTTAAAGTGACAGTGGTCAGATGTTCAATAAATGCTCTGGTCCTTAGAGTGAAAAAGGGCTCGGTCCTTAAGGGGTTGTAAAGATTTTTTTTTTTTTTTTACTATTTTTACTTTTATTTTTATACTTTAATAGACCCCATAGGGGACTATTTATAGTCGATTGCTAATATTGTTCAGTGCTGTGTATAGGACATATCACTGATTAGTGTTATTGGTGATCTTCTGCTCTGGTCTCGATTTTGGATGATCGGATCACTGCGATAGTGCTGCGGGCGATCCGATAATCCATTTTAGTGACCGCAGCACTGCCGATGCCGTGTTCTATATTGATCACGGCATCTGAGAGGTTAATGGCGGACATCCAGGCGATCGCGGATGTCGGCCATTACGGGCGGGTCCCTGGCTGCTATCAGCAGTTGGTACCTGCCGCGCATAACCCGAGCATCGCTCCGATGCTTGTGGTTATGTATAGGACGTAAATGTACATCCTGTTGCGTTAAGTACCAGCTCACCAGGATGTACATTTACGTCCTGCGTCATTAAGGGGTTAAAATTTCATCTTCTGACCCATATAACTTTTTTATTTTTCCACAAACAGGACAGTATAGAAACATAGACATAGAAACATATAATGTGTGGGCAGATAAGAACCATTTGGCCCATCTAGTCTGCCCAATAATCTGAATTTTATGAATAGTCCCTGGCCCTATCATATATGAATGCATGTTTAAACTCCTTCACTGTATTTGCAGCGATCACTTCTGCAGGAAGGCTATTTCATGCAAGTAAAGTAATACTTCCTGATATTACTTTTAAACCTTTGCCCCTCTAATTTAAAACTATGTCCTCTTGTGGTAGTTTTTCTTATTTTAAATATAGTTAGTTAGTTAGTATGGTTGAAAAAAGACATACGTCCATCAAGTTCAACCAGGGAATTAAAGGGTAGGGGTGTGGTGCGATATTGGGGAAGGGATGGGATATTATATTTCTTCATAAGCATTAATGTTATTTTGTTCCAGGAATTTATCTAACCCTGTTTAAAGCTGTTAAATTTTCCTGCTGTGACCAGTTCGTGAGGTAAACTGTTCCATAAGTTCACAGTTCTTATGGTAAAGAAGTCGTGTCGCCCCTTGAGACTAAACATTTTCTTCTCCAGACAGAGGGAGTGCCCCCTCATCCTTTGGGGGGTTTAACCTGGAACAGTTTTTCTCCATATTTTTTGTATGGGCCATTAATATACTTATATACATTTATCATCTCCCCCCTTAAACGTCTCTTTTCAAGACTAAACAATTGTAACTCCTTTAATCGCTCCTCATAACTAAGAAGTTCCATGCCCCATATTAGTTTAGTCACGCATCTCTCCACCCTTTCCAGCTCCACAGTGTCCCTTTAAATATGCTCTCCTCCTTTACCGTGTTGATTCCCTGTATGTATTTAAAAGTCTCTATCATATCCCCTCTTTCTCTTCATTCTTCCAAGCTATTGTCAGAGTCCGGACTAGCGGCTGGTGAGGACACTGGAGGTGGATCCTCTGTGCCAGAGAGGCGATGACGCGGGTCGTACTGGGGAATCGGTTCTAAGCAGTTACTGGTGTTCACCAGAGCCCACCGCAAAGCGGGATGGACTTGCTGCGGCGGTAACTACCAGGTCGTGTTCCCCAGTAGCGACTCGACCTCTCTGGCAGCTGAGACTGGACAGAGGCAAGGTCAGACGTAGCAGAAGGTCAGGGCAGGCAGCGAGGTTCGTAGTCAGGGGCAACAGCAGAAGGTCTGGGTACACAGGCTTGGGAACACACTATAACGCTTTCTCAGGGCACAAGGCAACAAGATCCGGCAAGGGGAGGAAGGGGAAGTGGGTTTTTATAGGAATGGGAGTGATTGGGCCAGGCACCAATTAGTGGTGCACTGGCCCTTTAAATTTTAGCAAGCCGGCGCGCGCGTGCCCTAGGGAGCAGGGCCGCGCGCGCCGGGAGGAAGCAGACGGGGGCGAGAGGTGAGTGACATGGGGCGCGATCCGAGGGCGGGCACAACCGGAGCGCTGCAGGCAGAAACACGCTGTGAGCGCTCCGTGAAAGCAGCGGGACAAGGAGCGCTCGGTGTGACAGACCCTCCCCCCCCCCTTTGGGTCTCCCCCTCTTCTTGGAACTGAGGAATCTGTAGATGAGTTCCTTGTCTAGGATATTGTCCTCTGGATCCCAAGACCTCTCTTCGGGGCCACAATTCTCCCAATCAAAAAGACATTTTTTTTTACCTCTGACAACCTTGGAAGTGAGGATTTCTTTAACCGAGAAGACGTCAGAGGACCCCGAGACAGGAGCAGGAACGGTGGCCTTGGGGGAAAAGCGGTTAAGAATGAGAGGCTTGAGAAGGGAAACATGAAAGGAGTTAGGAATACGAAGAGAAGGAGGAAGATGGAGCTTGTAAGAGACAGAGTTGATTTGACTTTTGACCCTAAATGGCCCAAGGTAACGTGGACCCAGCTTGTAGATAGGGACGCGAAACAGAATATATTTGGCAGAGAGCCACACTTCTTGTCCGCATGTTTCTTCATACGAGAGGAGGCCAGCGAGAGCGACTTTTGAGTCTCCTTCCAAATTGAGGAAAAGTCTGGGTCAAATCATCTACGGCAGGAGCTCCAGATGAAGTGGGAATGGGGAGGGGGGGAAGCGGGTGACAGCCATACACCACAAAGAATGGAGACTTGGTGGATAACTCAGAGTTTTTAAAATTGTACGAGAATTCGGCCCAGGGTAACAGGTCGACCCAATTATCTTGGCGGGAGGAGACAAAATGTCGCAGGTAGTCACCAAGGATCTGGTTTACTCTCTCCACTTGTCCATTAGATTGCGGGTGGAAGGGGGAGGAAAAATTCAATTTAATCTTTAATTGGGTGCAGAGTGCTCTCCAGAATTTCGAGAGGAATTGAACACCTCTATCAGAGACGATATGCGTAGGCAGTCCGTGGAAACGAAAAATGTGCAAAAAGAATTGCTTCGCCAATTGTGGCGCGGAAGGAAAACCAGTAAGTGGGACGAAATGGGCCATTTTGGAGAATCGATCAACGACCACCCAAATGATAGTGTTGCCATGGGATACAGGAAGGTCAGTGACGAAGTCCATCGCTATGTGTGACCAAGGCTGTTCGGGTACCAGCAGAGGAAGAAGAAGACCCGCAGGCCTCTAGCGAGGAGTCTTATCACGTGCGCAGACAGTACAGGAGTGTAAGAAGTCAGTCACATCTTTTTCATGTCTGGCAATCAACTGAATGGACTTCTTGATTCCAGCGTGACCCGCCAAGTGGGAGGAGTGACCCCACTTGAGAGTACGGAGGCGAAGACGTGGGGGGGACAAAGGTTTTTCCTGGAGGAACTGGCGCCAGAGAAGCAGGAGCAGCAGAGATCAGACATTCAGGTGGAATGATGTGTTGGGGAGAGGTTTCTGTTTCCGTGGCATCAGTGGAACGAGGTAGGGCATCTGCCCTGACATTCTTGTCTGCAGGACGAAAATGGATCTGGAAATTGAAGCGGGCGAAGAACAATGACCACCTGGCCTGGCGAGGATTTAAGCGCTGGGCGGACTGTAGGTAGGACAGATTTTTGTGGTCAGTGTAGATGGTGATAGGATGGAGGGATCCTTCCAGGAGATGCCTCCACTCCTCAAGTGCCAACTTAATGGCCAGCAATTCTCGGTCACCAATAGCGTAGTTTCTTTCAGGAGAAAAGGTTCTAGAGAAAAAAAATGCAAGTGACGTTTTTTCCTTTAGCGGTTTTTTGAAGAAGAATCGCCCCGGCTCCTACTGAAGAGGCATCTACCTCAAGGAAGAATGGTTTCAGAGGATCAGGCCTAGTCAAAACTGGTGCGGAGACGAAGGCGGCCTTAAGGCGAGTAAAAGCTTCTTCTGCTTGGGGAGGCCAGGATCTCGGATTCGCATCTTTCTTTGTCAGAGCCACAATCGGAGCCACGATAGTGGAGAAGTGGGGGATAGACTGACGGTAGTAATTAGCGAATCCGAAGAAGCGCTGGATAGAGCGAAGTCCGGAGGGGCGTGGCCAATCCAAGACCGCGGAGAGCTTGTCGGGGTCCATTTGAAGTCCTTGTCCTGAGACCAGATATCCCAGGAAAGGAAGACAGGTACGTTCAAAGAGGCATTTTTCTATCTTGGCGTAGAGATGGTTAACACAGAGGCGCTGGAGCACTTGACAAACATGGAGGCGGTGTTCCTCTAGGTTGGATGCGAAGATTAGGATGTCATCTAGATAGACCATCATGCAAGTATACAACAAGTCCCAGAAGATTTCATTGACAAAGTCTTGGAAGACTGCAGGGGCGTTGCAAAGACCGAATGGCATGACAAGGTATTCGAAGTGACCATTTCGGGTGTTAAAAGCAGTTTTCCACTCGTCACCTTCACGAATTCTGATGAGATTATACGCGCCCCTGAGGTCAAGCTAAGTAAAAATCTTTGCTCCGCGCAGACGGTCAAAGAGTTCCGAGATGAGAGGCATCGGGTAGCGGTTCTTTATAGTGATTTTATTGAGACCGCGGTAGTCAATACAAGGGCGTAGAGACCCGTCCTTCTTGGCAACAAAGAAGAATCCTGCCCCAGCAGGAGAAGAAGACTTCCTGATGAAACCTTTTTTGAGATTCTCCTGAACATACTCCGTGATGGCCTTAGTTTCTGGAGCGGAGAGAGGGTAAATCCTGCCACGGGGCGGTGTGGTACCAGGGAGCAAGTCAATAGGGCAGTCGTAGGGCCTATGTGGTGGTAAGACCTCTGCCTGTTTCTTGCAAAAGACGTCAGAAAAGTCTTGATAGGCCTTTGGAAGGCCGAGCAAAGGCTGATAGGTAGTGACTTAAGGCAGCGTGTGTGGCAGTAAGAGCCCCAGGATTTAATGTCCCCAGTGGTCCAGTCGAGGGTAGGAGAATGCCGCTGGAGCCAGGGTAAGCCAAAAAGGATGTCAGAGGTGCAGTTAGGCAGGACAAAGAGAGGCTTTAGTGAAGTTTCCTGCTGAACCAGAGTCCAAGAAAGCCTCCGCAGAGAAGGAGGCTCTATCAGCTGGAGAAATCCGCACTGGAATAGTCAGGCGTGGAGAGGAAGAATTTAAACCCAGTGACGCCTCTCCCACGTTCGCTAGGTGCGAGAGTTTCCCTGACGCTAAGGACGAAGAGGACAGTCCTTTAGGAAATGTTCAGAGCTCGCACAGTATAAGCATAAGTTCTCGTTCCTCCGGCGAGTCCTCTCTTGCTGGGTCAGACGAGACCGGTCCACTTACATGGCCTCCTCAGCAGGAGGCACAGTAACAGGCTGCAAAGGATGCTGGAAGAGAGGAGCCAGGCGTGGGTATCGCCTGGTGCGAACGAGATCTTTCTCCTGGCGGAGCTCCTGACGTCTTTCAATGTAGCGCATATCAATGCGGGTAGCCAGGTGGATGAGTTCAGTCAGGGAGGAGGGTATCTCTCGTGTGGCCAGACAATCTTTAATGTGGCTGGATACACCTTTTTAAAGGTCGCGCAGAGAGCCTCATTGTTCCAGGCCAACTTAGAGGCCAAAGTACGGAATTGTATGGCGTATTCGCCCATAGTAGAGTCTCCTTGGACAAGGTTCAGCAAGGCAGTTTCCGCGGATGAGGCATGGGCCGGTTCCTCAAAGACACTGCGGACTTCAGAAAAGTAGGACTGGACGGAGGCAGTGGCAGGATCGTTGCGGTCCCAGAGCGGCGTGGCCCAGGCCAAGGCCTTCCCAGAAAGTAAACTGACGACGAACGCCACCTTAGACCATTCTGTGGGGAATTGGTCCGACAACATCTCTAGGTGCAGGGAACATTGGGATAGGAATCCCCTGCACTTTTTAGAGTCCCCGTCAAACTTATCTGGGAGAGACAGGCGGACTCTAGCAGAAGTAGCAGCGGCTCGGAGAGGAGGAGATGCTGGAGCTGGCGGTTGAGGCTGTGGAGGAAGAATGGTGGTCAGCTGCGACAGCTGTTGTCCTTGTTGAGCAATCTGCTGGGACTGCTGGGCAACCACGGAGGTGAGATCAGCAAGGCTTGGCAGCGACACCTCAGCGGGATCCATGGCCGGATCTACTGTCAGGGTCTGGACTAGCGGCTGGTGAGGACACTGGAGGTGGATCCTCTGTGCCAGAGAGGCGATGACGGGGGTCGTACTGGGGAATCGGTTCTAAGCAGTTACTGGTGTTCACCAGAGCCCGCCGCAAAGCGGGATGGACTTGCTGCGGCGGTAACTACCAGGTCATGTTCCCCAGTAGCGACTCGACCTCTCTGGCAGCTGAGACTGGCGCGGTAAACAAGGACTAGACAGAGGCGAGGTCAGATGTAGCAGAAGGTCAGGGCAGGCAGCGAGGTTCGTAGTTAGGGGCAACAGCAGAAGGTCTGGGTACACAGGCTTGGGGACACACTATAATGCTTTCTCAGGGCACAAGGCAACAAGATCCGGCAAGGGGAGGAAGGGGAAGTGGGTTTTTATAGGAATGGGAGTGATTGGGCCAGGCACCAATTAGTGGTGCACTGGCCCTTTAAATTTTAGCAAGCCGGCGCGCGCGCGCCCTAGGGAGCGGGGCCGCGCGCTGCGGGAGGAAGCAGACGGGGGCGAGAGGTGAGTGACATGGGGTGCGATCCGAGGGCGGGCACGACCCGTGCCTCGGATCGCGTCCCCTCCAGAGACCAGGGAGCAGCGCTCGCGATCAGCGATGCCGACCGGAGTGCTGCAAGCAGAAACACGCCGTGACAGCTATATATGTTAAGGTCCTTTAACCTTTCCTGGTAAGTTTTGTCCTGCAATCCATGTACTAGTTTGAGACATTAAAGAAGAAGGGTATAAAAGACGGTGAAGGTGCCAAAGAAGGTGTAGATTTATTCCAAGTACAATGCACACTTGCACACCAAGGGGTACAAGAAACCCCCGTCCACCCTTCTCTATCTTCATCAAAAGGCACTTCCATTCAGCCAATTTTTGAGACTGAAGAAAATCAATAGTAGCCAATTATCCTTTGAAGAGCAAGCAAGTCTACTCAAGTCACATCTTAAAGAAAGAGGGTACCCAGTTTCATGCCTTAACACAGCTCTAAATAAAGTTAAGGACAAATCAAGGGAAGATCTCATAACCAAACCCAAGTCCTCATTCTCTCCTCCACCCAGACGTTTCAACTTTTAATTTAAGTACAGTGAAATGTCGGGTTTGATCAGAAAGGCTATATATCGCCACTAGTACATCATTGAAGGTGACCCTATGTTGAAAGAAATAGCCAAAGAGAAACCCCTCACTGTGCACCCGGACCATAAAGAATAAGTTAGTACGCAGCTCCTTCACATCGGGAGCGATTGTGTCCTTCACTTGGCTGAGCGATTTGCGCCCCACAGGCAATCACAAATGTGGGCATTGTTCATTTTGTGAACAACTTAAACAAGGGCAAAACTACGTTGTAGGCGGGGGCAGCATCCATGTCTCTGAATTCATCACCTGCAGGACCAAATACGTAGTTTACTGATTACAGTGTCAATGCGGACACTTCTACGTCGGCTCCATTATTCGAGCCATGTTTGTGAGATTTAGAGAACACGTCAGACTCTCCAGGAGAGGAGAAGGAGTACTAAGACTGGCAGGATATTTAAAAACTGCACATGATGGCAATCCCATAAATTTATCTTTTTTCAGATTAGAGAGCATTACAGATAGCCCCAAGGGTCTCACCAGACAAGTTTTCCTGCATCAAAGAGAGGCACGCTGGATCTCAAGATTGGACGCTACCGGACCTTTAGGGTTCAATGAGCACAATGAATTCAGCGCCTTTATATAATGCATTGAACTTTTACATGCATATGTACATAGCCCTCCCCACTTCTCTGCCTGTTCCTCCTTTCCCCCCATTTCTGATCCACGAATCCTCTATTTACTCCTGACTCTTGTCTTATCTTTTTCCATCTGTCTATTTTCTTTCCATTCACTTACCTTGTGTCTGCTGTAATAAAAGTTATGTCCTCCAGGCATAGCCCTCTGACGCCAGTATCCGTCCTCGGCAGTGCTGGAGACCCCCGTCTAACAGCCGCCGGAACTGAACGTCTCGTTGCCTAGCAATCACACATCAGCTGATCCTAAGGACACGGCCGTAGGTTACTTAACTGGCACTGTGCAGCAAAACTGTGGGCGTGACCATGCGGAGAACCCGCAAAACGGGACCATCATTCCACGAGCTCCACTTGGTTCCTCTCCTTCCCGACCCGAGCTATACATCTTCATGTAATACTTGGAATAAATCTACACCTTCTTTGGCATGATACCGGGTGAGTGAGTCTTTTGTACCCTTCTTTAATGTCTCATTGGCTGCATCATTTTTTCACATGAATGCCCCCCCCCCCCCGCATCTGCCTCACCTACCCTCCACTTGCATCACTAGTGTTTTCCTCAGCACCAAGGGGGACATTCCCTCACTACAGTGTCGGCTCTTCCAATCCTCTATTCATTCCATTTACTAGTTTAGTAGCTCTTCTCTGAACTCTCCCTAGAGTATCTATATCCTTTTGTAGTTACGGCCTTCAGTACTGCGCACAATCCTTTTGGAGATACGGCCTCCAGTACTGCGCACAATATTATGAGAGCTCATTGTTTGCGCCGTGATCTGAAGTTTTTATTGGTAACATTTTTGTTTTGATCGAACCTTTTGATCACTTTTTATTCGTTTTTTTATGGTATAAAGAGTGACCCAAAATACGCTATTTTGAACTTTGGAATTTTATGTGCTTACGCCATTGACCATGCAGTTTAACCTGTTCAGGACACAGGGCGTATGCATATGCTCTGCATCCCGAGTCCTTAAGGACTGAGGGCGTATGGATACTCGGGTGGGAATTCCGGTCCCCGCCGCTAGCCGGTTGGGGACCGGATCGGGATGCCTGCTGAAATCATTCAGCAGGCATCCCGGCACATCGCCCAGGGGGGTCCTGAGACCCCCCATGTCGGCGATCGGAGAAAATCGCATGTCAATTCAGACATGCGATTTTTTCCAATGCCGGGCTGATCGGGTCTCTGGTGACCCGATCACCCGGAAAATAGGGCTGATCGGAGTTGTCAGCGACAGCCCCGATCAGCCTAAGGGATAGGAGTGAGGTCGCAGAGCTGCAATCTCCTCCTATCCCCTGCCATTAGCAGAACAGAGTTGTGACCAATGGCAGCGCAGGACAGGGGGTTGCCATGGCAACCCCCATTCTGCCCGCCCCTGGATGTCGAGGGGATCGTGTGAAGAAGATGGAGGCTGTACCTGCAGGAAAAGATGCCTGGGGACCCGGGATCTTCGCTGGAGACTGCTGGATCCTGGCTCAGGTAGGGAATCGTCGGTGGGGGAGGAATTGAAAGTGAAAGTAAAACTATCTTTACTGTGGCAACCACTAGGAAGGCCAAACTACAACTCCCAGCATGCCCAGACAGCCAAAGGTTGTCTGGGCATGCTGGGAGTTGTAGTTTTGCAACATCTGGAGGGTCACAGTTTGGAGACCACTGTTACAGTGGTGCCCAAACGGTAGCCCTCCAGATGTTGCCAAACAACAACTCTCAGCATGACTGGACTGGCCAGGCATGCTGGGTGTTGTAGTTTTGTAACATCTGTCCCTTCAGATTTAGCAATTGTTATGAATTTTTTGAAAATTGCTGCTCTACTTTGAAGCCCTCTAATTTTTTCAAAAAGCAAAAATATGTCCATTTTATGATGCCAACATAAAGTGGACATATTGTATTTGTGAAGAAAAATTAAATTTATTGTGAATATCCATTTTCCTTACAAGTAAAGAGCTTCAAAGTTAGAAAAATGCTAAATTTTCAACATTTTCATGAAATTTGGGGATTTTTCACCAAAAAAGGATGCAAGTAGCGCTGAAAATTTACTACCAAAATAAAGTAGAATATGTCACGAAAAAACTATCTCAGAATCAGAATATTTGGTAAAAGCATTTTTGCAATATTAATTCATAAAGCACGGTGGTCAGAATTGCGAAAAAGGGCTCAGTCCTTAAGGTGAAAAAGGGCTGCGTCCTTAAGGGGTTAATTAACAATATATTTTTATGGTTCGGACATTTACGCACGTGGCGATACCCCATGTTTGTTTTTATTTTCATTTACACACTTTTTTTTTAAATGGGAAAAGGGGGGTAATTCAGATTTTTATTAGGGAAGGGGCTAAATCACATTTATAAACTTTTTTTTTTTTTGTTTGACTTTTTTTATGCAGTGTTATAGCCCCCTCTAGGGACTATAATACTGCATACACTGATTGCAGGCACTGTTCAATGCATTGCCATAGGTATGTATTGATCAGTGTTTTCTGCCCTTGATTGCTCAAGCCTGAATTCCAGGCTTGAAGCAATCAAACGCGGTTGGACAGCCGGGAAGAAGGTAAGACACCTCCCGCTGTCCTCTCAGCTGTTCGGGTCGCTGCGATTTCACCACGGTTGTCCCGAACAGCTCCGCTGAGCTAACCGGCAGTGTATTCTCCCATTTTAGAGGTGCCTAAAGGGTTAAAGGGGTACTCCACCCCTAGCATCTTATCCGCTATCCAAAGGATAGGGGATAAGATGTCAGATCGCCGGGGTCCCACTGCTGGGGCCCCCCGGGATCTCCGATGCGGCACCCCGCTATCATTACTGGGCAATACATGATGGGCAATACAGGGGCCGGAGCATTGTTACGTCATTGCTCCGCCCCCTCGTGACGTCACGGCCCGCCCCCTCAATACAAGTCTATGGGAGGGGGCGTGGTGGCCATCATGTGGGAGGGGGTGTGACCTCACGATGCTCAGGCCCCTGTATCGTTGGTCATTTTGCACAGAGCCAGTGTGCTCTGTGCAGTAATGATAGCGGGGTGTCGCGGCGGAGATCCCAGGGTCCCCAGCAGTGGGACCCCAGTGATCTGACATCTTATCCCCTATCCGTTGGATAGGGGATAAGATATCTAAGGGCGGAGTACCCCTTTACTATCGGGCATCAGCTCCATCAGCGTTGTCCAGTATTAGCCGCAGGTCCTTGTTGCTGATAGAAACCGGGACCTCGCAGATACGAAGTGCGCTCAGCTTCTAAACGCTTCACAGATCAGGAGCCGGCCACGGACGTAAATATACGTCGGTGGTCGGTAAGGGGTTAAGCTCACCTGACTTAGACTCCATGGACCCAGTGCCTAATCCACACAAGTAGGGCTCCTCCCCCGAAACTTTGTGCTATGGCCTGGGAGAGGCAGTTGATTTAAATAATTTCTACTACCTTGCATTTATGTTCTTTGTTTTGTAAGATGCAATAAAATCTGAATAAAGAAAACAAGTTTACAGAAATTGCTCCTTCAGATTGTGAGTAATTCTTCATCCGATCTTTACAATTATCGGATAGCCCATAGTGTGTATTGAAACGGTCCCCAGGGAGGCTCCTTTTACTTAATGCATAGGTTGGTAGGAGTTAACAGTCCTTTGACCTTTTACTCTGTAGTCTACCCATCAGTGACAGTACTTACTCTCTGTCACTACGCTCCGTGGTCCCATCGATGAGTCTGAGAACAAGGCTGGAGAGGTGGGGGAGGGTCTCAGCTTCCCATGCAGACATAATTTCCTGAGGGGGGAGGGAATGTGTGTCCCCCGGTTCCTATGCCCATGAACCTAGCGCACAGAGTGCCACACATTTACGACACAGGGTTTCGGGATCAGCATATAGCCCAGGGTGTTCCTAAAGCCCCCTCCCCCCCCCCCCCTTGTTGGTTATCACTGTGATTTCTGACCGGCGAATCACTGCTTTTCTGGGACGATCAGGTTTCTCTTGTGACCCAGTGGCCCGGAAAATAAAGGGTGACTGGTGCTGTCTAAGAAAGCACCAGTCACCATTGACCAACAGGAAAGTAGTGCTACCTCATGATCACTGTAATTGATTGTCCAGGACTAACTGACCAATCACAGCTCCTGCTGGGAGGTGCCTCTGACTGCACCCGCTCTGCTCCTAGTTAGTAGCACTTTTTCCCTCTAGCTGTTGCATTACTACAACTCCCAGCATGCACGGAAAGCCAAAGGGCATGCTGGGATTTGAAATGGTGTTCCTCCAGCTGTTGCGTAACTACACCTCCCAGCAGGCTCTTCGGTTGTCTGTGCATGCTGAGAGTTGTAGTTTTGCAACAGCTAGAGCACACAGCATACAGTAAATTTCCTACTCAGAGTTTGAGTTGCTGAAAGTCCGCCATGGCTCAAACTTGTAGTGGAAAACTCTTTGTAAACCCGATCGTGTGTATGTACTTTAAAAACACTACACTACACCTTACTCTTACACACTTATGGGGGGCTACATAATGGGTATTTCCATACTCGGGAGGAATTGTGTTACAAATTTTGGGGGCTTCTGCTCCTTTTACCCCTCATGAAATGGAAAATGTAACAAGGGGTGTCGTGAGCATTTAGACCACACATGTGTCTGACAGATTTTTGGAACAGTGGTCCGTAAAAATAAAAAAAAAATATTTTTCATATTCACAGCCCACTGTTCCACAAATCTAGTAATAATGGGAGAAGACCTTTAGACCCAGGGCACAGCAGGCACTAGCTTGACCACCATAGTGGGGCAGTGCAGGGAGAGGGGATCTGGTGTGGGGGGAGTTCGAGACAGACTCTCCCTGCGCTGTCACACTTGTTGCTTCCTAGCATATGGATGGAGATTATGTAATAAAGCAAGAATTTGCTACAAGATGGTGAGTGCTTCGTGATTTTCTATCCCATTTGGCTGTTCCAAAAATCTGTCAAACGCCAGTGGGATGTAAAAGGTACACTACACTACACCTTGTTACATTCCTTGAGGGGTGTAGTTTAAAAAAAGAGGTAATTTGTGGTGGTCTTTTTCCACTGTTGTGGCACCATGGGGGCTTTATAAATGCAAGATAGCCTCAACATCCAGTGCAGCCAAATACTTTCTCCAATAGCCCTCTGCACGCCTTCAATTCTAAGCCCAGGCGTGCGCCCGCTTAGCACTTTATATCAACATATGGTGTATTTCTGTGCTCAGGAGAAATTGGGTTACAATGTTTGTGGGGCTACTTCTCATTTTACCCCTTGTAAAAATGAAAACTTTGGGGCTATGCCAACATGTTAGTGTAAAAAATGAAATCTTTCATTTTTACGACTCCCTGTTCCAAAAATTTGTTGGACACCTATGGTGTCAAAATACTCACTGCACTCCTTATTACATTCCTTAAGGGATGTAGTTTCCAAAATGGTGTCACACGTGGGTGGTTTCCACTGTCTGGGCACCATGGGGCTTTATAAATGTGACATGGCTCTTCTTCCCTCCTGAGCCCCGCAGTGCATCCGCATAGCACTTTATGTCCACATATGCGGTATTTCCATACTTGGGAGAAATATTGTGTAAAAGTGTAAAAAAACTATTTTTTCCTTTTCACGGCCCACTGTTCCAAAATTGTTTCAGGCATTTGTGGGGTGTAAATGTTCACTGCACCCCTTATTACATTCCTTGAGGGGTGTAGTTTCCAAAATGCCCACATGAGGGGGGGGGGGGGGGTTACACTGTCCTTGCACCATAGGGGCTTTGTAAGTGTGACATGGCCCCCAAAAACTGTTCCAGTTAAATTCTTTCTCATTCTCTCTATGTTGTGTGCCTGCACAGCACTTTATGCATCAGGGTATTTCAGTGTTCAATAGAAGTAGAGTTACAAATTTTGAGGAGCTTTTTCTCATATTACCCCTGGTAAAAAATAAACAATTTGGGGCTACAACAACATGTTAGTGTAAAAAAAATAGAGATTTTGGCTTTTCACCTTCACTTTGCTGCTATTCCTGTGAAACACCTAGAGGGTTAACATGCTTTATAAATGGCATTTTGAATACTTTGAGGGGTGCATTTTTTATAATGAGGTAATTTATGTGGGACTTCTAATATGAAGGCCTCACAAATCCACTTTATACTGAACTGGTCCCTGAAAAATTCAGATTTTAAAATTTTTGTGAAAAATTGCTGCTAAGTTTGAAACCCTCTAATGTCTGCAAAGAGTAAAAACATGTCTACTTTACGATTCCAACATAAAGTAGACATATTGTATATGTGAATCAATATATAATTTATTTGACAGGACTGTTTTCTTCCCAAGCAGAGCATTTCAAATGAGAAAAAAAAGATAGTTTTTTTATTTTCATAAAATTTTGGAATTTTTCACAAAGAAATGATGCAAGTATTGACGAAAATGTACCACTGTCTTGAAGTAGAATATGTTACGAATTTTTTTTTATCAGAGTGATAATTAAAAGTATCTCAGAATTATTAATGCATGAATTGACACAGATCAGAAAAATTTGGCTTTGTCCTTATAGGGGTACTTCGGGGAAGTTAAGAAAAATAAAAATGCCCCAAAACCACCACACTACCTATTCTGTATCCCCTGTAGTTATCCATGTGGTTTTGGCATTCCTTGTTTGCAGTCCAGACTACAACTCCCAGCAGTCAGAGCGTCTCTGTGTAATTGCTGCCAGCCAATTGCTTTCACTATCTGTGTGCATGCTGTGTAGTTGTACACACACACGGTACAGCTCTTTTCTTTCAGACTATTCTTCCTCCAGCAATAATCATGCTGTGCTCTGAATGGCAGCAGTCAGTGATAAGATCTATACAGGAAAAGAGCAGCATTATGAGCTGATCAGACTAAGGAATCTTCACTCTTCTTCTCTCACAGCAAGCTCTTCACATGTGGAAGGGAGGGGAGGTGTGCCTGTGAAGCCAAAGCTCTAGACAAGACAGAAATCATGTGGTGTTGTCTTGAAGGGTGGGGGCTAGGTTTCACTGAGGGGTTTACACCATGACAAGCAGGTTCTGAGAATGACGTCTTTCTCTCACTCCCTGCATGTAAGTGACAGCTGAAAGAAGAAACCTGCTCTATATAGCTAATGAATGATATTTAGACAAATACATAGGTTGGTGAGAGGGAAAGGATGGGTTATGGGTTTAGTTCCCCGGAGTACCCCTTTAAGGGGTTAAAGTGTTTTCCTACCAACAAAACCTTTCACAAGATTGAGAATGGTATGATCACTGTGGGTAAGGGACAAGAGTTTTAGCGGAAAAACTCCATTGAGTTTCATTTGACTGAATGTCGTTGCCAGAAGTGTCTGGCAAGGGCTTATTTTTCATATCCCCCTCCCCCCCCCCAAAAAAAAAAAAGAAAAAAAAGGGGCATAAGTATTTATTGGGTGAGGAGGACTAGCTGCTGACCACCTTAAGTGGGCACTTTCAGATGTAAAAACTTTTATTTAATGTTGTACATCATGGCAAAACAATAGTTTTTCTAAAATACTTCATAAGTATATAGGGGTCCTCAAACCTCCTGGGACACTGATGAGTCCCACAGCAGCATGAGTGTGTCCAAGGGTCATGGACACGAGATGGCTAAATGACAAGACTGCAGGAGGAACACAGCCTGCAGCAACACTACTGTAACACAGAGTTTTACCAACCATGTGCCTCTAGCTGTTGCAAAACTACAACTCCAAGCCTGCCTGGACAGTCAAAGGATGTGTGGGCACGCTGGGAGTTGTAGTTTTGAAAAAGCAGTAGGCACACAGCTGAAGGCACACACCTTTAACCCCTTAAGGACATAGGGCGTACGCCCCCGTTTCCAAGTCCTTAAGGACCGAGGGCGTATGGATACGCCCTGAGCATTTCCGGCCCCCACCGCTAGCCGGAGGGGAGCCGGAGCCGGATGCCTGCTGAAATCGTTCAGCAGGCATCCCGGCATATTGCCCAGGGGGGTCATTATGTCCCCCCATGTCGGCGATTGCCGCAGATCGCTGGACAATTCAGTCCAGCGATCTGCGGCAGATTCCGGGTCAAACGGGTCTCCAGTGACCCGATGACCCGGAATTACTGGCTGATCGGGGCCGTCTGAGACGGCCCCGAACAGCCATTACCAGCAGGGGTGAGGTGGCACTGGTGCCACCTCACGATCGCCCTGATTCGTCGGCCGGATTACCGGCCGACCAATCAGGGCGCCTGCTGCGGGTGTCACTCCCGCAACCCGCTCCGCCCCTCTTCCGGAGGACGTGAGCGGGTGCGGGAAGACGACCCCCGGTGCTGGGGACCCCGATCCCCGGCGTCACTGTTGGGATCGGGGCCCCAGGAGCAGCGGCGGCGGCGGCGACGACGAGGGACTGACCTGTGCTGCTGGATCGTTGGAGGTGAGTGACAGCTTCCTGCTGTTGCTTAGCAATAGCTCCCAGCATGCAACAAGGGCATGCTGGGAGCTGTAGTTATGCAACAGTAGGAGGCAGACCACCACAACTCCCAGCATGCCCTTATGGGCATGCTGGGACTTGTAGTTTTGCAACAGCTGAAGGCACATTCTTTCTATGTAAAAGTGTACCTTCAGCTGTTGTGTAACTACAACTCCCAGCTTGCACAATCAGCTAAAGTGCATGCTGGGAGTTGTAGTGGTGCATCTGGTGGTTGCATAACTACAACTCCCAGCATGCCCGTTGGCTGTCTGTCGGTGACTGCTGAGAGTTGTAGTTTTGCAACAGCTGAAGGCACACTGAGTTAAGTAGTAAACCAGTGTGTCTCCAGCTGTTGCATAACTACAATCCCCAGCATCCCCAGCCAATGTAGTATGCCTCCGGCTGTTGCATAACTACAAGACCCAGCATGCCCTTCCGCTGTCCGTACATGCTGGGGGTTGTAGCTTTTGCAACAGCTGAAGGCACACTGGTTGCAAAACACTGAGTTTGTTACCAAACTCGGTGTTTCACAACCTGTGTGTCTCCAGCTGTTGCAAAACTACAACTCCCAGCATGCACTGATATACCGTACATGCTGGGAGTTGTAGTTTTGCAACAGCTGGATGTTTCCCCCCCCCAATGTGAATGTACAGGGTACACTCACATGGGCGGAGGATTACAGTAAGTATCCGGCTGCAAGATTGAGCTGCGGCAAATTTTCTGTCGCAGCTCAAACTGCCAGCGAGAAACTACTGTGAACCCCCCGCCCGTGTGACTGTACCCTAAAAACACTACACTACACTAACACACAATAAAATAAAAAGTAAAAAACACTACATATACACATACCCCTACACAGCCCCCCTCCTCTCCCCAATAAAAATGAAAAACGTCTGGTACGTCACTGTTTCCAAAACGGAGCCTCCAGCGGTTGCAAAACTACAACTCCCAGCATGCACTGATAGACTGTACATGCTGGGAGTTGTAGTTTTGCAACAGCTGGATGTCCCCCCCCCCCCCCAATGTGAACGTACAGGGTACACTCACATGGGCGGAGGATTACAGTAAGTATCCGGCTGCAAGTTTGAGCTGCGTCAAATTTTCTGCCGCAGCTCAAACTGCCAGCGAGAAACTACTGTGAACCCCCGCTCGTGTGACGGTACCCTAAAAACACTAAACTACACTACCACAAAATAAAATAAAAAGTAAAAAACACTACATATACACATACCCCTACACAGCCCCCCTCCCCTCCCCAATAAAAATGAAAAACGTCTGGTACGCCACTGTTTCCAGAACGGAGCCTCCAGCTGTTGCAAAACAACTACTCCCAGTATTGCCAGATAGCCACTGACTGTCCAGGCATGCTGGGAGTTTTACAACAGCTGGAGGCCCCCTGTTTGGGAATCACTGGCGTAGAATCCCCCTATGTCCACCCCTATGCAATCCCTAATTTAGGCCTCAAATGCGCATGGCACTCTCACTTTGGAGCCCTGTCGTATTTCAAGGCAACAGTTTAGGGCCACATATGGGGTATGGCCGTACTCGGGAGAAATTGGGCTTCAAATTTTGTGGGGTAGTTTTTGCTATTACCCTTTTTAAAAATGTAAAATTTTTGGGAAAACAAGCATTTTAGGTAAAAAAAAAAATTTTTTTTTTACATATACAAAAGTCATAAAACACCTGTGGGGTATAAAGGTTCACTTAACCCCTTGTTACGTTCCCCGAGGGGTCTAGTTTCCAAAATGGTATGCCATGTGTTTTTTTTTGCTGTCCTGGCACCATAGGGGCTTCCTAAATGCGGCATGCCCCCAGAGCAAAATTTGCTTTCAAAAAGCCAAACGTGACTCCTTCTCTTCTGAGACCTGTAGTGCGCCAGCAGAGCACTTTTCACCCCCATATGGGGTGTTTTCTGAATCGGGAGAAATTGGGCTTCAAATTTTGGGGGGTGTTTTCTGCTATTACCCTTTTTAAAAATGTAAAAATTTTGGGAAACCAAGCATTTTAGGTAAAAAAAAAAAAATGTTCACATATGCAAAAGTCGTGAAACACCTGTAGGGTATTAAGGTTCACATTACCCCTTGTTACGTTCCCCGAGGGGTCTAGTTTCCAAAATGGTATGCCATGTGTTATTTTTTTGCTGTTCTGGCACCATAGGGGCTTCCTAAATGCGGCATGCCCCCAGAGCAAAATTTGCTTTCAAAAAGCCAAATGTGACTCCTTCTGTTCTGAGACCTGTAGTGCACCAGCAGAGCACTTTTCACCCCCATATGGGGTGTTTTCTGAATCGGGAGAAATTGGGCTTCAAATTTTGGGGGGTATTTCCTGCTATTACCCTTTTTAAAAATGTTAACATTTTGGGAAACCAAGCATATTAGGTAAAAAATAAAAAAAAATGTTTACATATGCAAAAGTCGTGAAACACCTGTAGGGTATTAAGGTTCACATTACCCCTTGTTACGTTCCCCGAGGGGTCTAGTTTCCAAAATGGTATGCCATGTGGTTTTTTTTTGCTGTTCTGGCACCATAGGGGCTTCCTAAATGCGGCATGCCCCCAGAGCAAAATTTGCTTTCAAAAAGCCAAATGTGACTCCTTCTCTTCTGAGACCTGTAGTGCGCCAGCAGAGCAATTTTCACCCCCATATGGGGTGTTTTCTGAATCGGGAGAAATTGGGTTTCAAATTTTGGGGGGTATTTTCTGCTAATACACTTTTTAAAAATGTAAAATTTTTGGGAAACCAAGCATTTTAGGTAAAAAATATATAATTTTTTTTCCATATGCTAAAGTCGTGAAACACCTGTGGGGTATTAAGGTTCACTTTACCCCTTGTTACGTTCCCTGAGGAGTCTAGTTTCCAAAATGGTATGCCATGTGTGTTTTTTTGCTGTTCTGGCACCATAGGGGCTTCCTAAAGGTGACATGCCCCCCAAAAACCATTTGACGCTCCTTCCCTTCTGAGCCCTCTACTGCGCCCGCTGAACAATTAACATAGACATATGAGGTATGTGCTTACTCGAGAGAAATTGGGTTTCAAATACAAGTAAAAATTTTCTCCTTTTTACCCCTTTCAAAAATTCAAAAATTGGGTCTACAAGAAAATGCGAGTGTAAAAAATGAAGATTTTGAATTTTCTCCTTCACTTTGCTGCTATTCCTGTGAAACACCTAAAGGGTTAATACACTTACTGAATGTCATTTTGAATACTTTGGGGGGTGTAGTTTTTATAATGGGGTCTTTTATGGGGCATTTCTAATATGAAGACCCTTCAAATCCACTTCAAACGTGAACTGGTCCATGAAAAATAGCGAGTTTGAAAATTTTGTGAAAAATGTCAAAATTGCTGCTGAACTTTGAAGCCCTCTGGTGTCTTCCAAAAGTAAAAACTCATAAATTTTATGATGCAAACATAAAGTAGACATATTGTATATGTGAACCCAAAAAAAATATATTTTGAATATCCATTTTCCTTACAAGCAGAGAGCTTCAAAGTTAGAAAAATGCAAAATTTTCATTTTTTTCATCAAATTTGGTGATTTTTCACCAAGAAAGGATGCAAGTTACCATAAAATTTTACCACTAAGTTAAAGTAGAATATGTCACGAAAAAACAATCTCGGAATCAGAATAATAACTAAAAGCATTTCAGAGTTATTAATGTTTAAAGTGACAGTGGTCAAAATTGCAAAAAACGCTCCGGTCCTTAAGGTGAAAAAGGGCTCGGTCCTTAAGGGGTTAAAGGGGTACTCCTCCCCTAGACATCTTATCCCCTATCCAAAGGATAGGGGATAAGAGGTCTTATCGCAGGGGACCCACCGCTGGGGATCCCCGCAATATAGCATGCGTCACCCACCTGTTTCTGCTCCGGAAGCGCTGGAGGGTCTGGGTCCTGACCACCGGAACGGAAATCCGTGACGTCACGACTTCGTCCCCATGTGATGTCACGCTCCATCCCCTCAATGCAAGTCTATGGGAGGGGGCATGACGGCGGGACCCCCGCGATCAGACATCTTATCATATAAGATGTCTAGGGGTGGAGTACCCCTTTAAAACACTTTTCACTTACATTGTAGCATAATTACAGTGCAGGTTCCACAGCCAAAATTGTTAACTCAGCCCATGCCTATATTCACAGTGCTAATGATTTCACAATTTAACAAGTGTTTGTTTTCCCTTTTGTTATATGTAAGGTGTGCGTGGCACATTTTTGCTCACAGTTGAAGATGGGGGTGCTGCCCAAAAGGCTGGTGTTCCTCAAGGAGCTCGACTGCTTGAAGTTAATGGTGAAAGTATTGTGAGCTTAACAATGAGCCAGCTAAATAAAAAGGTAAAATATTGAATACATGGTTTATACTATATTATTTAGAAAATGTATGCTAGACCGCTCTGTCAGAAGAGTAAAATGTGAGCTATAGTTTTTAAACAACTGGAGAGCTGCAGGTTGGTAAACAAAACTCTCTAAACAATTTGTTCCCCTGAGAATACTTTTATGTCCTGGTAGGTTGCTGCATTTCATCGCTGCTCTGGGAGAGCGGATGTCTCCTCTTGCTGGTTCCCTAAACGAGCTGAGAGAGGCAGGCAGCTTTGGGGCACAGGTGCTGCTTGCCAGACAGTTATCAGCCTCTGTCTGGGTGTGGACCGCCATACACTAGTTGAGTATCACTGGAATATACAATAACCTGTCTCCAAACTTGTTGCATGTATCAGGCTTGATATTTTGATAATAAGTAATGAAATTTGAAGTATAAAAACAATTATGTTGGATTGTTGTGTTTCTGTATGTACTGTATGTTAAAGCAGGGGCAGACTAACACATCAGGCACTGCCTCCATCATGTTCTTTCTCTTTTTAGTTATATCTTAGGGGACGTTTCTGGTTTCTGCCTGCACTTGTCTGCAGGACCCACTTTCCTCCGGCAGTTCCTCTTGCTCTCAGACTGTTTCATGCTCTCTGCAGTTGGGACAGAAGAGCATTAATAAGGTCGGGGGGGGGGGGGGGGGCATATACAGTGCATGGTGAACAAACAGGGAAAAAGGGTGATCCTTGGCAATATCTGGATCTAGTCAGCTGACACCTCCCACTCACAAGCACTCCTGCGCACAGCCCAGCCGCACAGCAGAAGAATGGGGGGAAAAACACAGCCCGACGCTTGAAGTGCAGTTAAAATGGAGAAGATGTTATTGGAGCATGTTTAGGAACACACGGGTAGGATACAAACATTGACTCATTTCAGATCCTTACTTATGGCTAACTATATAGAAAAAGAACAAGCATTTATAGTTCTGCAAGGTCATGTGCAAGTGACATCACCCATAATTAAAATACCTAAAAAGAAGGATACTTACTGTACAAAACATGTATAACTGGATCTACTTCTACATAATATAGTACACTGTACACAGTACACAGGGAAATATATAACTATCACAGCCCAATAAAAGTCACTAATACGTCAAAATAAGGTCTTGCTTATAGTTCATTCCATTAGGTTGTCTCGTATCCAGAATACAAATCCAAAAGGATTCTCTGTTTAACAATTTGTCTTAAATCTCCACCCCTAATATTTCTTTTTACCCTCTTCACCGCATTGACACTTAAGGGTGCGTTCACACGCTAGTAGCTAGCAGCGAGTTTCCCGCTGCAGGAAACCCACTGCGAGTTACACTATCATTGATTTAACTGGGTCCGCGGACAGTCCGCAAATCTGACACTATTGCGGACTGTCTATGGACCCATTCAAATAAATGGTAGTGTAACTCGCAGCAGGTTTCCCACAGCGTGAAACCCGCTGCTAGTAATAGCATGTGAATGCACCCTAAAGAAGACAAATTTCCGTCATGAAAATCATGGAAATGTTTGGTTAATGCAGAAACATTCACTTGGGCACTGTTCACATCAGAAACATGCTTTTTTATATGCGTCTTTAGGAAGTTTGATGTGCAACCAACATATTGACAATTGCATATAGTACACAATTTTTAGGGATTGGAGAATATAAAAAAGTTCAATAAACTCCTTTTCAAACATGTAATTATCACTGCATTTACGCTGTAATCTAACCCATTCACCATAGAGATATATCTTACCACATGTTGTGGATGACATAAATCCGCTTCCTTAGGTTCAATACTCCCCCCTAGCTTATTCTTAGAACACATCTAGTAGAACATGGTTGGATTATCCAGGTAAGTGGAGAGGGGGACAAAAAAAGATGTATTTCGTGTAGACATATTCCAGAAATTATTTTTTTTAACAAATCATATGTTAATTGTAACGCTACATCAGTAGTGTATTTCATGCGTATGGAGAGTGGGTGGAGTAGTTGATTAATTAGCAGCTGATAAATTGCAACTGTTTGCAGCCAGCTATCCCTTTGCATTCACTACCAGGCAGTGGAAGAGAGAGGGGGTGTCTGGTAACTATAAAAGAAAGTATACTAAGCGATTATGTGTCTGTATACAAGAGTGTGAAGTATACATGTGAGTGTAAGAATAAAAGTGAGAGGGACTTAAAATTAAGGGAATTCTGTAAGAAGTACTGTGAGCATTGAGTGCATTTCTGTGAGTTTTTTTCCCCTCTCTTTCTCTGTCTGGGAGGAATTCAGGTGGAGTGGGTAGAGTAGGTAATGAATTACAAGCTGATAAATTGCAGCTGTTAGCAGCGAGCTAGCCCTTTGCATTCACTTCCAGACAGTGGTAACTATAAAAGAAAGTATACTAAGCGATTGTGTGAGCTAGTGATTGTGTGTCTGTATACAAGAGTGTGAAGTATACAAGTGAGTGTAAGTATAAAAGTGAGAGGGACTTAAAATAAGGGAATACTGTAAGAAGTATTGTGAGTAGAAAAAAATGAAAAAAATGTAGTATGATCCGAATTTATTTGCGTTGACCCTATATTAAAAACGGCTCTTTCTGGACTACAGAGAGCCTTAATAGGGGTGTAGAACACTTTGCTTTGTTCTAACACGCATATGGAGTGTGCTGGGGTAGTAAAATAATACTGTTATTCAGAATGACATGCAGATTACAGGCATCACTTTTAGAATCATTGCCGCAGAGGGGCACAATGACAGAGCCTGGAGCTGGTATCAGTATGAGGAGACCATATAGTGGCTGAATGACACAGCGTGGAGGTGTTGGCAGCATGAGGAGACCATACAGTGGCTAAATGACACAGCGTGGAGGTGTTGGCAGCATGAGGAAACCATATAGTGGCTGAATGACACAGCTTGGATGTGACTGAAGCATGAGGAGACCATATAGTGGCTGAATGACACAGCGTAGAGGTGTTGGCAGCATGAGGAGTTTAGTGGTCTCTAAACTGTAGCCCTCCAGATGTTGCAAAACTACAACTCCCAGCATGCCCAGACAGTCTGGGCATGCTTGGAGTTGTAGTTTGCAACATCTGGAGGGCTACAGTTTGGAGGCCACTGTTCTTCCCCAGTTGATGCATAACTACAACTCCTAGCATGCCCAGACTGTCCAGGCATGCTGGGAGTTGTAGTTCTGCAACATCTGAAGGGCCAGATATTGCAGAACTACACGCCCAGCATCCCTGATTGTCTGGCCGTGCTGGGAATTGTAGTTTTGCAACAGCTGTAGGCACACTGGTTGGGAAACACTGAGCTAGAGTCTGTTTCCTAACTCAGTGATTCCAACCCGTGTGCCTCCAGCTGTTGCAAAACTGCAACTCCCAGAGTGCACTGACAGACCGTACATGCTGGGAGTTGTAGTCTTGCAACAGCTGGAGGCACATGGGTTGGAATCACTGAGCTAGAGTCTGTTTTCTAACTCAGTGGTTCCCCACCAGTGTGCCTACAGCTGTTGTAAAACTACAACTCCCAGCATGTACGGTCTGTCAGTACATTCTGGGAGTTGTCATTTTGCCACAGCTGAAGGTTTGGGGCGCCCCCGCCCCCTTGGGGCGCCCGCCCCCCACATGTGAATGTACAGGGTACATTCACACAGGCGGATTTACAGTGGGTTTCCTTCAAGGAAACTTACTGTGAACCCCTGCCTGTGTGAATGTACCATAAAAACATTACACTACACTAACAAATGATTAAAAGTAAAACACTACACACACACCCCCTTACACGTCGCCCCCCCCCCCCCAATAAAAATGAAAAATGTCTCACACGGCAGTGTTTCCTAAACGGCGCCTCCAGCTGTGGCAAAACTACAACTCCCAGTGTTGCCGGACAGTCATAGACTGTCCTGGCAGGCTGGGAGTCTTGCAGCAGCTGGAGGCACTCTGTGGGAGACACTGCTGTAGGGTTTTGGTGGAGACAAGCCCCATCCTTGTAACCGGGTCCACCCCTACTGCAAATTCCTTATTCAGGCCTCAAATGCGCATAGCGCTCTCTCACTTCAGAGCCCTGTCGTATTTCAAGGCAACAGTTTAGGGCCACATATGGGGTATCTCCGTATTCGGGAGAAATTGTGTTACAAAGTTTGGGGGGATTTTTCTCCCATTACCCTTTGTAGAAATGGTCAATTTTGGTTAAAAAACCTGCACTTTAGTGAAATTTATTTTTTTTCATTTACACATCCGAATATAACGAAAAGTCGTCTAACACCTGTGGGGTGTTAAGGCTCACTGGACCCCTTGTTACGTGCCTTGAGGGGTGTAATTTTCAAAATAGTATGCCATGTGTTTTTTTTTGCTGTTCTGGCACCATAGGGGCTTCCTAAATGCGACATGCCCCCAAAAACCATTTCCGCAAAACTCACTCTCCAAAATCCCATTGTCGCTTCTTCCTTTCTGAGCCCTCTACTGCGCCCGCCGAACACTTGACATACACACATGAGGTATTTCCATACTCGAGATAAATTGGGTTACAAATGTTGGGGGGCTTTTTCTCCTTTTACCCCTTGTAAAATTTCAAAAACTGGGTCTACAAGAACATGCGAGTGTAAAAAATTAAGATTTTGAATTTTCTCCTTCACTTTGATGCTATTCCTGTGAAACACCTAAAGGGTTAACAAACTTACTGAATGTCATTTTGAATACTTTGAGGGGTGCAGTTTTTATAATGGGGTAATTTATGGGGTATTTCTAATATGAAGGCCCTTCAAATCCACTTCAAAACTGAACTGGCCCCTAAAAAATTCCGATTTTGAAAATTTTGTGAAGAATTGGAAAATTGCTTCTGAACTTTTAAGCCCTCTGATGTTTTCCAAAAGTAAAAACATGTCAACTTTATGATGCAAACATAAAGTAGACATATTGTATATGTGAATCAAATTATTTATTTAGAATGTTTATTTTCCTTTCAAGCAGAGAGCTTCAAAGTTAGAAAAATGCAAAATTTTTTATTTTTTCATATAATTTTGGAATTTTTCACCAAGAAACGATGCAAGTATCGACAAAAATTTACCACTAACATAAAGTAGAATATGTCACGAAAAAACTATCTCGGAATCAGAATGAAAAGTAAAAGCATCCCAGAGTTATTAATGCTTAAAGTGACAGTGGTCAGAATTGCAAAAAATGCTCCCGTCCTTAGGGTTATAATGGGCTCCGTCCCCAAGGAGTTAAGGGGTTAAGGATGCAGGGTTTTTCCTTTTTTGCATTTTAATTTTTTCCTCATAACCTTCTAAAAATCATAACGCTTTCAATTTTGCACATAAAATTCCATATGATGGCTTATTTTTTGCGCCACCAATTCTATCTTGCAGTTACATTAGTAATTTTACCCAAAAATCCACGGCAAAATGGAAAATAAATTCATGGTGCGACAAAATTGAAGAAAAAATTTCCTTTTGTGGGGCTTCCGTTTCTACGCAGTGCATTTTTTGGTAAAAATAACACCTCAGCTTTATTCTGTAGGTCCATACGGTTAAAATGATACCTTACTTGTATAGGTTGGATATTGTCGTACTGCGGAAAAAAATCATAACTACATGCAGGAAGATTTATATGTTAAAAATTCTCATCTTCTAACCCCTATAACTTTTTTATTTTTCTGCATATGGGCCGGTATTAGAACACATTTTTTGCGCCGTGTTCTGAAGTTTTTATCGGTACCATTTTTGTATTGATCGGACTTTTTGATCACTTTTTATAAATTTTTTCATGATATAAAAAGTGACCAAAAATTCGCTATTTTGGACTTTGGAATTTTTTGGCGCGTACGCCAATGACCGTGCAATTTAATTAACGATATATTTATATAGTTCAGAAATTTCCACATGCGGCTATACCACATATGTTTATTTTTATTTACACAGTTTTTTTATGGGAAAAGGGGGGTGATTCAAACTTTTAGGGAAGGTGTTAAATGACCTTTGTTAACTTATTTTTTCCCTTAGGGAGCTTTAGCACTGCACACACTGATCTCTTATGCTGATCCCTGCAAAGCCATAGCATTGCATGGATCAGCGAGATAGGGGCTCGATTGCTCAAGCCTGTAGCTCAGGCTTGGAGCAATCAAACCCAGATCGGACACAACGGAGCAAGGTAAAGGGGTCTCCGTTCGCGCCCTAGCTGATCGGAACATCCCGATTTTATCAGCCCGACTGAGCTGCCGGGAAGCGTTTACTTTCACTTTCAGATGTGCCGGTCAACTTTGATCGCCGCGTCTGACGGGTTAATAGCGTGCGGCACAATGATCGGTGCCACGCGCTGTTAGCCCAGGGTCCCGGGTATGAATAGCAGCCGGGACTGACCCTGTGTGATGCGGGGTCATGGTGTGACCCCGTTTTAAAGACCTGGACCAGATTTTGGGGCTTACAGGTATGCCCTACGTCCTTAACAGGTTAAGCCCAGACCCAGCAGCATCAGTAATCTATATATTGGCTGAATGACAAAGCCTGGAGTTGGCTGAAGCATGAGAAGACCATATAGTGGCACAGCCTGGAGTTTGTGACAGCATGACTAGACCATATAGTGGCTGAATGGCACATCCTGGAGTTTGTGGCAGCACAAAGAGACCATATAGTGTCTGAATGGCACAGCCTGGAAGTGGCTGAAGCATGAGTAGACCATGTAGTGTCTGAATGGCACAGCCTGGAGTTTGTGGCAGAATGAAGAGACCATATAGTGTCTGAATGGCACAGCCTGGAAGTGGCTGAAGCATGAGGAGACCATATAGTGTCTGAATGGTACAGCCTGGAGTTTGTGGCAGAATGAAGAGACCATATAGTGACTGAATGGCACAGCCTGGAGGTGGCTGAAGCATGAGGAGACCATATAGTGTCTGAATGGCACAGCCTGGAGTTTGTGGCAGCACGAAGAGACCATATAGCAGATCTGGGCATTTTACTGCCCACGGGCCACATACGGCCCTTGGATTGGCTCTGACCGGCCCGCGCTGACTGTCGGCCGTACAATGCCCAGGTCTGACACCACCAGCCTGTGACAGGGAGAGTTCCGCGCAATAACAGGAAGAGATTGTACAGTGCAGGGGAGGGGGCGTGCACCTCATGTCTCCTCTCTCCCCCTCACCCGCCTTCTCTCTGCCATGCAGTCTTACAACCCTCCATAGGCAGAGCAGGGAGGGGAGAGGAGGAGAGGCCATGTATCTTGTCTCCCTCTGCTGCGCAGGGCGGGTGAGTGTCTGTGTATATATGTGTCTGAGTGTGATTATATGTGTCTGTGTATATATGTGTCTGTGATTATATGTGTCTGTGTGGGGGACAACTAATCTGGGGTACAACTATGCTGCCTTATCTGGGGGGCAACTATACTAATCTGGGGTACAACTATGCTGCCTTATCTGGGGGACAACTATGCTCCTAATCTCGGGGAAAACTTTGCTCCTAATCTGGGGGACAACTATGCTGCCTAATCTGGGTGACAACTATGCTGCCTAATCTGGGGGACAACTATGCTGCCTAATCTGGGGGACAACTATGCTCCTAATCTGGGGGACAACTCTGCTCCTGATCTGGGGGACAACTATGCTCCTACTCTGGGGGACAACTATGCTCCTAATCTGGGGGACAACTATACTGATCTGGGGGACAACTATGCTCCTAATCTGGGGGACAACTATACTGATCTGGGGGACAACTATGCTCCTAATCTGGGGGACAACTATACTGATCTGGGGGACAACTATGCTCCTAATCTGAGGGACAACTATGCTGCCTAATCTGGGGGACAAGTATGCTCCTAATCTGGGGAACAGCTATGCTGCCTAATCTGGGGGACAGCTATGCTCCTAATCTGGGGGACAATTTTGCTCCTAATCTGGGGGACAACTATGTTGTCTAATCTGGGGGACAACTATGCTCCTAATCTGGGGGACAACTATGCTCCTAATCTTGGGGACAACTATGATCCTAATCTGGGGGACAACTATGCTGCCTAATCTGGGGGACATCTATGCTGCCTAATCTGGGGGACAACTATGCTCCTAATCTGGAGGACAACTATGCTGCCTCATCTGGGGGACAGCTATGCTCCTAATCTGGGGCACAACTATGCTCCTAATCTGGGGGACAACTATGTTGCCTAATTTGGGGGACAACTATACTGCCTAATCTGGGGGACAATGATGCTGCCTAATCTGGGTGACAACTATGCTCCTAATCTGGGGGACAACTATGCTCCTAATCTGGGGGAAAACTATGCTCCTAATCTGGGGGAAAACCATGCTCCTAATCTGGGGGACAACTATGCTCCTAATCTGGGGGACAACTATGCTGCCTGATCTGGAGGACAACTATGCTCCTAATCTGGGGGACAACTATGCTGCCTGATCTGGAGGACAACTATGCTCCTAATCTGGGGGACAACTATGCTGCTTAATCTGGGGGACAACTATGCTGCCTGATCTGGGGGACAACTATGCTGCCTAATCTGCGGGACAACTATGCTGCCTGATCTGGGGGACAACTATGCTCCTAATCTGGGGGACAACTATGCTGCCTAATCTGGGGGAAAAACTACCCGACCCTCCATAATATTTTTAGTTTCTCATGTGGCCCCATGGGAAAAATAATTGCCCACCCCTGCCATATAGTGTCTGAATGGCACAGCCTGGAAGTGGCTGAAGCATGAGGAGACCATATAGTGTCTGAATGGCACAGCCTGGAGTTTGTGGCAGAATGAAGAGACCATATAGTGACTGAATGGCACAGCCTGGAGGTGGCTGAAGCATGAGGAGACCATACAGTGTCTGAATGGCACAGCCTGGAGTTATCGGCATATGAGGAGACAATAGGGCCTCACAATCTCTAAGAATAAAAAAAGAATTTTGAAATTTCCTTTGAAGATGTATTGTACCTAGTGCTATCATAAACATATATATATAGGTAATTTCCTAGACCCAACAGCATCACTAAACCATTTAGTTGCTGAATGACACAGACTGGAGCTGGCTGAAGAATCAGTAAACCATATATTGGATGAATGGCACAGCCTGGAGGTTGCTGAAGCATCAGTAAACCATGTTTTGGATGAATGGCACAGCCTGGAGTTAGCTGAAGCATGAAAAGAGACCATATAGTGGTGGCTGAATGAGACAGCCTGGAGGTGGCACTAGCAGCAACAGGAGTTCTGAAAGTGACCTGGTGGCAGAGTGGTGCGGTGGGTGGCACTACCAGTACCCAGTGACGAAGGTGGTTGAAAAAAGATCTGATGCAGAGGAATGTTTGTAACTGGGGAGTAGCACCTTAAACCTGTTGGCACTATCCATATTTGTGAAGTGTTGGTGTGGCACCATGGTCAATCTAATCTCATGCATCAGGCATTGGTGGTTGGAAATCCTGGCTGATCCATGCCTGATTCATCTTCACAAAGGTCAGTCTTTCCACATTTTTCGTGGACAGACAAGTTCTCCTTGGGGTGACTATGGCCCCCGCCGCACTAAACACCCGCTTTGATGTCCCACTACTTGCCAGGCAGGACAGCTTTTCCAGGGCAAACTCTGCTAGTTGCGGCCACAAATCAAGTTTGGCTGCCCAGAAGTCCAGCGGATCTTCAAGGTGTGTTGGCATGGGCATGTCAAGGTATGCCACCACCTGCTTGTTCAGGTCCTGCTCCAGGTGTACCTGCTGCTGATGAGTTGCTTCACTATGCGGGTGAAGAAAGCTACTCATCAGCGACTGTAGACTCAGGTTGCCGCTGATGGAGATGGTACTGCTCCTTTTATTCCACCCCTCCCCAGCAGCCATGTCAGTGGAAGGTGAGCGCAGGGGGCCACCCAATTCAGAACTGCGAGAGATAGATGATGGCGCTGATAGGCATCGGCCAACTGATTACATAGGGTGACTCTGTAGTAGGTCATTTTGTTCTCCCTCTCAGTGGGTATTAAAAAGCCCGTATTTTGTGGCGATGGTGAGGGTCCAATAAGGTGGAGATTAAGAAGTCATCCCGCTGCCGAATGGTGACAATTAGACAGTCACTACACAAGCAAGTGAGCATGCATCATGCCATTTGTGCAAGTGACTCGGAGGGACTCCCAGCCTCCATCTCCACTGCATACTGCCACGGTGTGTCTGGGTCCTCTGTCTCGCCTTCCTTATAACCCTCTAGCTCCTCTGGCTGCTCCTGCTCCTCCTCTCCTGTCAGATTACTAGAAAAACCTAAACTGTGCTCCACTGTGCCCCACCTCCTCCTCCTCCAGTTCAGCCCCCACAGGGCTCATGTGGCCATGAGATGTAGGCACCCCGTCTCCAGTGCACTGACCAGCCATCGTATCCAACAAATGTTGTAAGAAATGAAGCAGTGGAATTACGTTGTTCGTCCCGTAATCCTGGCGATTTATTAACCTCTTAAGGACACGTCCAATGGCCCTTAACCGTGCTCCCGACTCGAGCCCGTTTAATACCGGCTGGCCCCCAGCTGATTCCTGTAGCTGGAGGCCGGTGTTAATAGCTGGCATGCGCCGATCACCGTGGGCGGCTATTAACCCTTTAAATCGCCACTGTCAAAGTTGACAGCGGCATCTAAAGGTGCCTGTATTCAGGCTCTGGTGGTCCAGTGGGGTGGATCGCCCCCCAGCAGCGTGATCGCGGGGGGGGGCAATCCACTGCTGAGGCAGCCTGAGGGCTTACCTCTCCTTCCGGGTCGGCTCCGGCTCTCTGAATGATACAGCCTGGCAGAGCCAGGCTTTATCATTCGAGTGCAGAGCACACAGATGAATGGGATTGTATGTAATCCCATTGATCTGTATGAGGAGTCAAATGATTCCTCCTAAAAGTCCCCTAATGAGACTAAAAGTGTAAAAATAAAAGTTTAAAAAAAGTTTCATAAAACACACACATTAACCCCTTCCTTATTAAAAGTTTAAATCACCCCCCTTTTCCCAAATTACATATAAAAATATATAAACATTATAAAAATAAACATATGATATCTCTGCGTGCGTTAATCTTTGAACTATAAAAATATATTGTAAATTAAACCACATAGTCAATAGCGTACGCGCAAAAAAATTCCAAAGTCCAAAAATTGCGTATTTTTGGTCACTTTTCATACTGTAAAAAAAGGAATAAAATGCAATCAAAAAGTCTGATCAAAACAAAAATGGTACCGAATAAAATTTAAGGGGTTAATAATGTGGATTCCTCAAAAAGGCCTGAGCAAATGGCAGGTGTCACGTATGAGCTGCCACTGGTTCACATTGCAGCTACACAGGGGAGTACCCCTATCTGCTTGGATCATCAAGAAATTGGTGATGGCTTTTCTTTGTTTGTACAGTGGGTCCAACATATGAAGGATGGAATTCCATTGTGTGGCAATGTCACAAATCAGACTATGTTTGGGGATACCGTTCTGACGCTGCACCTCAAGGAGGGTGTGCTTTGCAGTGTACGAGTGGCTGAAGTGCATGCAAAGTTTCCTTCCCATTGTTAGGATGTCTTGCAAATGAAGGAACACTTTAGGAACTGCTTCACAACCAGATTGAACATGTGTGCCTTGCAGGGCACATGGCTCAGCCTTCCCAGTAACAGCGCATGCAAGATGTTCTTCCCATTGTCAGTCACTATGGTTCCCATTTCCAGTTTTCGTGGAGTAAACCATGCTCCGATTTCTTTACGAATGACTTTTAGCAGTTCCTCCCCTGTGTGATTCTTTTCGCCAAAGCAAACCATGTGAAGTACAGCGAGACACCGTCATGCCCTGCACACATGGTATGCTGAAGGGCCACTGAGACTTGTCTGGGCAGTGGAGGCTGAGGACACGGTGGAGGATGAGGAGGTGGAGTCTCACACTGTCACAGGACCAACTGCCTGAGAGCGTGGAGGAGGAAGCGGCGTGACGTGTCCAATTTGTTGTTGTGGCTGTGCAGGAACGACATTCACCCAGTGAGCCGTAAAGGACATGTATTGTCCCTGACATACTTACAGCTCCAGACATTGGTGCTGCCGTGCACTTTGGTACACACCCACAGGCTCAAGGACTGGACAACGTTCTCTTCCACAAAATTGTGCAGGGCTGGTACTGCCTTCTTCGCAGAGAAAAGACGGCTTGGCGCTCTCCACCTCGGCTCCGCACAAGCCATCAGTTCTCTGAAAGGTGCAGAGTCCACCACTTGAAAAAGGACGGACTGCAGCACCAGCAACTCAGACAGGAGCACATTCAGCTTCTGCGCCATGGGATGAATGGGTGAATACTGTTGTCTTATGGAAATGGCTTCGCCGATGGATTGTTGGTGGTATGGCTGACTAAAAGTAGGAGTAGCAGGATCATCTGGAGTGACAGAAGATGGGTATGACACACAGCTCCCTTCGGCTGAGGTGGTGAAGCCTTGGCTGGCTGAAAGAGGGAGCGGCGTGCCACTGGGTGATGCAACAGGCTGGACCACTACATCGGAGCCACAGTTCTCCCAGGCCGCTTTATGGTGGCGAAGCATATGTTAATGCAGGGCCATGGTGCCATCATTGGGACCCTGGCCACGCTTCACCTTCTGCCGACATATCTTGCATGTGGCTATGTGAACCTCCTCCGGATGCTTGATGAAAAACTGCCACACCGCTGAGTAGCTGATTTTCCCACCAACAGTCCGCACTAATTGACTGCTACTGCCGCCGTCTCCAGGAAATACTGTTCCACTACATCCTGGGAATGTAGGCTGCCGTGAAGCAGGTGGTCTCCCCTGGGCATGTTTGGCTCCAGAATTTCCACTACTGCCACCATGCTGACTGCCAACCATGCTACAACCTTGCTGGCTCAGCTGCTGCCTCACGGGCAACCTGCAACTCTCTTCTCCTGTTGATGATGAAGCCCTTTCTGCACCCGGCTTCCAATTGCGATCAGCTTCATCATCATGAACAACTGTCTGCACGTCACTGATATCCTCTAAAGGTTCCTTAACAGTGTCTGCTTCAGGACCCTGAACCCTGGCAACACCGCCTCCCACGTCACTCTCCTCATCATTACTTGCCCACCTAGCAGAGGAAGCGGCGGATGTCTCCTCCAATTGTTGGCTGGGCAGTAGCTGCTGACTGTACTCTATTAGATTGTCCTCAGTGAATAGTGGAGCTGAACCCACAGCATAAGATACTTCAGTAGGGGAGGGAACAGCATAGGACAGAGGCTATGGGAGTACAGGGACTGCTCCCGGGCCATGCCAACTGAGGGCTGTGTCTGACAAACCCACCGACTGTTGACTGGAGGTATCAGATGTCACTTGTCATGAAGTGGATGACCGTGTTAACCAATCGATGACGGCAGATGGGTTGCTGGTCGAGACATGACCGCTAGCTGATACTCCCGGCCCATGCCTTTTGTTTCAACTCCTGCTGCCACTCGCCCCAATTCTGCTGCCACCTCTGCCTGATGAATTTAGGCCTCTGCCACTCCTCTGTGCACATCCTGGCAGTTCTCTGCCTGACATTCTTAGTGCGTATATGAGGGAAGTACAATACGCTTCACTACGCTTAAAACAATATTTGTCTAGAACAGCAGCAGGTGTGTACTTTTGCCTGGACTTTCACTGTATCTAGCCCCGTGGAAGATTAACAGGTACAACATAGTACACTACTTAGATATAGGAATGTGGTATGCACTTATGAGGGCAGAAAAATTCACCACAGTACACTTAAAAAAGTGTCTGAGTAAAATCACCACCCGGTGAGTACTTTTTCCTGGACTTTCACAGTACCTAGGCCCTTGACTGATTAACAGGTACAAAATAGTTCTCTACTTATATGTACATATGTGGAGGAAAAATGTACATATGTGGTACAAATGTACATATGTGGCAGAAAAATGCGGTATAGTACGCTTAAAAAAACGTATTTTAGTAAAACACCAGCTGGTGATTGCTTTTGCCTGGACTTGACAGATTAACAGGTACAAAATAGTACACCACTTAGATGTAGGTATGTGGTATGTACTTATGAGGGCAGGAAAATGCAATACAGTACGCTTAAAGAAACGTATTTTAGTAAAACACCAGCTGGTGATTGCTTTTGCCTGGACTTTCACAGTATGTAGACCCTTGACAGATTAACAGATACCAAATAGTACACTTCTTAGATGTAGGTATGTGTTATCCTCTTCAGGACACAGGGCGTATGGATACGCCCTGCATTCTGAGTCCTTAAGGACCGAGGGCATATCCATACGCCCGTGGGAAATCCGGTCCCCACCGCTAGCCGGTTGGGGACCGGAGCCGGATGCCTGCTGAAATCGTTCAGCAGGCATCGCGGCATATCGCCCATGGGGGTCATTATGTCCCCCCATGTCGGCGATGGCCGCAGATCGCTGGACAATTCAGCCCAGCGATCTTCGGCGATTCCTGGTCAATCGGGTCTCCAGTGACCCGGAATTACAGGCTGTCAGAGACGGCCCCGAACAGCCATAGCCAGTAGGGGTGAGGTGGCACTGGTGCCACCTCACGATCGCCCTGATTCGTCGGCCGGCTTACCGGCCGACCAATCAGGGCACTTGCTGCGGGTGTCACTCCCGCAACCCGCTCCGCCCCTCTTGCGGAGGTCGTGAGCGGGTGCGGGAAGTTGACCCCGGCAGCTGGGGACCACGATCCCCGGAGTCCCTGTTGGGATCGGGGCCCCAGGAGGCGGCGGCGAGGGACTGACCTGTGTGCGGCAGCATGGAGCAGCAGTTGGTGGTGAGTGACAGCCTCCTGCTGTTGCTTAGAAACAGCTCCCAGCATGCAAAAAGGGCATGCTGGGAGCTGTAGTTATGCAACAGCAGGAGGCAGACCACCACAACTCCCAGCATTCCCTTATGGGCATGCTGGGACTTATAGTTTTGCAACAGCTGGAGGCACATTTTTTCTATGGAAAAGTGTACCTTCAGCTGTTGTATAACTACAACCCCCAGCTTGCACAAACAGCTAAAGTGCTTGCTGGGAGTTGTAGTGGTGCATCTGCTGGTTGCATAACTACAACTCCCAGCATGCCCGTTGGCTGTTGGTGACTGCTGAGAGTTGTCGTTTTGAAACAGCCGAAGGCACACTGGTTGTGAAACTCAGTTTTTTTTTTTTTTACCTAACTCAGTGTTTCACGACCGGTGTGCCTCCAGCTGTTGCAAACTACAACTGCCAGCATGCATCGTACATGCTGGGAGTTGTAGTTTTGCAACAGCTGGAGGCACACTGGTTGTGAAACACTGAGTTAGGTCACAAACTCAGTGATACATAACCAGTGTGCCTACAGCTGTTGCAAAACTAAAACTCTCAGCATGTACAGTCTGTCAGCGCATGCTGGGAGTTGTAGTTTTGCAACAGCTGGATGTTCCCCCCCCCCTCCCCAATGTGAACATACAGGGTACACTCACATGGGCGGAGGTTTACAGTAAGTGTCCGGCTGCAAGTTTGAGCTGCAGCAAATTTTCTGCCGCAGCTCAAACTGCCAGCGAGAAACTACTGTGAACCCCCGCCCGTGCAACTGTACCCTAAAAACACTACACTAACACAAAATAAAATAAAAAGTAAAAAACACTACACAATACACATACCCCTACACAGCCCCCCTCCGCAATAAAAATGAAAAACGTCTGGTACGCCACTGTTTCCAAAACGGAGCCTCCAGCTGTTGCAAAACAACTACTCCCAGTATTACCAGAAAGCCACTGACTGTCCTGGCATGCTGGGAGTTTAACAACAGCTGGAGGCACCCTGTTTGGGAATCACTGGCGTAGAATACCCCTATGTCCATCCCTATGCAAGTCCCTAATTTAGGCTTCAAATGCGCATGGCGCTCTCACTTTGGAGCCCTGTCATATTTCAAGGCAACAGTTTAGGGTCACATATGGGGTATCGCCGTACTCGGGAGAAATTGTGTTACAAATTTTGGGGGCTATTGTCTGCTTTTACCCTTTATAAAAATGTGAAATTTTGGGGAAAACAAGCATTTTGGAAAAAAAAATATATATTTTTTTTTACATATGCAAAAAGTTGTGAAACATCTGTGGTGTATAAAGGTTCACTTAACTCCTTGTTACGTTCCCCGAGGGGTCTAGTTCCAATATAGTATGCCATGTGGCTTTTTTTTTTTTTGTTGCCCAGGCACCAAAGGGGCTTCCTAAATGCGGCATGCCCCCAGATCAAAATTTGCTTCTGTAGTGCGCCAGCAGAGCACTTTTCACCCCCATATGGGGTGTTTTCTGAATCGGCAGAAATTGGGCTTCAAATTTTGGGGGGGTATTTTCTGCTATTACCCTTTTTAAAAATGTCAATTTTTTGGGAAAACAAGCATTTTAGGTAAAAATTTATTTTTATTTTTATGAAACACCTGTGGGGTATTAAGGCTCACTTTATCCCATGTTACATTCCCCGAGGGGTCTAGTTTCCAAAATGGTATGCCATGTGTTCTTTTTTCTGTTTTGACACCCTAGGGGCTTCCTAAAAGTGACATGCCCCCCAAAAACCATTTCAGAAAAATGTTCTCTCCAAAATCCCCTTGTCGCTCCTTCGCTTCTGAGCCCTCTACTGCGCCCGCCGAAAACTTTACATAGGCATATGAGGTATGTGCTTACTCGAGAGAAATTGGGCTACAAATACAAGTAAAAATTTTCTCCTTTTACCACTTGCAAAAATTCAAAAATTGGGTTTACAAGAACATGCGAGTGTAAAAAAATGAAGATTTGGAATTTTCTCCTTCACTTTGCTGCTATTCCTGCGAAACACCTAAAGGGTTAAAACACTGTCTGAATGTCATTTTGAATACTTTGGGGGGTGTAGTTTTTATAATGGGATCATTCGTGGGGTATTTCTAATATGAAGACCCTTCAAATCCACTTCAAAACTGAACTGGTTCCTGAAAAATATCGAGTTTGAAAATTTTGTGAAAAATTGGAAAATTGCTGCTGAACTATGAAGCATTCACATGTCTTCCCGAAGTAAAAACTCATCAATTTTATGATGCAAACATAAAGTAGACATATTGTATATGTGAATAAAAATTTTTTTTTCTAATATACATTTTCCTTACAAGCAGAAAGCTTCAAAGTTAGAAAAATGCAAAATTTTCTAATTTTTCATAAAATTTTGGGATTTTTCACCAAGAAAGGATACAAGTTACCACAGAAATTTACTACTATGTTAAAGTAGAATATGTCATGAAAAAACAATCTCAGAATCAGAATGATAACTAAAAGCATTCCAGAGTTATTAACGTTTAAAGTGACAGTGGTCAGATGTGCAAAAAACGCTCTGGTCCTTAAGGCCAAAATGGGCTTGGTCCTTAAGGGGTTATGCACTTATGAGGGCAGAAAAATGCGCTACTGTACGCTTTAAAAATGATATGAGTAAAACCACAGCCGGTGATTACTTTTGGCTGTCCTTTCACAGTATTTGGCCCCTGGACAGATTAACATGCACAAAATAGTACACTACTTAGATGTAGATATGTGGTATGCACTTATGAGGGCAGGAAAATGTGGTACAGGACGCTTAAACGTATTTCAGTAAAACACCAGATGGTGATTACTTTTTCCTGGACTTTCACAGTACGTACGCCCTTGACAGAATAACAGGTACAAAATAGTACACCACTTAGATGTAGGACGTGGTATGCATTTATGAGGGCAGGAAAATGCGATGCAGTACGCTTAAAGAAATGTATTTTAGTAAAAACACCAGCTGGTGATTGCTTTTGCCTGGATTTTCACAGTATGTAGGCCCTTGACAGATTAACAGATACAAAATAGTACACTTCTTAGATGTAGGTATGTGTTATGCACTTATGAGGGCAGAAAAATTCCCTACTGTACGCTTTAAAAATTATAAGAGTAAAACCACAGCTGGTGATTACTTTTGGCTGTCCTTTCACAGTATTTGGCCCCTTGACAGATTAACATGCACAAAATAGTACACCACTTAGATGTAGGTATTTGGTATGCACTTATGAGGGCAAGAAAATGCGATACAGTACGCTTAAAGAAACGTATTTTAGTAAAACACGAGCTGGTGATTGCTTTTGCCTGGATTTTCACAGTATGTAGGCCCTTGACAGATTAACAGATACAAAATAGTACACTTCTTAGATGTAGGTAGGTGTTATGCACTTATGAGGGCAGAAAAATGCGCTACTGTACGCTTTAAAAAAACTTTGGTAAAACACCAGCCGGTAATTACTTTTTGCTGTCCTTTCACAGTATTTGGCCCCTTGACAGATTAACATGCACAAAATAGTACACTACTTAGATGTAGGTATGCGGTATGCACTTATGAGGGCAGAAAAATGTGCTACTGTACGCTTCAAAAAAAAATATTTGTAAAACACCAGCCGGTAATTACTTTTTGCTGTTCTTTCACAGTATTTGGCCCCTTGAAAGATTAACATGCACAAAATAGTACACTACTTAGATGTAGGTATGCGGTATGCACTTATGAGGGCCGAAAAATGCGCTACTGTACGCTTCAAAATTTTTTTTTGTAAAACACCAGCAGGTAATTACTTTTTGCTGTCCTTTCACAGCATGTAGGCCCTTGGCAGACTAATAGGCACAAAATAGTACACCATTTAGACATAGTTATGTGGTATGCACTTGTGAGGGCAGAAAAATGTGGTACAGTACGCTTAAAAAAAAAGGATTTTAGTAAAACACCAGCTAGTGATTACTTTTGCCTGGACTTTCACAATATGTAGGCCCTTGTCAGATTAACAGGTAAAAAATAATGTACTACTTAGATGTAGGTATGTGGTATGCACTTATGAGGTTAGAAAAATGCACTACTGTACGCTTCAAAGATTGAGTAAAATACCAGCCAGTGATTACTTTTGGCTGTCCTTTCACAGTATGTAGGCCCTTGACAGATTAAAGGGCACAAAATAGTACACTACTTAGATGTAGGTATGTGATATGCACATGAGGGTAGATAAATGCGGTACAGTAGTAGTACTAGTGTTGGGCACGAATATTCGCAATGCGAATATGTATTGCGAATATCGCATATTCGTGAATTCACGAATATTCTGAATATAGCACTATATATTCACAATTACGAATATTTTTCCCCACAGTACACATCATCCCTCCCTGCTTCCAGCTTGTGGTCTAAGAAGGCTCCAATACTAGTTACTGTGATCATACTGGGGCACGCGAGAATATTCACATATTCAATATGCGAATATTCGTGAATATTGATCCCTCCCTTCTTTTAGCTTTTGAGCCAAAGAGATCGATGTAGATACAGTTGTCAGAGGTTAGCAACATCTCTAGCAACCAATAGGAAAGTATCCCACCCCTTCACTATATAAGATTCCTCCCAGCAGCAGCTTCCTGCAGTTTCTTGTGGTGGATATTGTGAGAGGAGCAAGAATACTGTCCATGTGCATTCAAGTGCTTTTTTCAAAGCAAAATATCCAACGAATTAGATAGTGTTAGAGTAGGTTAGCTTAGCAGATAGGTACTAGTGTATGGTATAGAGTTAGAGCTTTGCTTTTTTAACCTCTTAAGGACTTAGAGCGTACCTGTATTCCCTGTCCCGGTGTTTAAAACGGGGTCACGCCGATGCTTGTCATTAGAGATGAGCAAACTTTTCCAAAATTCGATTCGGCCGATTCACCGAATTTTCCGAAAAAGATTGTTTCGATACAAATTTTTTCGCGGCGAATCTATATTAAAAAAGGCTATTTCTAGCCTACATACAGCCTCTATAGGGGTATAGAACACTTTGCTGTGTTCTAAAACGCATATGGAGTGTGCTGGGTTAGTGAAATAATACTGTTATTCAGAATAACATGCAGATTACCGGCATCGCTTTTAGAATCACTGCCGCACACCAGCACAATTAGAGAGCCTGGTGGTGGCATCCGTGTCAGGAGACCATATAGTGACTGAATGACATAGCGTGGAGGTGTTGGCAGCATGAGGAGACCATTTAGTAACTGGCACAGTGTGGAGGTGTTGGCAGCATAAGGACACAATAGTGGCTGAATGACACAGCTTGGATGAGGTTGAAGCATGAGGAGACCATATAGTGGCTGAATGACACAGCGTGGAGGTGTTGGCAGCATGAGGAGACCATATAGTGGCTGAATGGCACAGTGTGGAGGTGTTGGCAGCATGAGGACATCATATAGTGGCCGAATGGCACTGTGTGGAGGTGTTGGCACCATAAGGAGACCATATAGTTGCTGAATGACACAGCTTGGATGAGGTTGAAGCATGAGGACACCATATAGTGGCTGAATGACACAGCGTGGAGGTGTTGGCAGCATGAGGAGAACATGTAGTGGCTGAATGGCACAGCGTGGAGGTGTTGGCAGCATGAGGACACCATATAGTGGCTGAATGACACAGCGTGGAGGTGTTGGCAGCATGAGGAGACCATATAGTGGCTGAATGACACAGCATGGACATGTTGTCAGCATGAGGACACCATATAGTGGATGAACGGCACAGCTTAGAGTTGCCAGCAGCATGAGTAGGCACTAGGCCTTCACAATCCCTAAGATTAAAAGATGAATTAAGGAATTTAAACCGAAGATTTTGGATAGCGGGTGCTACCTATGAGAAAATTTGAAATTCCCAGACCCAGGCGTCACAGTGGCATCAGTAACCCATATATTGCCTGAATGATACAGCCTGGAGTTGGCTGATGCACGAGTACACAGCAGGGCTTCACAATCCCCCCAAAAAACACCAAAATTTTAGAAATTTTTGAAGAAGATTTTGGATAGCGGGTGCTACCTATCAGAAAATTTGAAATTCCTAGACCCAGGCCCCACAGCGGCATCAGTAACCTATATATTGCCTGAATGACACAGCCTGGAGTTGGCTGATGCACGAGTTCACACCAGGGCTTCACAATCCCCCCCCCAAAAACACCACAATTTTAGAAATTTTTGAAAAAGATTTTGGATAGCGGGTGCTACCCATGAGAAAATTTGAAATTCCCAGGCCCAGCAGCGCCATCATTTTTTTATTTGAAATTTAAAACAACCTTTGCGTGTCCCGGACCCCAGCGTGTGGGTACGAAGGACCAAATCCAACAAGCCTCCACAGGGCTCATGTGGCCGTGAGATTTAGGCGAAACGTCTCCATTGCCCTGACCGGCCATTGTTTCCAAGACTTCTCGCCAAGGCAAACCATGTGAAGAACAGGTTGACACCGCCGTGACCTGCACACATGGTATGCTGAAGGGCCACTGAGACTTGTACGGGCAGAGGAGGAAGCTTAAGACACAGTGGAGGATGTGGAGGCGGAGTAGCACACTGTCACAGGACCAACGGGCTGACAGAGTGTAGCAGGAAGCAGCATTGAGTACACACCAGGGCTTCAGAATCCCAAAGAAAAAACAACCATTTATAAAATAATTTTAAGAATATTTAGGACAGTGGGTGCTACCTATATGTTGCCTGAATGACACAGCCTGGAGTTGGCTGATGCATAAGTACACACTAGGGCTTCACAATCCCTCCAAAAAAACACAACAATTTTAGAAATTTATAAAGAAGACTTATGGATAGCGGGTGCTACCTATGAGAAAATTTGAAATTCCCAGACCCAGGCCCAGCAGCGCCATCAGTAAACCATATATTGCCTGAATGACACAGGATGGAGTTGGTTAATGCATGAGTACGCCCCAAAGCTTCATAATCCCGAATAAAAAAGACAAACATTTTTAACGAAAAATGCTACCTATATATTGTCTGAATGACAGCCTGGAGTTGGCTGATGCATGAGTACACACTAGGGCTTCACAATCCCTCCAAAAAAACACAACAATTGTAGAAATTTATGGAGAAGACTTTTGGATAACGGGTGTGTCTTGCTAACTAGTTTGAAACTCCTCAAAACGCTCACTGTTATACAAAACAGGCACACTTCTAAGCATAAGACATATTTTATTTACCTATTTGCTAAAATCTAAACATAATGAAATATAAACAATGAATCATGTAAGTAAGAATCAATACATTTACCGGATATTGTATCATCACTCCGTGATCGGGGGACTCATCATCGATCGTAGGAGGTACCCGTCTATGTCTGCATCACACAATGCGTCCGCTGTGGCTGGAAATCCCAATGATTCGGGGAGTTACCAGAGTTTTTGTCCCTGATTTACCACGCCTTGCGCAGTCCTGTATATGCTCAATAATTGGTTCACGTACCCACTGTGCATTCACGTGGTGATCACGTGTGCTACTAGTTAGGGTTAAGTTTTGTTTGTGCGTGCTTACGGTTATGCGCTTTCTTACACAACATGTTATATAATTGTGACATATCATGCATGCCCAAACTTAAGTAACCCTTATTTGTATACAATTTCATAGAGAACAAGACCCATTACTATTCTTTATACAATTCATCATGATTCTAGCTATGCTAAATCAGACACTCACACAGACTTGTCAGAATCGTATCACAGGGTGCTACCTATGAGAAAATTTTAAATTCCCAGACCCAGGCCCAGCAGCGCCATCAGTAAACCATATATTGCCTGAATGACACAGGCTGGAGTTGGCTGATACATGAGTACGCACCAAAGCTTCACAATCCCTAATAGAAAAGACAAACATTTTTGACGAAAAATGTTTACGAAAATTTAGGACAGCGAGTGCTCTCTATATATCACCAGAATGACGCAGGCTGGAGTTGGCTGCAGCATAAGGAGACCATTGAAATGTGTGATTATTTTATTTGAAATTTAAATCAAAATTTGTGTCCCGGACCCCGCTGTGTGGGTTCAAAGGACCTAATCTCACAAGCACCCACAGGGCTCATGTGGCCGTAAGATGTAGGCGCAACGTCTCCATAGCCCTGACCAGCCATTTTTGTTTTTTGTACCTTTGTTTAAGAACAAGCGCATATCCAAGAGTCCAGAAGACTCTATAATGCAGGACGGTGGACCACCAAAAGACATTCTTCTCTAAAAAAAAATTTATGAAATAAAGAAGCAGAGTTCATCCATCTGCGTATTTTTTTTGAAAATTTTACTTAAAAGATCACACGCAACAATCGTTCAATGGTGTAATGGTTATTATTGTGGAAAATTCAAGTCTATTACTGTGATAATTATCAGAAAATTTGAAAAAAACACTACCCAAGCATGTTTAATAACCCCCATACATTGCACCATAAATGTTGAAATTTAAATTAAGCATGTATGCATGTATTTCAAAAATCCTAAAATTAAAGGCCCATGAGCATCATGAAGTCAAGTAGTTCCTGAAAGACACAGTAGCAGTCAGGAGTAGGCATCAGCAGTACCCAAGAGGCTTTAACCCCTTAACGACGCAGGACGTATATTTACGTCCTGCGCCGGCTCCCGCGATATGAAGCGGGATCGCGCCGCGATTCCGCATCATATCGCGGCGGTCTCAGCGCTCATCAACGGCCGGGACCCGCGGCTAATACCACACATCGCCGATCGCGGCGATGTGCGGTATTAACCCTTTTGAAGCGGCGGTCAAAGCTGACCGCCGCTTCTAAAGCGAAAGTGAAAATGACCCAGCTGCTCAATCGGGCTGTTCGGGAACGCCGCGGTGAAATCGCGGCGTCCCGAACAGCTGACAGGACACCGGGAGGGCCCTTACCTGCCTCCTCGGTGTCCGATCGGCGAATGACTGCTCCGTGCCTGAGATCCAGGCAGGAGCAGTCAAGCCCCAATAACACTGATCACAGGCGTGTTAATACACGCCTGTGATCTGTGTAAAAGATCAGTGTGTGCAGTGTTATAGGTCCCTATGGGACCTATAACACTGCAAAAATAAAAGTAAAAAAAAAAGTGTTAATAAAGGTCATTTAACCCCTTCCCTAATAAAAGTTTGAATCACCCCCCTTTTCCCATAAAAAAATAAAACAGTGTAAAAAAAAATAAATAAATAAACATATGTGGTATCCCCGCGTGCGTAAATGTCCGAACTATAAAAATATATAATTAATTAAACCGTACGGTCAATGGCGTACGCGCAAAAAAATTCCAAAGTCAAAAAAAGCGCATTTTTGGTCACTTTTTATGCCAATAAAAATAAATAAAAAGTGATCAAAAAGTCCGATCAAAACAAAAATCCTACCGATAAAAACTTCAGATCACGGCGCAATAAATGAGTCCTCATACCGCCCTGTACGTGGAAAAATTAAAAAATTATAGGGGTCAGAAGATGACATTTTTAAACGTATAAATTTTCCTGCATGTAGTTATGATTTTTTCCAGAAGTGCGACAAAATAAAACCTATATAAGTAGGGTATCATTTTAACCGTATGGACCTACAGAATAATGATAAGGTGTAATTTTTACCGAAATATGCACTGCGTAGAAACGGAAGCCCCCAAAAGTTACAAAATGGCATTTTTTCTTCGATTTTGTCGCACAATGATTTTTTCGCCGTGCATTTTTGGGTAAAATGACTAATGTCACTGCAAAGTAGAATTGGCGACGCAAAAAATAAGCCATAATATGGATTTTTAGGTGGAAAATTGAAAGGGTTATGATTTTTAAAAGGTAAGGAGGAAAAAAGTGCAAAAATGGAAAAACCCTTAGTCCTTAAAGGGTTAATAACCCCTTACATTGCACGATCACTCGCGAGATCGAGCAATAACAGGTGTGTTATGCCCTCAGATGTCCGAGGCTGCACGCGCGCTACACTGAAAGGACCAGCGTTTGTCTATCTTTCACTGACAGGTGCGGGTGACCCGCTGAACCCCGTTCGCGATAGGGATTGCAATTACCGTATTTATCGGAGTATACCACGCACCGGCCTATAACACGCACCCTCATTTTACCAAGGATATTTGGGCAAAAAAAGTTTTTTACCCAAATATCCTTGGTAAAATGACGGTGTGGCGTCCCCTGCGTCTTTGCTATGCACTGCGAGACGCAATGACGAGTGATGTCACTCATTATTGCGCCGCGCCGTGCAGCGCATAGCAACGACACAGTGGACGCCACACCGGAGGTCAGAAGCAGCGTGGACCCGACCCTGGCAACAGGTAATTATACAACCGGGGATGGGGGAGGCAACGGGGCAGCGGCGCCGGCAATGGGTGCTGCTGCCCCTTCTCTGCCCCTGGCTATCGGCACCGCTGCCCCATTGCCGGCACCGATAGCCAGGGGGAGAGAAGGGGGAGTGGCGCCGATAGCAAAGGGGAGAGAAGCGGCGGCAGCAGGGCTCTAGACCCCAGGACAGGCAGGGGCAGAGAAGTCGGCAGGTCTCTGCCCCTGCAAAAGCCGCTACAGTTCATTGATTTAAAGCGCCCCCTTTAAATCATTGAACTGCAGCGGCTTATCGGCGTATAACACGCAGATAGACTTTAGGCTAAATATTTTAGCCTAAAAAATGCGTGTTATACGCCGATAAATACGGTATTTGCCAGGAAAGAAGAATCACAACTAAGCGCGTGTCATAAGCTCGGGTTCATTAAGTCCCTGCCCTTTGTACACACCGCATGTCTCTACTATCGATTGGACGGTTTAGTGAGGTCCTCGGATTGGCTCCGGCAGAGCGCCGAGAATTTAAAGATCATTGTTGAAATTTGCATTAACCTCTTAAGGACGCAGGGCGTATGGATACTCCCAGCATTCCAAGTCCTTAAGGACGCAGGGCGTATCCATACGCCCGTGGGAATTCCGGTCCCCACCGCTAGCCGATTGGGGACCGGAGCCGGATGCCTGCTGAAATCATTCAGCAGGCATCCCGACATATCGCCCAGGGGGGTCATTATGCCCCCCCCATGTCGGCGATGGCCGCAGATCGCTGTACAATTCAGTCCAGCGATCTGCGGTGATTACGGGTCAATCGGGTCTCCAGTGACCTGGTGACCCGGAATTACTGGCTGTTCGGGGCCGTCTCTGACGGCCCCGAACAGCCAGAGCCTGCAGGGGTGAGGTGGCACTGGTGCCACCTCACGATCGCCCTGATTCGTCGGCCGGATTACCGGCCGACCAATCAGGGCGCCTGCTGCGGGTGTCACTCCCGCACCCGCTCCGCCCCTCTTCCCAGGAGCGACGGCCACGGCGAGGGACTTTCCTGCGATGGAGCAGCAGCAGGAGTTGAGTGACAGCCTCCTGCTGTTGCCTAGCAACAGCTCCCAGCATGCAAAAAGGGCATGCTGGGAGCTGTAGTTATGCAACAGCAGGAGGCAGACCACCACAACCCCCAGCATTCTCTTATGGGCATGCTGGGACTTATGGTTTTGCAACAGCTGGAGGCACATTTTTTCTATGGAAAAGTGTACCTTCAGCTGTTGTATAACTACAACTCCCAGCTTGCACAAACAGCTAAAGTGCATGCTGGGAGTTGTAGTGGTGCATCTGCTGGTTGCATGACTACAACTCCCAGCATGCCCATTGGCTGTTGGTGACTGCTGAGAGTTGTAGTTTTGCAACAGCTGAAGGCACACTGGTTGTGAAACTCAGTTTTTTTTTTTACCTAACTCAGTGTTTCACGACCGGTGTGCCTTCAGCTGTTGCAAACTACAACTCCCAGCAGTCACCTTACACCATGCACCGTACATGCTGGGAGTTGTAGTTTTGCAACAGCTGGAAGCACACTGGTTTTGAAACACTGATTAAGGTCACAAACTCAGTGATACATAACCAGTGTGCCTACAGCTGTTGCAAAACTAAAACTCTCAGCATGTGCAGTCTGTCAGCGCATGCTGGGAGTTGTAGTTTTGCAACAGCTGCATGCCCCCCCCCCCCCCATGTGAATGTACAGGGTACACTCACATGGGCGGAGGTTTACAGTAAGTATCGGGCTGCAAGTTTGAGCTGCGGCAAATTTTCTGCAACAGCTCAAACTGTCAGCGAGAAACTACTGTGAACCCCCGCCCGTGCGACTGTACCCTAAAAACACTACACTACACTAACAAAAAATAATGTAAAAAGTACAAAACACTACATATACACATACCCCTACACAGCCCCCCTCCCCAAAAAAAATGAAAAACGTCTGGTACGCCACGGTTTCCAAAACTGAGTCTCCAGCTGTTGCAAAACAACTACTCCCAGTATTGCCAGATAGCCACTGAGTGTCTAGGCATGCTGGGAGTTTTACAACAGCTGAAGGCACCCTGTTTGGGAATCACTGGGGTAGAATTCCCCAATGTCCACCCCTATGCAATCCCTAATTTAGGCCTCAAATGCGCATGGCGCTCTCACTTTGGAGCCCTGTCGTATTTGAAGGCAACAGTTTAGGGTCACATATGGGGTATCGCCGTACTCGGGAGAAATTGTGTTACAAATTTTGGGGGGTATTTTCTGCTTTTACCCTTTAAAAAATGTAAAATTTTTGGGAAAAGAAGCATTTTAGGTAAAAAAAATATATATTTTTTTACATATGCAATAGTCGTGAAACGCCTGTGAGGTATTAAGGTTCACTTAACCCCTTGTTACGTTCCCAGAGGGGTCTAGTTTCCAAAATGGTATGCCATGTGTTTTTTTTTGCTGTTCTGGCACCATAGGGGCTTCCTAAAGGTGACATGCTCCCCAAAAACCATTTAATGCTCCTTCCCTTCTGAGCCCTCTACTGCGCCCGCCGAACAATTTACATAGACATATGAGGTATGTGCTTACTCGAGAAAAATTGGGTTTCAAATACAAGTAAAAATTTTCTCCTTTTTACCCCTTGCAAAAATTAAAAAATTGGGTCTATAAGAACATGCGAGTGTAAAAAATGAAGATTTCGAATTTTCTCCTTCACTTTGCTGCTATTCCTGTGAAACCCCTAAAGGGTTAAAATGCTTACTGAATGTCATTTTGAATACTTTGGGGGGTGCAGTTTTTATAATGGGGTAATTTATGGGGTATTTCTAATATGAAGACCCTTCTAATCCACTTCAAACCTGAACTGGTCCCTGAAAAAAAGCGAGTTTCAAAATTTTGTGAAAAATTGGAAAATTGCTGCGAAACTTTGAAGACCTCTGGTGTCTTCCAAAAGTAAAAACTCATCAATTTTATGATGCAAACATAAAGTAGACATATTGTATATGTGAAAAAAAAATATTTGGAACATCCATTTTCCTTACAAGCCGAGAGCTTCAAAGTTAGAAAAATGCAAAATTTTCAAATTTTTCATCAAATTTTGGGATTTTTCACCAAGAAAGGGTGCAAGTTACCACAAAATTTTACCACTATGTTAAAGTAGAATATGTCACGAAAAAACAATCTCGGAATCAGAATGATAACTAAAAGCATTCCAGAGTTATTAATGCTTAAAGTGACAGTGGTCAGATTTGCAAAAAATGGCGGAGTCCTTAAGGTGAAAAAGGGCTCAGTCCTTAAGGGGTTAAGCATGTATTAGCTACTGCTAAACATCCAAAAATTGAAGGCCCAAGGCCTGAGGCATCAGGGAGGCAATTATTTCCTGATCGACACAGAGTGAGTCAGGAGCAGTCATTCGCAGTACCCAAGTGGGTTTCATAACCAACTGCTTACATTTAGAGATCAATGTTGAAATTAGCATTAAGCATATATTTAGCTACTGCTAAACATCCAAAAATTAAAGGCCCAAAGCCAGAAGCATCTGTGAGGCAAGTAGTTCCTGAAAGACACAGGATGAGCCAGGAGCAGGCAATCGCAATACCAAAGAAGGTTTCATAATCCTAATTGATAACCCGAGAGGGTTTCATACAGTGGGGATTAAAAGTTTGGGCACCCCATGTAAAAATTTGTATTAATGTGCATAAAGAAGCAAAGGAAAGATGGAAAAATCCCCAAAAGGCATCAAATTACAGATTAGACATTCTTATAATATGTCAACAAAAGTTTAGATTTTATTTCCATCATTTACACTTTCAAAATAACAGAAAGCAAAAAAATGGTGTCTGCAAAAGTTTGGGCACCCTGCAGAGTTAATATCTTGTACTGCCCCCTTTGCCAAGTATTACAGCTTGTAAACGCTTTTTGTAGCCAGCCAAGAGTCTTTCAATTCTTGTTTGAGGTATCTTTGCCCATTCTTCCTTACAAAAGTCATCCTGTCTGTCACGCACTGCTCTTTTAAGGTTTATCCATAGATTTTCAATTATGTTGAGGTCAGGAGATTGTGAAGGCCATGGCAAAACCTTCAGTTTACGCCTCTTGATGTAATCCCCCGTGGGTTTCGAGGTGTGTTTAGGATCATTATCCATTTGTAGAAGCCATCCTCTCTTTAACTTCAGCTTTTTCACAGATGGCATCAAGTTAGCATCCAAAATAAGCTGAAATTGTATTGAATCCATTTTTTCTTCTACTCGTGAGATGTTCCCTGTGCCACTGGCTGCAATACAACCCCAAAGCATGGTTGCTCCACCTCCATGCTTAACATTTGGACAGAGGTTCTTTTCATTAAATTCTGTTCCCCTTCTTCTCCAAACGTACCTTTGCTCATTCCGGCCAAAAAGTTCCATTTTAACCTCATCGGTCCACAGAACTTGTTTCCAAAATGCATCAGGCTTGTCTATATGTTAATTTGCAAAGTTCAAATGCTGATTTTTGTGGTGAGGACTAGTGTTGCCCGCAAATATTCGCAATGCGCGATTCGCAATTCGCGAATATAGCACTATATATTCGAAATGATGAATATTGTTGTTTTTTATTTTATTTTTTTCTCAGTACACTTCACAGTGATCATCCCTCTCTGCTTCCAGCTTGTGGTGTAAAGAAGGCTCTAATACTACTGTGTGAGACTGGCGTACGAATTTTCGCATAAGCGAAAATTTTCATATGCTAATTTTCGCATATGCCAATTTCAGCTTTTGTAAATTTTCGTGTATGCTAATTTTCGCATATGCGAATTTTCGCTAATGTTAATTTTAGCATATGCGAAAATAAAACGCCAATATTACGAATATGGGAATTTAGGAAATATATGACGAATATTCGTCCATATATTCGCGAAATATCGCGAATTCGAATATGGCCTATGCCGCTCAACACTAGTGAGGACGTAGAAGAGGTTTTCTTCTGATGACTCTTCCATGAAGACCATATTTGTACAAGTATCTCTTTATAGTGGAATAGTGTAACACAACTCCAGTGCCTGCCAGATCTTTCTCGAGGGATTGTACAGTCAAACGTGGGTTTTGAATTATTTTTCTAACAATCCTGTGAGCTGTCCTGTCTGATATTTTTCTTGGTCTTCCAGATCTTGCTTTAACTTCCACTGTTCCTGATCACTGCCATTTCTTAATTACATTCCGAACAGAGGATATTGACATCTGAAAACATTTTGCTATCTTCTTATAGCCTTCTTCAGCTTTGTGAGCGTCAACTATTTTCAGTTTCAGATTTCTAGACAAGAACCCATGGTGCTGATTGTTGGGGCAAGGTTAGAGCAGTCTGGGCATTTAAAACCTTTGAGATTGACATCACCTGGTCCTCCCAGATGATGATTGAGAACAATCCATGACACTTGTAGGTCTCAGCTTTGCAACGGGGGCAGTACATGCTATAAATTCTGCAGGGTGCCCAAACTTTTGTAGACGCCATTTTTTTGTTTTCTGTTATTTTGAAAGTGTAAATGATGGAAATAAAATCTAACTTTTGTTGACATATTATAAGAATGTGTAATCTGTAATTTGATGCCTTTTGGAGATTTTTCCATCTTTCCTTGGCTTCTTTATGTACATTAATACAAATTTTTACCTGGGGTGCCCAAACTTTTGATCCCCACTGTACCCAACCATAATTGGGAAATGTTGATGTAGCAGCATGGTCAATCTATTCTGAGGCATCTGGCATTGGTGGCTGGAAATCCTGGCTTATCCATCCCTGATTCATCTTCACAAAAGTCAGTCTCTCCACATTTTTAGTGGACAGAGGAGTTCGCCTTGGGGTGACTATGGCCCCGGCCACACTAAACACCCGCTCTGATGGCACACTACTGGCAGAGCAGGACAGCTTTTCCAGGGCAAACTCTGCTAGTTGTGGCCATAAATCAAGTTTAGCTGCCCAGAAGTCCAGCGGATCTTCAATGGTTGTTGGCATGGCCATGTCAAGGTATGCCACCACCTGCTGGTTCAGGTCCTGCTCCATGTCTACCTGCTGCTGATGAGTTGCTTCCACTATGCGGGTGAAGAAAGCTACTAATCAGCGACTGTAGACTCAGGCTGCTGCTGATTGAGCTGGTACTGCTCCTGCCTCCCCTCCCCTCCCCAGCAGCCATGGCAGTGGAAGGTGAGCGCAGAGGGTCAGACCTGCGAGTGGATGGACCATGTGGCAGATAGGCATCAGCCAACTGACTACGTCGAATCTCTCTGTAGTAGGTCAGTTTGTTCTCCCTCTCAGTGGGTGTAAAAAAGGCCCCCATTTTGGGACTGTAGCGAGGGTCTAATAAGGTGGAGATCCAGAAGTCATCCCGCTGACGAATCTTGACAATTCGGGGGTCACTACGCAAGCAACTGAGCATGCATCGTGCCATTTGGGCCGTAGTAAGCCATACTTGGATTTCTTTACGAATGAACTTTAGCAGTTCCTCACCTGTGTGACTCCATTAACCAAGGCAAACCATGTGAAGAACAGCTTGACACCGCCGTGCCCTACACACATGGTACGATGAAGGGTCACCAAGATTTGGACGTGCAGTGTAGGCCGAGGACACAGTGGAGGATGAGGAGGCGGCGTAACAGGACCAACTGCCTGGGAGCGAGAGCGTAGAGGAGGAAGCGGTGTGACCCGTCTAAGTTGCTGTTGTGGCTGTGCAGGAACCACATTTACCCAGTGGGCCGTAAAAGACAAGTATTGTCCCTGCCCGTAGCTACAGTTCCACACGTCGGCGCTGCCGTGCACTTTTGAACACACCGACAGGCTCAAGTACTGGCCCACCTTCTCTTGTACAAACATATGCAGGGCTGGAACTCTCCACCTCGGCTCGGCACAAACCATCAATTCTCTGAAAGGTGCAGAGTCCACCACTTGAAAAGGGATGGACTGCAACACCAGCAACTTGAACAGGAGCACATTCAACTTCTGCGCCGTTGGATGAGCAAACTGTTTTCTCTTGGACATTGCTTCGCCGATGGATTGTTGGCGGAATGGCCGACTAAAAGTGGGAGAAGCAGGAGTGACAGAAGGAGGGTTTGACACACAGCTCCCTTCGGCTGAGGTGGTGGAGCCTTGGCTGGATGAAGGAGGGAGCGGATGTCCACTGCGTGATGCAGCAGGCTGGACCACTACATCGGAGCCACGGTTCTTCCAGGCCGCTTTATGGTGGTGAAGCATGTGTTGACGCAGGGTCGTGGTGCCGACATTGGGACCCTGGCCACGCTTCACCTTCTGCCAACAGATCTTGCATGTGGCTACGTGAACCTCCTCCGGATGCCTTATGAAAAACTTCCACACCGCAGAGTAGCTGATTTTCCCACCTGCAGTCCGCACTAATTGACTGCTAAGGGCGCCGTCTCCAGGAACCTCTGTTCCACTACCTCCCGGAAAGGTAGGCTGCCGCAAAGCAGGTGGTCTCCCCCTGGCACGTTTGGATCCTGAACTTCCACTACTGCCACCACGCTGACTGCCAACCGTGCTACCGCCTTGCTGCCTCAAGGGCAACCTGCAACTCTCTTCTCCTGATGATGATGAAGACCCTTCTGCACACGGCTCCCAATTGCGATCGGCTTCATCATCATCCACAGGTGTGTGCACATCACTGATGTCCTCCTCAGGTTCCCCAACAGTGTCTGTTTCAGGACCCTGAACCCTTCCAACACGGTCCCCCACGTCACTCTCCGCATCACTACTTGGCCGCCTAGCGGAGCAAGCGGCGCATGTCTCCTCCCCTTCTTGGCTGTCCAGTAGCTGCTGACTGTCCTCTATTAGAGCGTCCTCAGTAAATAGTGGAGCTGAACCCACAGCATAAGATACTTCTTTAGGAGAGGGAACAGCATAGGACAAAGGCAATGGGAGGACAGGGACTGCTTCCGGGCCATGCCAACTGAGGGTTGTGTCTGAGGAACCCACAGACTGTTGACTGGGGGTGTCAGATGTCACTTGTGTGATGTGGATGAGCGTGTTAACCAATCAACGACGGCAGATGGGTTGCTGGTGGAGACACGACCGCTGGCTGATAATGGGAGCTCAGGCCTCTCGCTGCGACTCCTGCTGCCACTCAACCCAAGTCTGCTGAAAACTCTGCCTGAAGTATTTAGGCCTCTGCCACTCCTCTGTGCACGTCCTGGCACTTCTCTGCCTGACATGCTTTGTGCGTTTATGAGGGTATTACAATACGCTACACTACTCTTTAAACAATATTTGTCTAGAACAGCAGCAGGTGATTACTTACGGCTGTCCTTTCACAGTATGTAGGCCCTTGACAGATTAACAGGTACTAGAGGGTACAATACTTGGATGTACCTATGCGGTATGCACTGATGAGGGCAGTAATATGCATGACTATACGCAGAAAAAAAATCTGTATTTTTGTAAAACACCAGCCAGTGGATACTATTGTTTGGACTTTGACGTTATGGAGCACCTTGACAGCTTAACAGGTACTAAAAGGTACAACACTTGGATGTACCTATGTGGTATGCAATGATGAGGGCAGTAATATGCCTAACTATACGCAGAAAAAAATCGGCATTTTTGTAAAACACCAGCCGGTGGATACTATTGTTTGGACTTTGACAATATGGAGCACCTTGACAGCTTAACAGGTACTAAAAGGTACAATACTTGGATGCACCTATGTGGTATGCACTGATGAGGGCAGTAATATGCCTACCTATACGCAGAAAAAAATCTGTATTTTTGTAAAACACCAGCCGGTGGATACTATTGTTTGGACTTTGACGGTATGGAGCACCTTGACAGATTAACAGGTACTAAAAGGTACTATGCTTGGATGTACATATGCGGTATGCACTGATGAGGGCAGTAATATGCCTAACTATACGTAGAAAAAAATCTGTATTTTTGTAAAACACCAGCCGGTGGATACTATTGTTTGGACTTTGATGGTATGGAGCACCTTGACAGATTAAAAGGTACTAAAAGGTACTATGCTTGGATGTACATATGCGGTATGCACTGATGAGGGCAGTAATATGCCTAACTATACGTAGAAAAAAATCTGTATTTTTGTAAAACACCAGCCGGTGGATACTATTGTTTGGACTTTGACGGTATGGAGCGCCTTGACAGCTTAACAGGTACTAAATTTTACAATCATTGGATGTACCTATGCGGTATGCACTGATGAGGGCAGTAATATGCCTAACTATACGCAGAAAAAAATCTGTATTTCTATAAAACACCAGCCGGTGGATACTATTGTTTGGACTTTGATGGTATGGAGCACCTTGACAGCAGATTAACAGGTACTAAATGGTACAATACTTGGATGTACCTATGCGGTATGCACTGATGAGGGCAGGAATATGCCTAACTATACGTAGAAAAAAATCTGTATTTTTGTAAAACACCAGCCGGTGGATACTTTTGTTTGGACTTTGACGGTATGGAGCACCTTGACAGCTTAACAGGTACTAAATGGTACAATACTTGGATGTACGTATGCGGTATGCACTGATGAGGGCAGTAATATGCGTAACTATACACAGAAAAAACTATTTAAAAAAAAAAACAGCAGGTGAATACTATTGTTTGGACTTGCACAGTATGTAGCCCCTTGACAGATTAACAGTTACAAAATGGTACAAATGCACTACAGTCCACTGAACAATCACGTATTTCTGAACAGCAGCAGGACCCAACAGTGCAGCACCACAAAAAAAATAAAAATCAGGGATTAAACCCTAAATTGCACTCTCACACAATTCTGAGCAGCAAAAGATTTGTGGAGCAAAAAAAATAAACTCAATTGGGCTGAAAAAAGAGGAGATAAGATGCTTCAGAAAGTTCAGGCAGCTTAGAGATCTGTATAAGGCTACTGACAGCTATCTGCCCCTCTCTGCTGCAATGCTCAATAACGTGAATAGGAGGTTTAGCTATCAATGATCCTTCTCAGTGTTAACAGCAAAGCACTCTGCACTCCCTAATGCTGATGTGACTAGCAGTTGCAGTGTAACGCTGTGGTATGAGCTATTCACACACATGCAGTCCCATCCTCTCTATCTGAGTGCATAGATGAAATGAAGAGAGGCAAGTGCCTCCTGGTGGGAGCAGTAGGGAACTTCCTCTTCAGGAGCTGGGGGGGGCTCCTGTTCCGCCTCTACCTCCATGTCATTCCCCACTTCAGGTGGGGAAGCTGGTGGTGACTGATGTGATGGTCCCGCCACCTCACCATCATTTTCTTTATCATCCTCGTCCTCCTCTTCCTCCTCCAACTCCACTACCTCCTCTGCTTCTCTCCTGCTCCTTACAGAGGGTAGTGGAGCTCCTGTAATCACTCAATGTTGAGAATGTAGACAAACAACTTACAACTCATAACCAAGGCAAATTAGCTCCTTAATGACCTGGTTATTTTCCACCTTTTTAGCGAATTGGACATGGGTCACTTTATACGGTAGTAAATTTAAAACTATTTTACTTATCATAGCCATTGAGAGATTGTTTGCTTGTCAAATATTGCATTTCAGGACAGTGGGAAAACTCAGGCACAAAATTTCTTTGTTAAAAAAGCCTTTTTTTTCACCTTTCATCACAAAATGTGTACTAAGTAATGTTTTGTAAAGGAATGAAATACTTATTTTCATAACTGTTGATATACATTATAGTTGTTTCTCTCGCCATCACTCTGTAATGTAAGCATTGTACCTGGGCACTTCAGGTCCCTGATCTTAGTGATCAGATCCATGTTCCTCCTTTTGAGATCTGACCACTTCTTAACGATGGCCAGTTCTGTATGCCTCTTCCGATGAGTGGTCACCAGCTCATCCACTTGGGACCTGGTGATACCTTCATACCTTCTTTGTAGGAATAGCTGCAGGATGAAGATGCAAGTATATTAATTATAGCACTCTAAAAGTATTTGTTGTGACATCACAGCAATATGTCTGTGGCATGTACGTATGGACAGACAGCATAGTAATATATTTCACATTCCACATCAATTTTCCTGCCTCACACTATATACCCCCCACCCACACGCACACACAGACAGTCTATAGATCAAGGGTACTCAACTGTTTTTTGTTAGGGTCCGCATATTCAGATCTGCCATCCGGTAAATGTCCAAGGTGAGCGATAAGGCCTGGTTCACACCTAGCGACCTCAGTGCCATGATGGAAAGAGCAAACAAGCGACTGAAGTGTGGACTTGAATACAGCTGTCACGATGCCGGCTGGCAGGAGGTGGATCCTCTGTGCCAGAGAGGGATTGGCGTGGACCGTGCTAGTGGACCGGTTCTAAGCTACTACTGGTGTTCACCAGAGCCCGCCGCAAAGCGGGATGGTCTTGCTGCGGCGGTAGTAACCAGGTCGTATCCACTAGCAACGGCTCAACCTCTCTGACTGCTGAAGATAGGCGCGGTACAAGGGAGTAGACAAAAGCAAGGTCGGACGTAGCAGAAGGTCGGGGCAGGCAGCAAGGATCGTAGTCAGGGGCAACGGCAGGAGGTCTGGAACACAGGCTAGGAACACACAAGGGAACGCTTTCACTAGGCACAAGGGCAACAAGATCCGGCGAGGGAGTGCAGGGGAAGTGAGGTATACATAGGGAGTGCACAGGTGAAGACACTAATTGGAACCACTGCGCCAATCAGTGGCGCAGTGGCCCTTTAAATCGCAGAGACCCGGCGCGCGCGCACCCTAGGGAGCGGGGCCGCGCGCGCCGGGACAGGACCGAGGGACAGCGAGTCAGGTACGGAAGCCGGGGTGCGCATCGCGAGCGGGCGCCACCCACATCGCGAATCGCATCCCGGCTGGAGGCGGTATCGCAGCGCACCCGGTCAGTGGATCTGACCGGGGCGCTGCCGTAGCGAGGATGTTGCGAGCGCTACGGGGAGGAGCGGGGACCCGGAGCGCTCGGCGTAACAGTACCCCCCCCCTTGGGTCTCCCCCTCTTCTTAGAGCCTGAGAACCTGAGGACCAGACTTTTATCTAGGATATTGTCCTCAGGTTCCCAGGATCTCTCTTCAGGACCACAGCCCTCCCAGTCCACTAAAAAAAAAGTTTTTCCTCTGACCTTTTTGGAGGCCAGTATCTCCTTTACGGTGAAGATGTCTGAAGAACCGGAGACAGGAGTAGGAGAAATAAGTTTGGGAGAGAAACGGTTGATGATGAGTGGTTTAAGAAGAGAGACATGAAAGGCATTAGGAATACGAAGAGAAGGAGGAAGAAGAAGTTTGTAAGAGACAGGATTAATTTGGCACAAGATTTTGAAAGGACCAAGATAGCGTGGTCCCAATTTGTAGCTGGGAACACGGAAGCGGACATATTTAGTGGAGAGCCATACCTTGTCTCCGGGAGAAAAAATGGGGGGAGCTCTTCTTTTCTTATCAGCAAACTTCTTCATGCGTGATGAAGCCTGTAAGAGAGAATTTTGGGTCTCTTTCCATATGGTGGAAAGATCACGAGTTATTTCATCCACAGCGGGCAAACCAGAGGGCAAGGGAGTAGGGAGGGGGGGATACACCACGAAAAATGGGGATTTGGAAGATGATTCAGAGACTCTGAAGTTGTACGAGAATTCGGCCCATGGAAGAAGATCTGCCCAGTCATCCTGGCGGGAGGAAACAAAATGCCGTAAATAATCACCCAGGACCTGGTTAATTCTTTCTACTTGCCCATTGGATTGAGGATGATAAGCAGAAGAAAAGTTTAATTTAATCTTGAGTTGTTTACAGAGAGCCCTCCAGAATTTTGACACGAATTGGACGCCTCTATCCGAGACGATCTGCGTGGGCAACCCGTGAAGACGAAAAATGTGTACAAAAAATTGTTTTGCCAACTGAGGCGCTGAAGGAAGACCAGGAAGAGGAATAAAATGTGCCATCTTGGAAAATCGATCAACGACCACCCAAACAACAGTGTTGCCACGGGATGGGGGTAAGTCAGTAATAAAGTCCATACCAATCAGAGACCAAGGCTGTTCGGGGACAGGCAGAGGATGAAGAAGACCAGCAGGCTTCTGGCGAGGAGTTTTATCCCGGGCACAGACAGTGCAGGCCCGCACAAAATCAACAACATCCGTTTCCAGAGTCGGCCACCAATAGAAACGAGAGATGAGTTGCAAGGATTTCTTGATGCCCGCATGGCCTGCGAGATGGGAGGAGTGACCCCATTTGAGGATTCCGAGGCATTGGCATGGAGAGACGAAGGTCTTCCCTGGAGGAGTTTGCCTGATGGAGGCTGGAGAAGTGGAGATCAGGCAGTCAGGAGGAATGATGTGTTGCGGAGAGAGCTCTACTTCCGAGGCATCCGAGGAACGAGAGAGAGCATCGGCTCTAATGTTCTTATCGGCAGGGCGAAAGTGAATTTCAAAATTAAACCGGGCAAAGAACAGAGACCACCTGGCCTGGCGAGGGTTCAGCCGTTGGGCAGACTGGAGATAGGAGAGATTCTTGTGATCGGTGTAAATAATAACTGGAAATTTTGATCCCTCCAGCAGATGCCTCCATTCCTCAAGTGCTAATTTAATGGCCAGTAGCTCTCGATCCCCGATGGAGTAGTTCCTCTCCGCCGGAGAGAAGGTCCTAGAAAAAAACCCACAAGTAACAGCATGCCCAGAAGAATTTTTTTGTAGAAGAACCGCTCCCGCTCCTACTGAGGAGGCATCAACCTCCAATAGGAAGGGTTTAGATGGGTCAGGTCTGGAGAGCACGGGAGCAGAAGAGAAGGCAGACTTGAGCCGTTTAAAGGCGTCTTCCGCTTGAGGAGGCCATGACTTAGGATTGGCATTCTTCTTGGTTAAAGCCACGATAGGAGCCACAATGGTGGAAAAATGTGGAATAAATTGTCTGTAATAATTGGCGAACCCCAAAAAACGTTGGATGGCACGGAGTCCGGAGGGGCGTGGCCAATCTAAGACGGCAGAGAGTTTGTCTGGGTCCATTTGTAGTCCCTGGCCAGAGACCAAGTATCCTAGGAAAGGAAGAGATTGACATTCAAACAGACATTTCTCCATTTTGGCATAAAGTTGATTGTCTCGAAGTCTCTGAAGAACCATGCGGACATGCTGGCGGTGTTCTTCTAGGTTGGCAGAAAAAATCTGAATATCGTCCAGATACACAACAACACAGGAATATAAGAGATCACGAAAAATTTCATTAACAAAGTCTTGGAAGACGGCAGGGGCGTTGCACAGGCCAAAGGGCATGACCAGATACTCAAAGTGTCCATCTCTAGTGTTAAATGCCGTTTTCCATTCGTCCCCCTCCCTGATGCGGATGAGATTATAAGCACCTCTTAAGTCCAGTTTGGTAAAGATGTGGGCACCTTGGAGGCGATCAAAGAGTTCCGAGATAAGAGGTAGAGGGTAGCGGTTCTTTACCGTGATTTTATTAAGTCCGCGGTAGTCAATGCAAGGACGTAGGGAGCCATCTTTTTTGGATACAAAGAAAAATCCAGCTCCGGCAGGAGAGGAGGATTTGCGGATAAACCCCTTTTTTAAATTTTCCTGGATGTACTCGGACATAGCAAGAGTCTCTGGGGCGGACAGAGGATAAATTCTGCCCCGGGGTGGAGTAGTGCCCGGGAGGAGGTCAATAGGACAGTCATAAGGCCTGTGAGGAGGTAGAGTCTCAGCTTGTTTCTTGCAAAATACGTCAGCATAGTCCATATAGGCCTTAGGAAGACCGGTTACAGGGGGAACCACAGGGTCACGGCAGGGAGTACTGGGAACCGGTTTAAGGCAGTCCTTGAAACAAGAGGTACCCCAGCTCTTGATCTCCCCTGTGGACCAATCCAGGGTTGGGGAATGGCGTTGAAGCCACGGTAGTCCAAGGAGAATTTCGGAAGTGCAATTGGGGAGGACCAAGAACTCAATTTTTTCATGATGAGGTCCGATGCACATTAGAAGGGGCTCCGTGCGGTAACGTATGGTACAGTCCAATCTTTCATTGTTAACACAATTGATGTAGAGGGGTCTGGCGAGACTGGTTACCGGGATGTTGAACCTGTTGATGAGAGAGGCCAAAATAAAGTTTCCTGCAGATCCGGAATCCAAGAAGGCCATAGTAGAGAAGGAGAAGGTAGATGCAGATATCCGCACAGGCACAGTAAGACGTGGAGAAGCAGAGTTGACATCAAGGATTGTCTCACCTTTGTGCGGAGTCAGCGTGCGTCTTTCCAGGCGGGGAGGACGGATAGGACAATCCTTCAGGAAGTGTTCGGTACCGGCACAGTACAGGCAGAGATTCTCCATGCGGCGTCGTGTCCTCTCTTGAGGTGTCAGGCGAGACCGGTCAACTTGCATAGCCTCCACGGCGGGAGGCACAGGAACGGATTGCAGAGGACCAGAGGAGAGAGGAGCCGGGGAGAAAAAACGCCTCGTGCGAACAAAGTCCATATCCTGGCGGAGCTCCTGACGCCTTTCGGAAAAACGCATGTCAATGCGAGTGGCAAGATGAATGAGTTCATGTAGATTAGCAGGAATTTCTCGTGCGGCCAGAACATCTTTAATGTTGCTGGATAGGCCTTTTTTAAAGGTCGCGCAGAGGGCCTCATTATTCCAGGATAGTTCAGAAGCAAGAGTACGGAATTGTATGGCGTACTCGCCAACGGAAGAATTACCCTGGACCAGGTTCAGCAGGGCAGTCTCAGCAGAAGAGGCTCGGGCAGGTTCCTCAAAGACACTACGAATTTCCGAGAAGAAGGAGTGTACAGAGGCAGTGATGGGGTCATTGCGGTCCCAGAGCGGTGTGGCCCATGACAGAGCTTTTCCAGACAGAAGGCTGACTACGAAAGCCACCTTAGACCTTTCAGTAGGAAACTGGTCCGACATCATCTCCAAGTGCAGGGAACATTGTGAAAGAAAGCCACGGCAAAACTTAGAGTCCCCATCAAATTTATCCAGCAAGGATAGTCGTAGGCATGAAGCGGCCACTCGCTGCGGAGGAGGTGCAGGAGCTGGCGGAGGAGATGATTGCTGAAGCTGTGGTAGTAGCTGCTGTAGCATCACGGTCAGTTGAGACAGCTGGTGGCCTTGTTGCGCTATCTGTTGTGACTGCTGGGCGACCACCGTGGTGAGGTCGGCGACAACTGGCAGAGGTACTTCAGCGGGATCCATGGCCGGATCTACTGTCACGATGCCGGCTGGCAGGAGGTGGATCCTCTGTGCCAAAGAGGGATTGGCGTGGACCGTGCTAGTGGACCGGTTCTAAGCTACTACTGGTGTTCACCAGAGCCCGCCGCAAAGCGGGATGGTCTTGCTGCGGCGGTAGTAACCAGGTCGTATCCACTAGCAACGGCTCAACCTCTCTGACTGCTGAAGATAGGCGCGGTAAAAGGGAGTAGACAAAAGCAAGGTCGGACGTAGCAGAAGGTCGGGGCAGGCAGCAAGGATCGTAGTCAGGGGCAACGGCAGGAGGTCTGGAACACAGGCTAGGAACACACAAGGGAACGCTTTCACTAGGCACAAGGGCAACAAGATCCGGCGAGGGAGTGCAGGGGAAGTGAGGTATACATAGGGAGTGCACAGGTGAAGACACTAATTGGAACCACTGCGCCAATCAGTGGCGCAGTGGCCCTTTAAATCGCAGAGACCCGGCGCGCGCGCGCCCTAGGGAGCGGGGCCGCGCGCGCCGGGACAGGACCGAGGGAGAGCGAGTCAGGTACGGAAGCCGGGGTGCGCATCGCGAGCGGGCGCCACCCGCATCGCGAATCGCATCCCGGCTGGAGGCGGTATCGCAGCGCACCCGGTCAGTGGATCTGACCGGGGCGCTGCCGTAGCGAGGATGTTGCGAGCGCTCCGGGGAGGAGCGGGGACCCGGAGCCCTCGGCGTAACAACAGCCACACACTGTACCCCTGAAAATAATACTCCCACACACTGTTCCCCTGAATATAATACTGCCACACACTGTATCCCTGAATATAATACTACCGCACACTGGGCCCTTGGTATATTACTGCCACACACTATTCCCTTGCACTATTACTGCCACACTCTATGCACCCAAATACATTTTCGACAAACACTGTGCCCTGTGCTGACTAATTGTACCTCTGTGCCCCAAAGAATTATTGATGCCACTGTGCACCCAGAATTATTGATGCCCCTATGCCCCCAGAATTAATGATGCCACTTTGCCCCAGAATTAATGATGCCACTTTGCCCCGAGAATTAATGATGCCACTGTGTCCCCAGAATCAATGATGCCACTGTGCCCCCAGAACTATGACGCTGTGCCCCCAGAATTAATATTGCTACTGTGCCCCCAGAATTAACTATGCCGCTGTGCCCCCAGAATTAACTTTGACACTGTGCCCCCAGAATTGATATTGCTGCTGTGCCCCCAGAATTAATCATGCCGCTGTTCCCCCAGAATTAATCATGCCGCTGTGCCCCCTGAATTAATCATGCCGCTGTGCCTCCTGAATTAATGATGCCGCTGTGACCCCAGAATTAACTATGCAGCTGTACCCCCAGAATTAATATTGCTGCTGTGCCCCCAGAATAAGCTATGCCGCTGTGCCCCCAGAATTAACTATGCCGCTGTGCCCCCAGAATTAATATTGCTGCAGTGCCCCCAGAATTAACGTATTTATTGGGGTATACCACGCAACGGCCTATAACACGCACCCTCATTTTACCAAGGATATTTGGGTAAAAAAAGTTTTTTACCCAAATATCCTTGGTAAAATGAGGGTGCGTGTGTGTGCATGCGTATACCCCGATACACCCCCAGGAAAGGCAGAGGGAGAGAGGCCGTCGCTGCCTGCTTCTCTCCCCCTGCCTTTCCTGGGGTCTAGAGCCCTGCTGCCGCCGCTTCTCTCCCCCTGGCTATCGGTGCCGCTGCCCGTTTTCTCCCCCTGACTATCGGTGCCGGCGCCGATAGCCAGGGGGAGAGAAGGGGCAGCAGCACCCGTTGCCTCCCCCATCCCCGGTTGTATAATTACCTGTTGCCGGGGTCGGGTCCACGCTGCTTCAGGCCTTCGGTGTGCGTCCCATGCCTCATTGCTATGCACTGCACTGCACGGCACGGCGCAATGACGAGTGAAGTCAGTGCGCCGCGCAGTGCAGTGCATAGCAACAACGCAGGGGACGCACACCGGAGGCCTGAAGCAGCGTGGACCCGGCCCCAGCAACAGGTAATTATACAACCGGGGATGGGGGAGGCAACGGGGCAACGGCGCCGGCAATGGGTGCCGCTGCCCCTTCTCTCCCCCTCTCTGTCGGTCCCGCTTCTCTCCCCCTGGCTATCGGCGCCGGCAATAGGGCAGCTGCACCGATAGCCAGGGGGAGAGAACGGGCAGCGGCACCGATAGCCAGGGGGAGAGAAGGGCCGGCAGCAGGGCTCTAGTCCCCAGGACAGGCAGGAGCAGAGAAGCCAGCAGCACTGGCAGTCTCTGCACCTGCAAAGCTGCTGCAGTTCATTGATTTAAATCATTTAACTGCAGCGGCTTATCGGCGTATAACACGCAGGTAGACTTTAGGCTAAAAATTTTTGCCTAAAAAGTGCGTGTTATATGCCAATAAATACGGTAATATTGCCGCTGTACCCCCAGAATTAATGATGCCACTATGTTCCCAGAATTAATTATGCCACTGTAAATCTAATATTTCCCCTTCAAAGACTTATTACTGATTGGTGCACTAAGTATTATCTACTACACTGAAGTTTGTGAAGTTGTATATATTGAGAAATCATTTTCACATGGCGATTTTCACATGCGCCAATATATTTTAACACTATAAAGAGATTGACCTAACATGCATGTGAAGTGTAATGAATAATGCAAAAATACTTACACAGATGTGTGTTCTTTCCTCCTTCCTTGTAAAATTGCTTCCACTTTGCTGTTGCTGGAAAGTTAGCAGTAAACTTCGCTGCTGAAGATCACGCAATATTGCCCATGCGCATGCAAATTTTATGGCAAATGTGCATGCGCATGCAAATTTTATGGTGCATAGTGAAAAAGACAGCAAATATTGCAAATATGCAAATTTTGTGAATATATGACGAATATTCGTCCATATATTTGTGAAATATCGCAAATTCCAATATGGCCTCTGCCGCTCAACACTGTACAGTAAAAACGTACTTTACTTAAAAAACTTATTTTAGTAAAACACCAGCTGGTGATTACTTTTGCCTAGACTTTCACAATATGTAGGCCCTTGACAGGTTAACAGGTACAAAATAGTACACTACTTAGATGTAGGTATGTGGTCTGCACTAATGAGGGCAGAAAAATGCACTACTGTACACTTCAAAAATTATTTGCGTAAAACAGCAGCCGGTGATTGCTTTTGGCTGTCCTTTCAAAGTATGTAGGCCCTTGGAAGATAAACAGGCACAAAAGAGAATACCACTTAGATGTAGGTATGTGGTATGCACTTACGAGGGCAGAAAAATTCGGTACAGTACACTTAAAAAACGTATTTTAGTAAAACACCAGCTGGTTATTACTTTTGCCTGGACTTTCACAGTACAGTGGTCCCTCAAGTTACAATATTAATTGGTTCCTTGACAGATTAACAGGTACAATATAGTACACTACTTAGATGTAGGTATGTGGTATGTACTTTTGAGGGCAGAAAAATGTGGTACAGTACGCTTAAAAAAACATCTTTTTGCACAATACCAGCAGAACACAACAGTGCTGCAGCCCAAAAAATCTGTGTAGTAAACACAATATTTACGTGTGGGTAGAGGTAGCAAGGACGGCACCAAATGCTAGGTCCAATTCAAGGTTTAATAACGTTCAGCAGGGAAAGTATGCACAGTTGAGCCAGCAAAAAGATAGAGGGGCCGGGTGGTGGTGCTAGGATAAATGGACAGACTGTAATATCATAAGTGAAAGAAAGAATGTATATCCGCACTCACCACCGGGTTCGGCAATAAAAGCTCCTAAGTGGAACCAGCCATAGGACCAGGACGGCAGGATCGCTTTGTGCCTCTGAGCGCCTCTACTACCGAACCCGGTGGTGAGTGCGGATATACATTCTTTCTTTCCTACACATATTATCACAACATTTCACTCTGAAAGAAGACTATTATAACCAGCAGATGATTTGTTGTGCAACAAAGACACAGAATTGCGCAGAAAAATTATTTCTGCCTCCTCTGCTAAGGTTTGTGAAGTTGATGAAGCTTGTTGAAATGTATGAGGCAACACACAGCTACCTGGCCGTCTCTGTAATACAATGCTGAAGAAAGTAACTGGGAGGTTAATTGCTACAGTAAAAATCCTTTTCAGTGAAAAAACACAGCTCTCTGTCCACCAAAATGCTGATGTGACTAGGCTGTGAAAAGCTGCTGGAATGAGCTTTTCTGTGTAAGACACACACACAGCGATGTCCGTCCTATCTGTATGCAGTGTAATTAATGATATGACGAGCCGCAAATTGGCTGCTGAATATATAGGGCTGTGACATCACAGGGGTGACTGGCTGCTGATAAGCTGCATCCTGCATGTGATTCAGGATCATCCTGCCTACTTCTCTTCCCGTCTTGCCTTCCCGCCTTCCTAGCATTCCTTGCCCCATGTACTGACGTGGATCTGCCATTTGAGATGCACTGGAGCCTGGACCGCAGTAAAAGGAGTTTAATGAAGCGGTTCGCGTGATATAATCGCAGTGATATTCGCATTCGTTGCTAATCGAATATTTCAAGAAATTCGTAATGAATTTGGGTTCATCAGCTTCGATTCGCTCATCTCTAATTGTGAGCATTGAGTGCATTTCTGTGAGTTTTTTCCCTCTCTTTTTCTGTCTGGGAGGAATACAGGTGGAGAGGGGGTGGAGTAGTTAATTAATTAGCAGCTGATACATTGCAGCTGTTTGCAGACAGCTAACCCTTTGCATTCACTTCCAGGCAGTGGAATAGAGAGGTGGTGTCTGGTAACTATAAAAGAAAGTATACTAAGCAATTGAGCTAGTGATTGTGTGTCTGTATACAAGAGTGTGAAGTATACAAGTGAGTGTAAGTATAAAAGTGAGAGGGACTTAAAATTAAGGGAACACTGTAAGAAGTATTGTGAGCATTGAGTGCTTAAAATTAAGGGACTTTAAATTCAGGGAGTTTAATTGAAATATTTGATTGGTTTTTTTTTACTGTTAATTTTTGAAATCCCCAAATCTAGTATAGCCTCCAGGTTGGAAAAGGCAGTCCAGTGTGCATCTTGCACAATGTATGCAAACCTTGATCTGCAGTTTGAGGGGGCATATTGTTGTGCGAGTTGTTCAGTTGGAAGCCAAAATCCTAGATCTAGAGGAGCAACTGGCAACACTGAGACACATTGACAACTTGGAGAGGAGTCTCCTGCTCTCTGACCAAGTACTCTCTGGGGTAAAGGTGGGGGAGGATATTGGGACGGAGGTGCAAGACAGTCAGGCAGCTAGCTGGGTTACAGTTAGAAAATGGGGTAGAGGGAAAGGTGTCAGGGAGGCTAGTCCTGAACTGGCAACCCCAACACATTTGCTCGGTTGGCAGATGAGAAGGATGCCATTTCAGAGCTAGCAGTACTACAGCAAGACTCTGCCTCTGACCACCAGGGTGGAGGGGGAGTGCAGGGCAGGCCAGACAGGTACTGGTTGTGGGGGACTCAATTATTAGTGGGACAGACCGGGATAGCCGATCAGTCTGTTGTCTTCCTGGCGCTCAAGTTCGGCACATCGCAGATCGGGTTGACAGGTTGCTGGGTGGGGCAGTCCTTGTACATATTGGCACCAATGACAAAGTAAGAGGTAGGTGGAGTGTCCTTAAAAAATTTTTCAGGGACTTAGGCCACAAGCTTAAGGCAAGGACCTCCAAGGTAATATTTACTGAAATATTACCTGTACCACTAGCCACACCAGAGAGGCAGCGGGAGATTAGGGAGATAAAAAAGTGGCTCAGAAGCTGGTGTAGGAAGGAGGGGTTTGGGTTCATGGAGAACTGGGACGACTTCGCTGTGGGATACCGGCTCTACCGTAGGGACAGGCTGCATCTCAATGGGGAGGGTGCAGCTGTGCTTGGGGAGATGATGGCTAGAAGGGCGGAGGAGTGTTTAAACAAGGGACTGAGGGGGGAGGCTACAACTTAGAGGGGGAAGATAGTGTAGATAGAGAGGAGGAACTTATAAAATTTACATGGGGGTGGAGCGGAGGGAAGGGTTAGAATAGTTAATAGGGACAGGCTTCATAGGAAGAAAAAACATACACCTTTGAATTGCATGTTGACTAATGCCAGGAATCTGTACAATAAAACAGAGGAACTGGAATGGATGATGGCTGAGGAAAATATAGTGGGTATAACAGAGACTTGGTTGGACGATAGCTGTGACTGGGGGATCAACATACAGTCTATTCAGGAAGGATCGGACAAAACAGATATGGGGCAAAGTTTGATCAATAATGTTCTCAAAAAAGTTTGACAATGTCCTCAAAAACAAGAATACTTACATTAAATGGGAGACTTTTAAAAATATCTTAAATTCTCACTGTAAGAGGTATATACCTTATGGGAATAAAATGTTCAGAAATAAAAGAAAACCAATATGGATGAATAAAAATGTTTGGGGGCAATAAACAACAAAAATAAAGCATTTAAACTAAAACAGGACGGCAGTGAAGAAGCATTAAAAAGCTATAGAGAAAAATGTAAAATATGTAAAAAACAGATAAAAGCAGCAAAAATAGACAGAAAGACTCATTGCCAAACGGAGTAAAACTAACCCCAAAATGTTCAACTATATAAATAGCAAAAACTTTAAAAATGAAAGTGTTAGCCCTTTAAAAAACGATAAAGAAGAAATTATTAACGGGGATCAGGAAAAAGCAAATATATTAAACAAATTCTTCTCGTATGATTCACTGAGGAAAATGAAATGCCAGGTGAAATACAGTGAGATAAGGTAAACTCCCCTGTACAGGTCACCTGTCTAACCCAGGAAGAAGCACAGTGCCACCTACAAAAAATCTAAATAGACAAATTGCCAGGTACAGATGGCATTCACTCCCGTGTTCTAAAGGAATTAAGTAATGTAATAGACAGACCCCTATTTTTTAATATTCAGGGACTCTATAGTGACAGGGACTGTTCCCCAGGACTGGTGCATGGCAAATGTGGTGCCAATATTTAAAAAGGGGTCAAAAGGTGACCCCGGGAATTATAGGCCTGTTAGTTTAACCTCCATTGTATGTAAATTGTTTGAGGGTTTTCTAAGGGATGCTATTTTGGAGTATCTTGATAAAAATAAATGTATGACTTCATATCAGCATTGCTTTATGAGGGATCAGTCCTGTCAAACTAACCTGATCAGCTTTTATGAGGAGGTGAGCTCCAGACTGGACCAGGGGAATTGCTGGATGTCGTATATCTGGATTTTTCCAAAGCATTTGATACGGTGCCACAAGGTTGGCGCATAAAATGAGAATGCTTGGACTGGGGGAAAATGTGTGCAAGTGAGTAAGTAACTGGTTCAGTGATAGGAACCAGAGGGTGGTTTTAAATGGCACTTATTCTGATTGGGTGACTGTTACTAGTGGGGTACCACAGAGGTCAGTCTTAGGTCCTGTTCCATTTAATATATGTATTAATGACCTTGTAGAGGGATTGAATAGTAAAGTAGCAATCTTTGCAAATGATACTAAACTCTGTCAACACTATAGAGGACAGTGCACTATTACAAATGGATCTGGATAGGTTGGAGGTTTGTGGCTGATAAGTGGCACATGAGGTTCAACACTGAGAAATGTAAGGTTATGCACATAGGGAAGAAAAATTTGGGGCTGGGATTGTGTATTAAATGGGAGCACACTTGGGACGACTGACATGGAAAAGGACTTGAGAGTCTTAGCTAATAGTAAATTTAGATGTAGTGACCAGCTGCTGCCAAGGCAAATAAAATCATGGGGTGCATCAACCGCTGTACACATCACTAGTCAGACTACACATACAATATTGTGTACAGTACTGGGCACCAGTGTACAAGATATAGTGGAGCTGGAGAGGGTTCAAAGACAGGCAACCAGAGTAATACGGGGAATGGGAGGACTACAGTACCCAGAAAGATTATCAGAATTAGGGCTATTTAGTTTAGAAAAAAGAAGGCTTGGGGGAGACCTAATAACTATATATCAGGGGACCTTGAATAGATTTCTCCCATGATCTAATTATACCCAGGACTGTATCTATAACAAGGGGGCATCCTCTACGTTTAATGGAAAGAAGGTTTCTACACCAGCACAGACGGGGATTCTTTACTGTAAGAGCAGTGAGAGGAGGTGGTTATGGTTAACTCGAGAATAATAATATTACAGATTAGGGATCTATTCTGATTGCCATATTTGGAGTCGGGAAGGAATTTTTACCTCGAGTATGAGGGTTTTTATCCTTCCTCTGGATCAACTCAACAGGGACTCATTACGGTTATAGGTTGAACTTGATGGGGTATTTTTTTCAACCTAATGAACTATGTTACTATGTTACCTGTACTATATGCAACGGTCAATATGTTGGTTGAACATCAAACTCCCTAAAGACGCGTATAAGAAGGCACATTTCTGATGTAAACAGTGCCCAGGTGAATGTTTCTGCATTAACCACACATTTCCATAATTTTCATGATGGAAATTTGTCTTCTTTAAGTGTCAGTGTGGTGAAGAGGGTAAAATAAAATATTAGGGGTGGAGATTTAAGACATAAATTGTTAAATAGAGAATCCTATTGGATTTTTATTCTGGAACAACCTAATGGAATGAACTATAGGCAAGGTCTTATTTTGACGAATTTGTGACTTTTATCGGGCTGTGATAGTTAAATACACTGCTCAAAAAAGTAAAGGGAACGCTACATCCTATCTGAATGAATGAACTAATCGAATGAAATAATTTCTTCTTTACATAGTTGAATGTGCTGACAACAAAATCACACAAAAATTATTAATGGAAATCCAATCTATGAACCCATGGAGGTCTGTATATGAAGTTCCACTCAAAATCAATGTGGAAAACCACACTACAGGCTGATCCAACTTTGATGTAATGTCCTTAAAACAAGTCAAAATGAGGATCAGTAGTGTGTTGGGCCTCCACATGCCCGTATGACCTCCCTACAATGCCTGGGAATGCTCCTGATGAGGTGGAGGATGTCCTCCCAGACCTTGACTAAAACATCTGCCAACTACTGGACAGTCTGTGGTGCAATGTGGTATTGGTGGATGTAACAAGACATGATGTCCCAGATGTGCTCAATCGGATTCAGGTCTGGGGAACAGGCAGGCCAGTCCATAGCATCAATGCCTTCCTCTTGCAGGAACTGCTGAAACACTCCAGCCACATGAAGTCTAGCATTGTCTTGCATTAGGAGGAACCCAGGGCCAACCGCACCAGCATATGGTCTCACAAGAGGTCTGAGGATCTCATCTCTGTACCTAATGGCAGTCAGGCTACCTCTGGCAAGCACATGGAGGGCTGTGCGGCCCCCCAATGAAGTGCTAACCCACACCATTACTGACCCACCGCCAAACCGGTCATGCTGAAGAATGTTGCAGGCAGCAGAACGTTCTCCACGGCGTCTCCAGACTCTGTCACATCTGTCACGTGCTCAGTGTGAACCTGCTTTCATCTTTGAAGTACTAAACAACCTTTAAGGGGTTGCCCCCTCGCGGGGATAAACCCTTACTAGATACCCTCCCCTAAAAGACCTTTATTGTTATTTATAATATTAAAAATTAACCCCTTCACACGTTTTAAAATTATCAACGGCACAATGACTTAGTTCACAGTGAGGGTATTGTGATAACCCCCTACTTGTGCAGGTATCACTGGAGCTATGGTATCTATTATTATGACTGGTTGGCAGGAAATACCTGTATCACCTATCCATAGACTTCCAGTCCTGTTATTTATATTTTTTCTGTCTGCTGCTGGTTAAAACCTAGACAACAGCCTCCCCGATGTTTCGCGGACGAATCCGCTTTGTCAAGGGTTGCGAGGCTACTGAGCTCTGGGACGCCCACCACTTCCTTATATAACTTTGCATTCCCTCACTTCCGTGTGGTCCCCCACCAATAGGGAAGCTCCGCTTCATGATCTCATCTATCGCGTGGTTTGTAAGCCAATCACCTCCTTCACATGGCCTTTGTTTTGATCATGTGACCCAATTGTGTGTAAGATCCCGCGTCTCGCGCAATCTCGCTCCTTGTCACCTCTTACCCGGTGGCGTAATCTCGCGCATGTCACAGGACTTCATTCTCTTTCCAGCAAACCCGACTCTCACGTGATCTCGCTCCGATCCTAGGTATGTATGCTTGCGCGCGTGTCACTGGACTTAGAAGCTTTTCAACCCCGCTCGGACGTATATAGATGTTGTGCGCATGTCTAAGTACTTAGTAATTTTAGTTATTTATCTGTCGGTTCGTATGGGTTAGGTCCTTCTTAGTCCTTGGGTGTATATATGATACAAGTTCAACATTAACTCACAGTACTGTTATTCCATAAGGGGGCATTACTTATACGCTTCTTCACTGTCTCTTATATATCATTGGGCATGTACAGGTTGCAATATAGATTAAGTTTTGGCTACTGCAATTGATAAACTGTCTTATCTCATATTTCTTTCCATCTGTTGGATTTCTGAATTTCTTTATCCTTGGCATATGTTTACACATGGAGCAATGCCCGCATGGGTAGGAGCCCATTGGTGGTTTCGGGATCCATGTCTCTCCACCTTCTTCCTCCTTCTTCTTATGGTGGCTATATACCAGAATATCTTTGATGTTGGCTCCTCTTCGATAGGTAATGCTGGGTCTTTGACCAGTCACTTCTCCCAGATTCGGGTCCAATTTTAAAACATGCCAATGGCGATTCAAGATGTGTGTAATCTGTGATGCATAACCATCAAAATTACCTATACACCTGATCGTTTTTGGTTTAGGATCTTTTTCTCTTTTCGGTCCCAATAGAGCATTTCTTTCAAGGGACCTGACCCGATTATATGCTCTTCTCACATGTTTCTTGGGATAGCCTCTCTTTATGAAGCGTCGCATCAGGTTCTGACTCTCTAGTTGGAAATTCTCCTCCTCCCAGCAGTTCCTCTTTGCCCGGAGTCATTGTCCGTACAGTATGCTCTCCTTCAGTGGGCCAGGGTGCTAACTGTCCAACCGGAGAAAACTGTTGGTCGCCGTCGGTTTCCTATAAATATTTGTTTGTATCTTCTGGTCGTCATCTATATATATTGTTATGTCCAGGAAATTAATGCTTCTACCTCCTTCTTCCAGTGTAAATCGCATACCTATCTCGTTATTGTTGAGGTAGGAAACAAAATCTCTAAATAGTGTTAAATCCCCATCCCAAAAAATCTAAATGTCATGAATATACCTCCCCCAAAATAAAATGTGCTCCGTGTAGTGTTGAGTGTTCTCACCAAAAACAAAAGTGCTCTCCCACCACCTCAAAAATAAATTAGCAAAAGGGGCACAAGTAAGGTGACAAGTAAGAGGTGACAAGGAGCGAGATCGCGAGAGATGCGGGATCTTACACACAATTGGGTCACATGATCACAACAAAGGCCATGTGAAGGAGGTGATTGGCTTACAAACCATGCGATAGATGAGATCATGACGCAGAGCATCCCTATTGGTGGGGGACCAAACGGAAGTGAGGGAATGCATCGTTATATAAGGAAGTGGTGGGCGTCCCGGAGCTCAGTAGCCTTGCAACCCTTGACAAAGCGGATTTGTCTGCGAAACGTCGGGGAGGCTGTTGTTTAGGTTTTAACCAGCGGCAGACAGAAAAAATATAAATAACAGGACTGGAAGTCTATGGATAGGTGATACAGGTATATCCTGCACACCAGTCATAATAATAGATACCATAGCTCCAGTGATACCTGCACAAGTAGGGGGTTATCACAATACTCTCACTGTGAACTAAGTCATTGTGCCGCTGATAATTTTAAAACATGTGAAGGGGTTAATTTTTTATATTATAAATAACAGTAAAGGTCTTTTAGGGGAGGGTATCTAGTAAGGGTTTATACCCACGAGGGGACAACCCCTTAAAGGTTGTTTCGTATTGCATTACCCTGAGACCCTCAGGGACACATTTATGTTTGCATCCATATGGCCATTCATGGCAGCTGGTAACAGCAAGTTTAGTCCCAAATTGTAACAATGTTAGGCTTTTTGTCTCAGCCAATTAACGCTGAACAATTCCAATCCGAAGCATCTCACGTGTTCTCCACAGTGCATTTACCACTACACCAGGTGGATATATATCAGGCATTCCGAACTATTAATAAAACGTATAAGCAGTACATTCGTGCATGGTGGGAGGTCTCAAGTCTAGAGACCTATGTACAACAAAATCTAGTATACAGAGGTCTGCTATCCCCACTCATACCAAATTCACATAGAGAGGACAAAGCCTTCATGAAAGGCTGGGAGACAATCCAGACGGAAAACTCCCTATGCCTGATTAAATACCTTCTAGATTACGAAAGAGACTACCTTCAAAAAACGAATATACAATTACAGGCAGAGATCCAACAGATGCAGTGGTTTGTTAACAACCAAATAGATAAGACCCTAGAAGTTAAATTACAAAAAAATCGAGAAACTTATGAAAACGAAATAAAAGAGAGAAAACATGAAAAGTATATCCGTGACTTTACAGATTTTTCAATGGGCAGGATCTATACATATAAAGAGAGAAAATACAGAGCTAAAAACATCTCCCCAAATATGGGCTTTGGAGAGACTAGAGATTATTCCGAGACAGAAACATCCGGGACGGAAGAATATCTTTCAGACTCTAGTAATATAGGAGGGGGGACAAAGAGGAAGTTTAAGAAAGGCAATAATAACTACCAAGGAAAGAAAAAAAAAACATATCAACGGGGACCTTATACACGACCCAATACCAATGATCAAACATGGGAATCAGATCATGGACGTGGATCTGGTTCTACTGCCTCTGCTACACAGGGTGCGGGTACTAATATGACCCCAAACCAACGTTTTCAAATGAATGTACAGGGACCAAGAGCACCCATACAGGTAGGGACCAATATGAGACCTCAAATCCCCTCTTTGAGGAGAGGAACATATGGAGAAAATTTGGTCATGACACGTCCATTATTACAGACACCATTTCTACCCCTCAACTCCCCCTCCCTCAGCACCATCATTTTTTAGGCCAGGCAATGGGAGGTGTATGAGGGATTCCTCCGTTAGTAACTCAAGTACAGGTACAGGGCAATACTTAACCCACACAATGACCCTGCCTCCAACATAACCACAAATGATGACCCTGCCTCCAACACAACCACAAATTATGTAGTGGTAATGGAGAATTGTTCCGAGAGTCACCAGACACCGGATAGTTGCCCACAACAGAATGATAACATGCAGATATTAAAGCTGTTGGGGACGAAGGGCGTATGCATACGCCCTTGCATCCTGGTACTTAAGGACGAAGGGCAAATGCCCAGGTGGGTCATTAGACCCCCCCCCCCATGTCGGCGATTGGCGCAAAATGAATTTACACTTGCGATTTGCGCCAATTCTGGGTCATTACGGGTCTATGGTGACCCGGTGACCCGGAATATAAGGGGGATCGCGGTTGTCTAAGACACCCACGATCCCCCTTAAGCGATAGGAGTAAGGTAGCAGGGGTGCCACCCCTCCTATCCCTGCTATTAGGGGTCTAGACACGACCACCAATAGCAGATCGGGGGCGGAGGGGTTTACTTTCATTTTCCCTGTCCTGCCCACCCACAATAGGCAGGCCAGAATGGGGAAAACGAAGAGGACCGGGCGCCGACGTCCACTTACCCCTCCGGAGGCTGCGGGCGACGGGGATCTGCGGGCGGCGTGCGGCAGAAGAAGACGGCTCCCTGGATGCGACGGAAGCTGGTAAGTAGTTGCCTAGCATCATCTAGAGGGCCACAGTCTGAGACCACTATAGTGGTCTCTAGACTGTAGCCCTCCAGATGTTGCAAAACTACAACTCCCGGCATGCCCAGACAGCTGTTTGCTGTGTGGGCATGCTGAGATTTGTAGTTTTGCAACAGCTGGAGGTCTACAGTTTAGAGACCACTGCACAGTGATCTCTATACTGCTCTCTAGATCTTGCAAAACTACAACTCCTAGCATGCCCACACAGCTGTTTGCTGTCTGTGCATGCTGGGAGTTGTAGTTTTGCAACATCTGAAGGTCCACATTTTGGAGATCACTGTTCAGTGGTCTCTAAATTGTACCACTCCAGATGTTGCAAAACTGCAAATCGCAGCATGCCCAAACATCAAACAGCTGTCTCGGCATGCTGGGAGTTGTAGTTGGGTACCTCCAGCTGTTGCCTAACTACATCTCCCAGCATGCCCTTCTGTGATAAGTACATGCTGGGAATTGTAGTTTTGCAACAGCTGGAGGCACACTGGTTGGAAAATACTGAGTTAGGTAACAGAACCTAACTGAAGGTTTTCCAACCAGTGTGCCTCCAGCTGTTGCAAAACTACAACTCCAAGGATGTACTGACAGACCGTGCATGCTGGGAGTTGCAGTTTTGCAACAGCTGGAGGCATACTGGTTGGAAAATACTGAGTTAGGTAACAGAACCTAACTGAAGGTTTTCCAACCAGTGTGCCTCCAGCTGTTGCAAAACTACAACTCCAAGGATGTACTGACAGACTGTGCATGCTGGGAGTTGTAGTTTTGCAACAGCTGGAGGCACACTGGTTGGAAAATACTGAGTTAGGTAACAGAACCTAACTGAAGGTTTTCCAACCAGTGTGCCTCCAGCTGTTGCAAAACTACAACTCCAAGCATGCACTGGCAGACCGTGCATGCTGGGAGTTGTAGTTTTGCAACAGCTGGAGGCACACTGGTTGGAAAATACTGAGTTAGGTAACAGAACCTAACTGAAGGTTTTCCAACCAGTGTGCCTCCAGTTGTTGCAAAACTACAACTCCCAGCATGCACGGTCTGTCAGTAAATGCTGGGAGTTGTAGTTTTGAAACAGCTGGAGGTTTGCCCCATGGGGTACATTCACATAGGCGGGTTTACAGTAAGTTTTCTGCTTCAAGTATGAGCTGCGGAAAATTTTTCGCCGCAGCGCAAATTCCTAGCGGGAAACTCACCGTAACCCGCCAGTGTGAATGTACCCTAAAAACACTACACTAACACATAATAAAGAGTAAAACACTACATATACACCCCTTACACTGTCCCCCCAATAAAAATGAAAAACGTATTGTATGGCAGTGTTTCCAAAACGGAGCCTCCAGCTGTTGCAAAACAACAACTCCACGCTTTTCTGGACAGCCACTAACTGTTCAGGCATGCTGGGAGTTTAGCAACAGCTGGAGGCACCCTGTTTGGGAATCACTGGCGAAGAATACCCCTATGTCCACCCCTATGCAATCCCTAATTCAGTCCTCAAATGCGCATGGCGCTCTCTCACTTCGGAGCCCTTTCGTATTTCAAGGAAACAGTTTAGGGCCACATATGGGGTATTTCGGTACTCTGGAGAAATTGCACTACAAATTTTGGGGGGCTTTTTTCCATTTACCCCTTATGAAAAGGAAAAGTTGGGGTCTACACCAGCCTGTTAGTGTAAAAAACTAATTTTTTTACACTAACATGCTGGTGTTGCCCTTTACTTTCTATTTTCACAAGAGGTAAAAGGAAAAGACCCCCAAAATTTCTAACGCATTTTCTCCTGAGTACGGAGATACCCCATATATGGGTGTAAAATGCTCTGTGAGCGTACAACAAGGCTCAGGAGTGAGAGTGAACTATGTACTTTTGAGGCCTAAATTGGTGATTTGCACAGGGGTGGCCGATTTTACAGCGGTTCTGACATAAACCCAAAAAAATAAATGCCCACATGTGACCCCATTTTGGAAACTACACCCCTCACGTAATTTAATAAGGGGTATAGTGAGCATTTACGCCCCACAGGTGTCTGACAGATTTTTGGAACAGTGGTCAGTGAAAATGAAAAATTTAATTTTTTTGTTTGCACAGCCCACTGTTCCAAAGATCTGTCAAATGCCAGTAAGGTGTAAATGCTCACTGCACCCCTTATTAAATTCTGTAAGGGGTGTAGTTTCCAAAATGGGGTCACATGTGGGGGGGGGGGTCCACTGTTCTGGCACCACGGGGGGCTTTGTAAATGCACATGGCCCCCGACTTCGATTCCAAACAAATTATCTCTCTAAAAGCTCAATGGCGCTTCTTCTCTTCTGAGCAGTGTAGTTCGCTCGTAGTGCACTTGACGTCCAAACATGGGGTATTTCCATACTCAGAAGAAATGGGGTTATAAATTTTGGGGGGCATTTTCTCCTATTACCCCTTGTAAAAAAGTAAAATTTGGGGAAAAACCAGCATTTTAGTGAACATTTTTTTTTCATATACACATCCGACTGTCAAACACCTGTGGGGTGTTAAGGCTCACCGTACCCCTGGTTACATTCCTTGAGGGGTGTATTTTCCATAATAGTGTGCGAAGGTAGGGGGGGGGGGTTTGCTGTCCTGGCACCATAGGGGCTTCCTAAATGGGACATGCCCCCCAAAAACCATTTCAGAAAATCTCACTCTCCAAAATCCCATTGTTGCTCCTTCCCTTCTGAGCCCTCTACTGCGCCCGACAAACACTTGAGATACACATATGAGGTATTTTCTTACTCGAGAGAAATTGGGTTACAAATTTGAAGAGGATTTTTTTCCTTTTACCCCTTGCAAAAATTCAAAAACTGGGTCTACAAGAACATGCGAGTGTAAAAAATTAAGATTTTGAATTTTCTCCTTCACTTTGCTGCTATTCCTGTGAAACACCTAAATGGTTAACACACTTACTGAATGTCATTTTGAATACTTTGAGGGGTGCAGTTTTTATAATGGGGTAATTTATGGGGTATTTCTAATAGGAAGACCCTTCAAATCAACTTCAAACCTGAACTGGTCCCTGAAAAACGTTGAAAATTTTGCGAAAAAGTGGAAAATTGCTGCTGAACTTTAAAGCCCTCTGATGTTTTCCAAAAGTAAAAACATGTCAACTTTATGATGGAAACATAAAGTAGACATCTTGTATATGTGAATCAAAATATTATTTATTTGGAATGTCTATTTTCCTTACAAGCAGAGAGCTTCAAAGTTAGAAAAATGCAAAATTTTAAAATTTTTCATCAAATTTTTGAAATTCTCACCAAGAAATGATGCAAGTATCGACGAAAATTTACCACTAACATAAAGTAGAATATGTCACGAAAAAACTGTCTCGGAATCAAATTTATAAGTAAAAGCATCCCAGAGTTATTAATGCTTAAAGTGACAGTGGTCAGATGTGCAAAAAATGCTCCCGTCCTTAGGGTCATAATGGGCTCCGTCCCCAAGGGGTTAATCTATCATCGCATGTACTATCGAATGCAGAAAGGAAGCTTTTACTTAGAGGTTTGTCCTTCACCCCTACATCCAGATTTGATGACTTTGGGTGGGTGAAGGACATTAACCTGTTCGCCAGGAAGCTGGCATTACACAAGTGGCACCTGCACAGTTAGAATGCTAGGAGTGAATCGGATTATAGAGACTCCATAACAGTGGAGACCCTATTCGATTTACTAACTGAGACTGAGGGCAGTGAAATTACTGTTAATGCACCCTTCACAGATTTGAAGCCGAGGTCAATAATGACACCCTCACTATCACAGTTTCCCAATATTGCAACATTTGTCGACCTAATGACAATAGACATCCAAAAAATAAGACCACAAAGCCATCTTATCTATTCAAACCTTACCATGGAGGAGCAAACCGCATTGAAACACCTGCAAAAGAACGAAGAATTGATAATAAAACGTTCGGATAAAGGTGGCAATATTGTTTTACTAGACAAATCAGCATATGAGGACATGGTATACAGGCTGCTAAATGACTGGGAAACATATAACATATTACCGAGTGACCCTACTAGGCAGTATCTTCAGATTAATGAACCTCGACGTAGAAAGCCTTTACCGCAATATTGAACACACACACACATTGGGAGTGCTCACGGCAGTGAGCACTTTTTTAGCCACACGGAGCACGCACTTTCAGAGGCATAATAATTTTGTCACTAAACTTTTGGATTTCATTCTTACTCACAATTTCTTTCTTTTTGGTGGTACCCTCTACAGGCAGGTAAAGGGTACCGCTATGGGAACCACGTGTGCACCTTCTTTTGTTAATTTATTTTTGAGGTGGTGGGAGCGCACTTTTGTTTTTGGTGAGAACACTCAACACTACACGGAGCACATTTTATTTTGGGGGAGGTATATTGATGACATTTTGATTTTTTGGGATGGAGATTTAACACTATTTAGAGATTTTTTTTCCTACCTCAACAATAACGATATAGGTATGCGATTTACACTGGAAGAAGGAGGTAGAAGCATTAATTTCCTGGACATAACAATATATATAGATGACAACCAGAAGATACAAACGAATATTTATAGGAAACCGACGGCGGCCAACAGTTTACTCTGGTGGGACAGTTGGCACCCTGGCCCACTAAAGAAGAGCATAATGTACGGACAATACCTCCGGGCAAAGAGGAACTGCTTGGAGGAAGAGAATTTCAAACTAGAGAGTCAGAACCTGATGCAACGCTTCATAGAGAGAGGCTATCCCAAGAAACAAATGAGAAGAACATATAATCGGGTCAGGTCCCTTGAAAGAAATTATCTATTGGGACCGAAAAGAGAAAAAGATCCTAAACCAAAAACGATCAGGTGTATAGGTAATTTTGATGGTTATGCATCACAGATTACACACATCTTGAATCGCCATTGGCATGTTATAAAATTGGACCTGGATCTGGGAGAAGTGACTGGTCAAAGACCCAGCATTACCTATCGAAGAGGAGCCAACATCAAAGATATTCTGGTACATAGCCACCATAAGAAGAAGGAGGAAGAAGGTGGAGAGACATGGATCCCGAAACCACCAATGGGCTCCTACCCATGCGGGTATTGCTCCATGTGTAAACATATGCCAAGGATAAAGAAATTCAGAAATCCAACAGATGGAAAGGAATATAACTGCAGTAGCCAAAACATTATCTATATATCAACCTGTACATGCCCAATGATATATGTGGGTAAAACTACACAAGAACTAAGAAAACGGATTGGAAAACATATTAGCACAATAAGGACAGTGGTAGATACTCCCCTAGCAAGACACGTACAGACCACACATGAGAACAAAGCCGACATTGTTAAGTTCTGGGGCCTATGTCAAATGAAACTAGTCCCGAGAAAAGGGAACATTGATAAGCTACTATTACAAGAAGAGGCAAGATGGATCTACCGCCTTAAAAGTAAAAGTCCATATGGGCTAAATGAGGACTTTACATATGTAGCGTTCCTGGAATAAGCAAATAATTAAAAATATTACAATATTGTAAAACCCAGTACAGACTACTTCGGACACCCTAATACTAATATAGAAATGATATACTCACCCTTAGTCCATCCACCAATACAACTAAAAATTAAATGGAAGTGGGGGGCTCACACTATGAAGAAAGGACTGTGTATCGAGGTACTGTATGTTACACGTTAACCCTACGTATCAAGAATGAATAAAATAGAAAGAATATATGGAAATACAGACCTCTAGATACACATATGGTAGTGTTCTGTATGAAAATCCATGATATATGTTAAAATATAGATATTGTGTGATAATTAATGTGTATGACTATAAAATGAAATAAATAGAAATATAATAATATATAATAATATTACAGGCTAAGTGATAGTATTTGATTATATAACTTTAATTAGTAAATATAAAATGTGGGCTGTGCAGGACCCTTGCACAGACCGCACCATCAATGCAAATAATTTTTAATTATATTAATCCCTTGACGTACACATACGTCATGACAAACTGGTACTTAAGGACCCATGACGTACGCATACGTTATGGAGAATTCCGGCCCCTGACGCACGCTAGGTGGGGATCGGAAGCGGATGCCTGCTAAATGCTTCAGCAGGCATCCAGGGCAAATGCCGAGGGGGGCCATGCACACCCCCAATGTCGGTGATCGTCGCAAATCACAAGGGAAATCGCCCCTGCGATCTGCGGCGATACCGGGCTGATCGGGTCTCTGGGACCCGACCACCAGGTAATTTTACATGATCCCGGTTGTCACAGACAGCCAGGACCATGCTGAAGTATAGAAGCGAGGTAGCAAGCCTGCCACCTCCTCCTATCCCCTGCGATCCGTCGGTTAGCTAACCGACCAATCACAGGGGGGGCGGTTACTTCCTCCCGCCCTGCCCGGCCCCTGGAAGTCCGGAGAGGACGGGAGGAAGACCGAAAGACACGGTGGGGGATGGCGGAGTGCTGGGGCCCGGCCCCGATACTTACCTCGTCCCTGAAGACCCGGATCCCGGCAATGAAGACGGCGGCGGCGGTGACAGGTGAGTTCCTCTTCAGCCGCGGTCGGGCCCTTTACAGCAATGCACGTCACCGTAAAGCGACATGGGACCCTGTATACTACAACTCCCAGCATGCCCAGACAGCACTTAGCGTCTGGAGGTCCACAGTTTGGAGGCCACTGTGCCCTTCCAGATGTTGCAAAACTACACATCCTCTGCATGCCCTTACTGTCCAGGCATGCTGGGAGTTGTAGTTCTGTAACATCTGGCCCTTCAGATGTTGCAGAACTACAACTCCCAGCATGCCTGGACAGTTTTGGCATACTGGGAGTTGTAGTTTTGCAACATCTGGAAGGGCACAGATTGGGAACCACTGTATTAGTGGTCTGCAAACTGTAGTCCTCCAGATGTTGCAAAACTACAACTCCAAACATACTGGGAGTTGTAGTTCGGCAACATCTGGCTCTAAAAATGTTGCCAAACTATTACTTCCAGCATGTCTGAGAATGTTTGGGAGTAGTGGTTTTGCAACAACTGGAGGCACACTGGTTGGGAAACATTGTCTGTTTCCTAACTCAGTGTTTCCCAACCTGTGTGCCTCCGGCTGTTGCAAAACTAAAACTACCAGCATGCACTGGTAGACTGTGCATGCTGGAAGTTGTAGTTTTGCAACAGCTGGAGGTCCCCCCCCTGTGAATGTACAGGGTGCATTCACATGGGCAGGGGGCTTACAGTGAGTATCAGGCTGCAAGTTTGCGATGCAGTAAATTTTGCGCGGCAGCTCGGAACTCCTCCCCTTCCCAATAAAAATGAAAAACGGCTGGTACACCACTGTTTCCAAAATGGAGCCTCCAGCTGTTGCAAAACAACAACTCCCAAAGCAGAAGCTTTTTTTCCCAGCGGGAATTCTTTTAATCTTTTTAACATTTATATATATGATTGATTATTGATATGTGCATGTAAATAGGATGTATATTGATTAGCGCAATTTGATTCGCCAGTGTATTTTGGAGGGCATTATTTTGTATAAAAGCGCTACTAAGCACCGCTTCTTTGTGGAACCGGGATTCCACTTTCCTTCTCCTTATAATGTATTATAAATATACAGCCACTGAAGAAGGGGACACCCCGAAACGCATTTGGCACTATACCTACATTGAAGATACTCAGCCCACCTCCAACCAGCTAAAATTCAATTGCAACTGCTCCACCTGCCTTCCAGCGCATCCACCGCTCACCTGCACTTGCCGTTACCACCTACGGGCCAGACGCAGATCTGTGCCAGCCTCCAGACCACCAAAGTGCAGCCTCCCCCCGGGGCCCCCCCAGCGCATCACACCGGCTTTACGGCATTTGCCAGCTCCCGGTATCCAGTTCCAAAGCCAGCGCAGGGAGATCCCAGGCTCATCCATCAGGCCAGCTGCCGAGCTGTACCAGCCCGGGAAGGAGAAGGACCGCACCGAATATCGGAGTGCATCAGCAGAAGCGGTGAGCGGTGCTGTGCACTAGTGTTGCTCGCGAATATTCGCAATTCGAATATTTTTTGCGAATATCGCATATTCGCGAATTCGCGAATTTCGCGAATATAGCGCTATATATTCGTAATTACGAATATTCGTTTTGTTTTTTTTGTTGTTTTTTTTCTTCCCAGTACACATCACAGTGATCATCCCTCTCTGCTTCCAGCTTGTGTGGTGTAAAGAAGGCTGTAATACTACTGTGTGAGACTGGCGTGCGAAAATTCGCACATACGAAGATTCGCATATGCGAAAATTAGCATATGCTAATTTTCGCGTATGCGAATTTACGCGTGTGTTAATTTTGTATATGCCAATGTTCACTTATGTTAATTTTCGCATACGCGAATATTCGCATATGCGAAAATAAAACGAGAATATAACGAATATGCGAATATTCGCGAATATATGACGAATATTCGTCCATATATTCGCGAATATTCGTGAATTCGAATATGGCCTATGCCGCTCAACACTACTGTGCACCAATAACTTTCAATTTCAGTTTGGATACATCTGCTGCACTATCTTGCTACAAGTAACTGTTCACAAAGTCCTAACTGATACAGTGGAGGATCTTTATTATGTACTGTATATCACTCGAACTTTAATCATACTAGGTTTAAAACCTTTAACCCCTTAAGGACCCAGCCCAAATATACCTTAACATCTGACCACTGTCACTTCAAGCATTAATAACTCTGGGATGCTTTTACCTTTCATTCTGATTCCGAGATTGTTTTTTCATGACATATTCTACTTTATGTTAGCGGTAAAATTTTGTCGATACTTGTATCATTTCTTGGTGAAAAATGCAAAAAATGTATGAAAAAATTGAACATTTTGAATTTTTTTAACTTTGAAGCTCTCTGCTTATAAGGAAAATTAATATTCCAAATAAATTATATATTGATTCACATATACAATATCTCTACTTTATGTTTGCATCATAAAGATCATCATTAAAGACATCAGAGGGCTTCAAAGTTCAGCAGCAATTTTCCGATTTTTCACAAAATTTTCAAAATCGGATTTTTTCAGGGACCAGTTAGGATTTGAAGTGGATTTGAGGGGCCTTCTTATTAGAAATACCCCATGAATGACCCCATTATAAAAACTGCACCCATCAAAGTATTCATTTCACAGGAATAGCAGCAAGTTGAAGGAGAAAATTCTAAATCTTCATTTTTTACACTCGCATGTTCTTGTAAACCCAGTTTTTGCATTTTTCAAGGGGTAAAAAGAGAAAATTTTTCTTAAAATGTGTAACCCAATTTCTCTCGAGTGAGGAAATACCTCATATGTGTATGTCAAGTGTTCGGCGGGCGCAGTAGAGGGCTCATAAGGGAAGGAGCGACAGTGGGATTTTGGAGAGTTTTTCTGAAATGTTTTTTGGGGGGCATGTCCCATTTAGGAAGCCCCTATGGTGCCAGAACAGCAAAAAAAAAACACATGGCATACTATTTTGGAAACTACGCCCCTCAAGGAACGTAACAAGGCGTCCAGTGAGCCTTAACACTCCACAGGTGTTTGACGACTTTACGTTAAAGTTGGATGTGTACATTTTTTTTTTCACTCAAACGCTAGTTTTCCCCCAAATTTTTAATTTTTACAAGGAGTAATAGGAGAAAATGCCCCCCAAAATTTGTAACCCCATCTCTTCTGAGTATGGAGGTACCCCATAAGTTGACCTGAAGTGCACTACGGGCAAACTACAATGCTCAGAAGAGAAGGAGTCATATTTGGCTTTTTGAGAGCAAATTTTGCTCGGGGAGCATGTCTCATTTAGGAAGCCCCTATGGTGCCAGAACAGCAAAAAAAAAACACATGGCATACCATTTTGGAAACAAGACCCCTTGAGGAACGTAACAAGGAATAAAGTGAGCCTTAATACCCCACAGGGGTTTCACGACTTTTGCATATGTAAAAAAAATATTATTTTTTTCACCAAAATGTGTTTCCCCCCAAATTTCACATTTTTTTCAAGGGTTAATAGGAGAAAATACCCCCCAAAATTTGTAACCTCATCTCTTCTGAGTATGGAGGTACCCCATAAGTTGACCTGAAGTGCACTACGGGCAAACTACAATGCTCAGAAGAGAAGGAGTCATTTTTGATTTTTTGAGAGCAAATTTTGCTCGGGGAGCATGTCTCATTTAGGAAGCCCCTATGATGCCAGAACAGCAAAAAAAATCACATGGCATACCATTTTGGAAACTAGACCCCTTGAGGAATGTAACATGGAATAAAGTGAGCCTTAATACCCCACAGGGGTTTACTACTTTTGCATATGTAAAAAAATTTAATAAAATGTCACTAAAATGTGTGTTTCCCCCAAATTTCACATTTTTGCAGGGGTTAATAGTAGAAAATACCCCCCAAAATTTGTAACCCCATCTCTTCTGAGTATGGAGTTACCACATAAGTGGACGTCAAATGCACTGCAGGAGCGCTACAATGCTCAGAAGAGAAGGAGTCACATTTGATAATTTTGCTGAAATGGGGGGGGGGGGCATGTCACATTTACTGCAAGAAAAGCAAAAAAAAATTTATTTGTAAATACATTTCTTTGGAAAAAGGACATACCTCATATCTGGGCATAAAACGGATCTCCGGGTGCACACTGGTCACGGCGGAACAGGAGGGCAGTCAGGGGCCTTGAGCTTCTGCCTATGGAGCCAGAACAGTGGGACCCCCCCCCCTCAAGGGGCATTATATGGGGTACACTAATAACTAACAAGGGGTACAGTGGGACATTAAAGGATAAAACAGGTTATGTTCCCAGAATGATGACCCAGAGCATAGCCAAAACTAAAAAATATGCCCACCCCAAACCCTATGCTCTGAATCATCATTCTGGGAATGTGATGTGTGTGGTCGTCCCTAACCTGTTGCCTCAAATGCGCACCCCGCTCAGGTGGAGAGAGAGCGCTGCGCATTTGAGGCAACATAAAATGTCCTTATCAGTTTTTGTTTTTTTTATGAGAGTTTTTTGGGCAATTTAGTGGTTTTATGGGGGTTAAAACTTGGAATGTACTCTGGACTTTGTACATTGGGGTCAAATTATGGAAAATTTTTATGAAAAGGGAAAATTTAGTACTGCATGGAAGTGTGATACTCCCTGAAGCAGTTTTTAATGCCGAGGCCTGGATGATCAGGGCAAGTGTCACATTGATAGGTGGTGTCCTTCCGAATCCCCCTCCTGTTACACACTCTGCATTTTTTCTGGGATCGTCCCTTCTTTCCAGTGTGGGGGACCTCACCTGGAAAGTGTTGGCCTGGGACGATCCTGGCACCTACAACTTCAGTTCCTTGGGAAGTCCGGCCTGCTCTTTCCCGGTCGCCAAAGATCAGGACCTTTAGGACTTCTTCTTGGAACTGAAGGTATGTCCCTGTGTTGCCAGCGTTCTGGTACAGTACAAAAGAGTTGTACATGGAAACCTGTACCAAGTAGACCGCAACTTTCTTGTTCCATACACGTGTTTTCCGCATGGCGTTATATGGCTTCAGGATTTGATCAGAAAGATCAACTCCCCCATATACCGATTGTAGTCCAGAATACAATCGGGCTTGAGGACCGTTGTTGTGGTACCTCGCACAGGGACAGGTGACCTGCCGTTACCAGGAATGGTGGTCAGCATAAGGACATCCCTCTTATCCTTATACTTGACCAGCAACAGGTTTTCATGGGTAAGGGCACGGGACTCACCCTTGGGCATAGGTGTCTGAACAAAATTTAGAGGGAGGCCTCTCTGATTCTTCCGCACGGTCCCACAAGCGGACGTCGATCTGGCGGCAAGGGATGTGAAGAGAGGGATGCTGGTATTAAAGTTGTCCACGTACACGTGGTAACCCTAATCCAGCAATGGGTACATAAGGTCCCAAACGAGTGGGGGAACAATCTGGGGGTTCATTACGGGAATCTCGTCCCTCATACACCCTAAACTTGAGAGTGTACCCGGAGGTACTCTCACAAAGTTTATATAGCTTCACGCCATATCGTGCCCGCTTCGAGGGAATATACTGGCGGAAGATGAGTCTCCCCTTAAAACTGATGAGAGACTCATCTACAGAGAGCTCCCTAAGCGGTACATAGGCCTCCAAAAATTTGGCCCCAAAGTGATCGATGACCGGCCTCGCTGTGTAAAGCCGGTCATAGGTGGGATCACTTCGGGGTGGACATACCGCATTATCTGCGTAAAGCAGGCATTGCCAAATGGCCTCGAACCGCTTCCGTGCCATGACATGGCATGACATGACATTTTGGGGCCTTAGAAGGGGTTAATTTTTTATATTATAAATAACAATAAAGGTCTTTTAGGGGAGGGTATCTAGTAAGGGTTTATCCCCGCGAGGGGCAACCCCTTAAAGGTTGTTTAGTATTACATTACCCTAAGACCCTCAGGGACGCATTTATGTTTTCATTCATCTTTGAAGAGCACAGGGCGCCAGAGGCGAATTTGCCAATCTTGGTGTTCAATGGCAATTGCCAAACATACTGCACGGTGTTGGGCTGTAAGCACAACCCCCACCTGTGGACTTTGGGTCCTCATATCACTCTCATGGAGTCTGTTTCTGACCGTTTGAGTGGACACATGCACATTTGTGGCCTGCTGGAGGTCATTTTGCAGGGCTCTGGCAGTGCTCCTCCTGCTCCTCCTTGCACAAAGGCGGAGGTAGCGGTCCTGCTGCTGGGTTGTTGCCCTCCTACGGCCTCCTTCATGTCTCCTGATGTACTGGCCTGTCTCCTGGTAGCGTCTCCATGCTCTGGACACTACGCTGACAGACACAGCAAACCTTATTGCCACAGATCGCATTGATGTGCCATCCGGGATGAGCTGCACTACCTGAGCAACTTGTGTGGGTTGTAGACTCCGTCTCATTCTACCACTAGAGTGAAAGCACAGCTAGCATTCAAAAGTGACCAAAACATCAGCAAGGAAGCATAGGAACTGATAAGTGTTCCGTGGTCACCAACTGCAGAACCACTCATTAATTGGTGATGTCTTGCTAATTGCCTATAATTTCCCCCTGTTGTCTGTTCCGTTTGCACAACAGCATATGAAATTGATTGTCAATCAGTGTGTGATTTCACAGAACTGTGATTGACTTGAAGTTATATTGTGTTGTTTTAGTGTTCCCTTTACTTTTTGAGCAGTGTATTTCCCTGTGTACTGCCTTTGACAGTGTGCTATATCATGTAGAAGTAGATCCAGTTTTCCATGTTTTGTAAGTATCCTTCTTTTTAGGTATTTTAATTATGTGTGATGTCACTTGCACGTGACCTTGCATAGCTATATATGCTTGTTCTTTTTGTATATAGTTAGCCATTTGTAAGGATCAAGTTTGATCTGAAACACGTCAGTGGTTTGTATCCTGCCCATATGTTCCTGAACATGCTCCAATAAAGTGTTCTTCATTTTAACTGCACTTCAAGAGCTGGAACGTGCTTTTTCCCCATTGGGGACCCCCATTAGCTGCTATGGTGCCTGTTGGTCTAGACGTAAGTCACCTTGCTAGTGCCAGTTAAAGAGGCCCTAAACACCCCCTCTCCCTTCCCCTTAGGGCAGGTGAGGCTCTGGCTTCCCTAAAAAGTAGCTACCTAGCCCTTTAATGTTTAGTTCTTGTGATGAGAGAGGGTGGGGGGGGGAGGGAGGTGTGTTTGCAGCCCTGAGGGGCTCACAGCCTGACCCTCTGCTACATACATTACCCCACTAAGGAGCCTTTATACACTGCTCCGAGCTAGCTTCTCTAAAATGTAAGTACAATTATCTGTGTGTGTAATATGCAAATGTATGTGTAATTAATTCTGTATGTGTGTATGATACTTGTACTGTATAAGTGGGGTCAGTAGGCAAAGAGGGTGGAAGACAGAACTGGACTCATCCGCTGTGCAGGCAACCATGTGGAGGGCCACTCCAGAAATTCACAAGGCAAAAAGTTTCACGGTCATAGCACCAATTTGAAGGCTCTGGTTTAATTCAAAGCTGTAGATTTATTTGTTCTCCCAAACCAGGGCCTCCGTTTTTGGTGCTCTGGCCGTGGAACTATTTGATTGTGGGTTCAGTAAGTAGTATAAATTCATATGTTTGGTGAGTATATAGTATACATTCATAATTGGGGCCAGTATTTGGTATAAATTCATACAATATAAGGGGCCTGTATATAGTATAAATTCATATGTGGGTCAGTATATAGTACTGTATTAAAAGATTTATTTAAATCAAATACATTTTTATCAAATTTATTTAAATCAATTTTATTGTATGTGGGTAAGGCATCTATACAAGTGTGGTTCGCACATGCCTTTGGGTCTCATGAGTTCTCAGTCCACCCATCTTTCTTGTTGAAGTGAAGTATAGATTTGGAACCATTTCATAGCTCCTTGCATACCTTTGGATTGAAATCTCTCTGTCATATGGCATTAACACAAATGGTCACAGTTTTTAAAATGATTGTGAAATGCAGTATATTTTTACAGCCAATGGCCATGAAAAATTTGTTTTAAAATCATGCTGATTTGCTGGAAAAACTCACAATTTACGGAATGTATTACCTTTGCATACACTACTGATTTAAAGAAGTCCCATGCCTGGAAGTACAAAAAAACATATCCCCTATCCACAGGGCGAGGGTCGTGACACACCATTCTGGGGGAGAGCTGAGGCTCTGTACAGTAAATTGCGGGGTGCCACATCGGTCGGACCCCCCGCAATCTAAAACGTATCCCTCATTCTGTGGATAAGTTTTTCTGTACTTCTAGGCATGGGACTTCTCCTTCTAAGAAAAACAGTGTTTAACTGATAGGTACACTTTACAAAACTATTGTCACAAAACACTGTTATCTTTTGTAAGACTGCTTTTGCATTGTTCTGTGGTTTCCATTTCAAAAGGGAACTATTATACAGGTGTAAACATATTCTAAATATGTATATAAAATATATTTTACTCTTGTCCTTTACAGTTACAGCAAAGTGGTTCTCGTGCAGTCCTCTTAGTTCTAGAATCATCTGCCTGGGCCATGTATGAATCTTGTGGCATAAAACCAAGCATAGCATTTGCTGATACATCTTCCTTACCCTACCAACCACAGAAGCTTTATTTGGTGCGATGCCACCAGGGATATGGTTTCCTTTTGAGGCAAGAGAGATGTGTAGGAGGGCAAGGTAAGCAAATCGAGGTAAAGAAAAACTGATTTCAGGTATGGAAAATGCATAAGTCCCACAGCTGTCACTAAGCAACAGTCAATGTGCGTGTTTTTGTGTGTGTGTGTGTGTGTGGGGGGGGGGCTGGGATGGGGATTCTGTGCTTAAAACAAGTCACTAGGGATGAAAGGGACGAATCTAATCCAAATTCGTTACGGATGTCAGGAAAAATTTGCTTCACAACGAATCCGAATATCGCCATGATTTGATCACACAAATCGCTTCATTAAACTCCATTTAGTGCAGTCCAGACTTCAGGGCATCTAAATGGCGGATCCTCATATGAGGACATGGGGCAAGGAACTCTGGGAAGGCGGCAAGGCGGGATGACCCTGAATCACATGCAGCCTTTCAGCAGCCAGCCACCCCCATGATTTCACAGCCTTATATAATCGGCAGCCATATTGCGACCATTCAAATCAGCGTTTTAATTCAGAAAGAGCGTTTCACTGCAGGGGGAGAGAGAGCATTGTCTGTGTTGCACAGAAAAACAGCTTTACAGCAGCGATTCACCACAAGCCCAAATCACTGCATAAAAGCACTGACAGAGAGAGACAGAGAGGGGAAGTACACTTTTGGTGTAATACACAGCAACTCCACTGCTGCAGTGGGGTGTACAGCAACTCTAAAGCTTAGGCAGAGCAGTAAAAGCCATTGTCACCTGCTATTAGTGCCTAATAGTACTGTACTGGGCTCTACTACACAGCGATTCTGTACTGCTGCAGTTGTTTGTACAACAGCTGTAAAGCTAACAAGGGCCAGTTATGGTGAGCATGGTGTCCAGCTATCATAAGTGTAAACTGTAGGTACACCTATGTGGTGTGTTTTTTTTTTTTTCCTGAAAAACTAATTTGGGCCTAGTTACTGTGAAAGGCCAGCCAAAGCTACACCCTTGTTTCTGTAACCTTATACAGTTTTAAGCTGAGTGTACTGACCTCCAGTAGGTACATATGTTCTTCCCATGCTGATGCCAGCTCCAGGCTGTCTCATTCTATCACCATATGTTCTCCTATGTTGATGCCTGCTCCAGGCTGTCTCTTTCTGCCACCACATGTTCTCCTCATGCTGATGCCACCTCTAGGCTGTCTCATTCTGCCACCATATGTTCTCCTCATGCTACCGCCAACTCCAGGCTGTATCATTCAGCCACTATATGGTCTCCTCTTACTGTGGCCAACTCCAGGCTGTGTCATACAGCCACTATATGGTCTCCTCATGCTTTCGCCACCTCCACGCTGAGTCAATCAGCCACTATATGGTCTCCTCATGCTGCCGCCACCTTCAGGCTGTGTCATTCAGCTACTATATGGTCTTCTCTTGCTGCCGCCAACTCCAGGCTGTGTCATTCTGCCAGATTATGATCTCCTAATGCTGCTGCCACCTCCAGGCTGTGTCACTGTGCCGCCATGTAGTCTCCTCATGCTACTGGCACATTAAATCTGGTGCACGGAGCGAATTCCGATCTATGCCGGATGACAGGACACCCGCCTTCGTTCATGTCTATGGAAGAAGGCGTGAAGGCTACATACTAGCTGTCACGTCTCCTCCCATAGACAATAATGGAGGGGGCGTGGCAGGATGTCACGAACACAGAAGCTCCAAGCATCCGTGTTACATAGTTAGTTAGTACGGTTGAAAAAAGACATACGTCCATCAAGTTCAACCAGAGAATTGAAGGGTAGGGGTGTGGCGCGATATTGGGGTAGGGATTTTATATTTCTTCATAAGCATTAATGTTATTTTGTTCCAGGAATGTATTTAACCCTGTTTTAAAGCTGTTAAATTTTCCTGCTGTGACCAGTTCCTGAGGTAGACTGTTTCATAAATTCACAGTTCTTATGGTAAAGAAGGCGTGTCGCCCCTTGAGACTAAACCTTTTCTTCTCCAGACGGAGGGAGTGCCCCCTCGTTCTTTGGGGGGGTTTAACCTGGAACAGTTTTTCTCCATATTTTTTGTATGGGCCATTAATATACTTATATTCATTTATCATATCCCCCCTTAAACGTCTCTTCTCAAGACTAAACAATTGTAACTCCTTTAATCGCTCCTCATAGCTAAGATGTTCCATGCCCCATATTAGTTTAGTCACACGTCTCTGCACCCTTTCCAGCTCCACAGTGTCCCTTTTATGGACTGGTGCCCAAAACTGAACAGCATATTCCAGGTGAGGCCGTACCAATGCGTTATAAAGGGGGAGTATTATGTCCCTGTCCCTCGAGTCCATGCCTCTTTTTATACATGACAATATCCTGCGGCCTTGAAGCAGCAGCCTGACATTGCATGCTATTCTGTAGTCTGTGATCTACAAGTACACCCAGATCCTTCTCTACCAGTGACTCTGCCAGTTTAATCCCCCCTAAGACATACGACGCATGCATGTTATTAGTACCCAGATGCATAACTTTACATTTATCCATATTGAACCTAATTTGCCAAGTGGATGCCCAGACACTTAGTCTATCCAAGTCATCTTGTAACCTATACACATCCTCTATAGACTGTACCGTGCTACAAAGCTTGGTGTCATCTGCAAAGATAGAAACAGAGCAGTTAATGCCATCCTCTATATCATTGATAAATAAATTAAACAACAGTGGGCCCGGTACTGAACCTTGGGGTACACCACTAATAACCGGGGACCAATCAGAGTACGAATCATTGACCACCACTCTCTGGGTATGATCCATGAGCCAGTGTTTAATCTAGTTACAAACTAAAGTTTACAAACCCAAAGACCTTAACTTACCTGTCGGACGTCTGTGAGGGACAGTATCAAATGCTTTAGCAAAATTCAGAAACACTATATGCACAGCCATTCCTCTGTCAAGTGTGGTGGCCCTTGGGGGGTGTATGGTAGTTGGGGTGTTGTTTCGGTAAATGAGGGGTTAATGTTAACCCTATAGTTCGTGACACCAGGCTGAGGGCTAGTATGCTGAGGTAATTCTCCGACCTATCGCCGCCCTTCCCAGTAACGATAGGTGCATATACAAAATGACTGAAGGTCCACAAGGTAGTTGAACTTGAACAAACTTTACTGAAAGGCTTGCGGGACATCCAATGCACAATAACAGTCTCAGGAATACAGTCTCTATATAGTGCAATGACTGACAGTTGTTGCGGACCTTGACTTTTAGATACAGTCTCTGAATTTAGGGTAATATTTGCAGATCCGTCCGGATTTAGGGGATAGATAAGGTCCGGTGATTATGCAGAGTGCTTAGGGATTGATACACTCTCATTTTAGACTCGATCAGCCATTGCCACAAGGCTCGGACCTAACTCACTGCGGGAGATAGCTGTACAGGTCCTTCCTCGTCAGGAGCGCAGGAGCAAAGGGGAAGAGCAATGGCCGCCGCTCCCTTATATTGGCAGGGGCAAGGCAGTTTTGGATTGGTCCCAGTAACTGTCACTCACCGTTACAAGGAGTGATGGGTAGAATACGTCACAGGAACCTCCAAAGGTTCTAAAGCAAAAACCATAGAGTTTTCCTGATCACGTGACCCGCAGGTACTGCCACGCTGCACACAGGTAATGAACTAAAGAATGCAAGGAAGAAACGGCACTCCAGGGATTATAATCCAAGAAATAATTTATTCACCCATCAGTGAGATGCAATGTTTCGATCCACAATCCGGATCTTTATCAAGCATGGTGATAAAGTGTAACAAGCCAGTATTTATATGGTATCACATGATGACATCATATCCTTCAGAGGGTGTGGCCACCCATGTAAACACAAACTAATTAAGAATATAATGCTTAATCAACATAAAATAATACATAGTCCACCAGACCTAGTGTTAATGTAATCATGCACCTAATATATACAGTGAAAATCCACCTATATAAGTGTATGTGATAAGATTTCTGACCTCCGATATCCAACTTTCCGGTCCCCTTCACTTACCACCATATCCGGAACGTCATTACCGGAAACATGCGGCCTGTGTTTGTACACAAACACTCTGCGCAGATGCGGATGGCCGCTCGCGATCGCAACGGGCCGCCGCTATTCGCCCGCATAGTCAGCAGACAAGTCACATGATCACAATCACATGACCGCATAGTCATGTGATTGTGATCATGTGACTTGTCTGCTGACTATGCGGGCGAATAGTGGCGGCCCGTCTACACATTCTTGGAGGCTAAACTGAACATTAGTATAACTCTCTATACATGAGACTATCTAGACATTAGTTCAGCTCTATATATCTTTAGCGTCAAGCTGACTAGACAACTTTATTATCTCACACATTTTATTTCTTTGCCAACGATAAGTTACCTGTAAGTACACATAAGGTTATACTGGCTAGACGAAGCTAGGTCACAGTAAGGGTGGCTGCTAGGGTCTATCGGCTACACGCTACTAACCCTCTAGAGCACTTTCAAAACAACCTAACTAGGTTATTCTTAGAATTACGTGTTTAATCCTATATTAGCAAGAGCACCTACTGGCCAGGCAGAGCATCTCACACACGCAATGAAAGAGAAGAAGAAGTGTACCTAACAGTGGCAGAAATTGGGTATCAAAATGCTACAATTCCTAAGTGTTTTCTTAAGTGAGATATTTATTTTGATGTATGTACTAGAGAAACTTGAGGTAGTACACAGTCATGTGATTGTGATCATGTGACTTGTCTGCTGACTATGCGGGCGCATAGCAGCGGCCCGTCGCGATCGCGAGCGGCCATCCGCTTCTGCGCAGAGTGTTTGTGTACAAACACAGGCCGCATGTTTCCGGTAATGACGTTCCGGATATGGTGGTAAGTGAAGGGGACCGGACAGTTGGATATCGGAAGTCAGAAATCTTATCACATACACTTATATAGGTGGATTTTCAGTGTATATATTAGGTGCATGATTACATTAACACTAGGTCTGGTGGACTATGTATTATTTTATGTTGATTATGCATTATATTATTAATTAGTTTGTGTTTACATGGGTGGCCACACCCTCTGAAGGATATGATGTCATCATGTGATACCATATAAATACTGGCTTGTTACACTTTATCACCATGCTTGATAAAGATCCGGATTGTGGATCAAAATGTTGCATCTCACTGATGGGTGATTAAATTATTTCTTGGATTATAATCCCTGGAGTGCCGCTTCTTCCTTGCATTCTTCAGTCATATGGGATCTTGAGTCGGACCCTTGGAGCCTGTGCACCCACTTCGGACTATAAGTCCTCCACTGTGCCTTACCTGTTTTTCTTTGTTCTCCAGGTAATTAACTATTTATAGACATTTATACAATCATATTTACATGCATCCTAAATAAACCATTGGCTCAATAACTATCTAGATGAGAGGTGACCAGGGGTGAACTAGACAATGGGGACCCCAATGTCCTAGGGACTCTGGCTAAGGGGACCCACATACGCAGGTACCGGATAGGATGCGGTACCGGGACACCACAAACCCCCTTACTTAAGATAAGTCGACCTTGACGCCTGTCCCCTAAGACAGAGGGACTAGGACTAGAACAGGATGATCTATAAATTTGCTATACATCCTAAGTAAACATTGAACACATTTACATTCTCTGATACTCTTACTAGTATCTGGACTAGACAATAGAAATCTATCTAGACATTGGTGCTATCTAGACATGAATGCTATCTATACATTAACAAAGCTATCTATCCTTTAGTTTCTAGCTTCTTAGACATTTTCATTAAGCCTACTATACATTCTAAGCTTACTAGACAATTAGGAAGCTATCTGACATGTAGTTTCTAGCTCCTAAGACATTTTAGTAGCTCTCTACACATTCTTGGAGGCTAAACTGAACATTAGTATAACTCTCTATACATGAGACTATCTAGACATTAGTTCAGCTCTATATATCTTTAGCGTCAAGCTGACTAGACAACTTTATTATCTCACACATTTTATTTCTTTGCCAACAATGAGTTACCTGTAAGTACACATAAGGTTATACTGGCTAGCCGGAAGCTAGGTCACAGTAAGGGTGGCTGCTAGGGTCTATCGCCTACACGCTACTTACCCCTAGAGCACTTTCAAAACAACCTAACTAGGTTATTCTTAGAATTACGTGTTTAATCCTATTTTAGCAAGAGCACCTACTGGCCAGGCAAAGCATCTCACATACGCAATGAAAGAGAAGAAGTGTACCTAACAGTGGCAGAAATTGGGTATCAAAATGCTACAATTCCTAAGTGTTTTCTTAAGTGAGTTATTTATTTTGATGTATGTACTAGAGAAACTTGAGGTAGTACATTTAAGTTTGTAATCTAGGGTATTGAAAAGTGATTGGCAGAGCATTGAAGTGGGTTATCAAAGGTACTATGTGTGTAGGTACTAAATGTGAGTCCTGGTACCTTATGGGTAGTTTGCCCTGTGTAGCCCTTTGAGACCACCTCTGAGTCATCAGGAGTTACTTCACTTGAGGATCCTTCAAGAACTTTTGTCCCCGAGGGACCAGCTGGAGGGCTGGAAACAGAAGCAACATCTTCGGTTGAACTGAGGGGTTCTCTTAAGACAGGTGGAGTAGTGGCATCAATATCTGGAGCAGTAAATGGAGCAGGACTGATGTTGGGTGTAGCAACCAATGGAGGTTGACAGGGAGCAACAGCTACTGGCAACTGACTGGGTGGTGCAACCAGTAGCGGTTGGCTGGATGGAGCTGGGAACGGTATACCACAATACATGGTAGGCTGCTGAGATGGGAACAAAGGAACGTCCATAGTGGGATGAATTCCTTCTCCCGGCACATATTCTCTCATTGGCCTTGGTGGAGGTGGAGAAGAAGTAGCTGGAGGATCAGGAGGAGTAGGAGGAGATGGGCCAAGCATATCTTCTTTCAGGCACACTTTTATCCTATTCCGGTGGACCACCTGTGGCTCGAACCCTTCTTTTTGTATCACGTACACATCCGTTTCAGGATAAGGAACCACAGTAATGGTGTATGGTTCCATTTCCCACAAGGAGTCCAATTTATGGGCTCTAGGAAATTTTCTGAGCCACACTTTCTCTTTAAGCTGCAAGGGCTGAGCCGAAGCATGTCGATTATAATCTTTCTGCTGGCGTTCATGAACTTCACCCATTTTCTTCTCCTCAATTCTTCGTTGATGCTCTGACACCCAACCTTGGGAAGCCTGAGGAGAATTATTGAAAGGTGCCTGTATTCCTAAGGTTCGATCCTTTGGCAATTGGCCGTGTCGGCCCATCATCAGGAAAAAGGGTGTATACCCCTTAGAGCAGTGGACAGTATTGTTGTAAATTTCCAGAAGTTCAGGCAACAGCTGAGGCCACTCTTTGTGCTTTGAGACAGAGGCAGCTCTGAGCATCTGGATGAACAATTGAATGATCCTCTCGCAGAACCCATTCCCTTGGGGATGGTAGGCCATTGTCCAGAGCTTCTTGCAATCATGCAACAGGCAAAGTTCCTGGAACAACTGGGCTTCAAAGGCGGTTCCCCGATCCGTGAGGACCGATTCGGGACACCCCAGAGGTTGGATCCAATGTCGATAGAAGAGCTGAGCAGCAGTCTTGGTGGTAAGATCCTTGACAGGGACCACGACCACCCACTTGAAATAATGATCCACCATAGTTAGAGCATGACAATAGCCAGATCGAGTGGGGGCCAGCTTCAAATGATCCAAGGCAAAAATTTGATTTGGCCTTTCTGTACAGATGGGATGCAAAGGGGCTCTTGCGTCCCTCTGGTGGGTTCTTTATCACATTGCACACGGAGCACTCGGCACACCATTTCTCGATGTCTCCCCGCATCCCAATCCAGTAAAATCTCCTTCTGACGGTGATCTCTGTCTTATGGACCCCAAAGTGTCTGGATTGATCATGATAGGCATTCAGGACCATGGCTGCATCTCATCTGGGAACCACAATCTGGTGTATGCGGTCTCCGTAAACTGGGTCCAGGGAATTTCGGTAAACCAGCTCATTGTGCAGGAACAGGCGATTTCTCTGCCACCACAACCACTTTAATTCGAAGTCCCTGTGGGCCTTGCGCACCCGAGTAGGCACTTTCTTGTGGAGGCAATAGTCTAGGAGGTCCCCGATAACCCTGCTTTCATCCTGTAGTGTCTTCCAGGTGGACAGATCTTCAGGGACTTAAGGAGATTCAGGTCCGTCACCCGCCTGGGCAGTTAGAGCACTCCGGCTCACGAACCTTCGGTAGAAGGGAGGCATTTCCACATCTTCCCACACATCTTCAGCAGGAGGTGCTTCTCCCGGGGCCATGCGAGAAAGTACATCCGCATTAACATTGCTTTTTCCGCTGCGATACTTAACGTTGAAATCATAGTTGGACAACCAAGAGGCCCAACACTGTTCAAGAGCTCCCAACTTAGAAGTGTTCAAATGGGCCAAGGGGTTGTTATCAGTGTAGACCGTGAAGGGAGTAGCAGCCAGATAGTCCTTAAACTTCTCAGTAATGGCCCAGACCAGGGCCAGGAGCTCCAGCTTGAAGGAGCTATAGTTGGCATCATTCTTCTCAGCACCTCGAAGATGCCGGCTGGCATAGGCAATCACCCTCTCTTTGCCATCTTGCACTTGAGATAAGACCGCCCCCAGACCTTCAAAGCTAGCGTCTGTGTAAAAATGGAATGGCAGGCTGTAGTCAGGATACGCCAATATAGGGGGTTCCGTGAGGAGGTACTTCAGGGCTCGAAAGGCATCTTCTTGTTCTTCGGCCAACTGTATGGGAAGCCTCCCATTATAATTATCCCGGGCAGTCCCTCTCAGTAATTCGGTCAAGGGTCCAGCAATTTGAGCGAAATGGGGGATGAAGCGCCGGTAATATCCAGCAAACCCCAGGAAACTTCGGACGTCTCGCACCCTCCTGAGTGTAGGCCACTCTTTCACAGCACTCACTTTGTCTGGATAAGGCTGGACTCCTTGAGCACTGACGACATGTCCCAGATAGTGCATTTGTGGCTTTAACAAGTGACATTTGAAAGGTTTTACCTTGAGTCCATGTTGGATAAGGACTTGGAAAACTTTCAGGTGATCCAGGTGTTCCTGATATGTCCTAGAATAGACGATGACGTTATCTAAATACAACAGAACACTTTGGAAGTTAAGATGCCCCAAGCATTGCTCCATTAGACGTTGGAAAGTAGCTGGTGCATTGCACAGTCCAAAGGGCATACTTTTGAACTCGAAGAGACCCATAGGGGTCACAAATGTGGTCTTCTCTCTATCCTCTTCTGCCATTGGCACCTGCCAGTAGCCGCTCGTCAGATCCAGTGTGGAAAAATAGGCGGCCGACCAAAACGCAGTCAAGGATTCTTCGATGCGAGGGAGAGGATAGGCATCCTTATGAGTTATGTTGTTCAACTTCCGGTAATCCACGCAAAAGCGGATAGTTCCATCTTTTTTCTTCACCAGGGCAAAAGGTGCAGCCCAAGGACTCTGGCTTTCCTGAATGACATCAGCCTCTTTCATCTCCACGTGCATTTTCTTTATGGTCTGATACATCCCAGGAGCCACAGGGCGATGTCTCTCTTTAATGGGTGGATTGTCTCCAGTGAGAATCCTATGTTTGATCATGGTGGTGCTGCCAAAGTCTGTGGAGAACTTGCTGAAAGCTTCTTGATATTTCTTAGCGACCTGGATGACTCCTTCCACCTGTTCCTTGGGGGTATCTTCGCCTCCTATCTGTAGTTGGCTCCACCAAGGTTCCGCAGAATTCTGGTCAGGTCCTCGTTGAACCACTTGTGACTTCAAGACCACATCTCTGAAGTCTAAATGGTGTAGAGTAGCCACTGGGGTATACTTGGGTAGTTGGACCGCAACTTGAGAGAGATTAATAAGTCTCATTGGAACGTTCCCATTACGTACGGTTACCAGGCTTCTAGCGGCTCGCACCAAGGGACAATCTTCCAGTAGAAGGGGTTCCAAGAGCGCTTGGTAATCTTGATTTTTCACCCCGGGTCGGGCACGGCACCAAATAACTGTCTGCGTCTGTGGTTGTAGACTAACGGCTTGGATATCTTGAATCCTTACTCGACAGATTTCTCCTTGATGATTCACGAACTTCTGTTCTGCTTGGAGGATTTTGAGGTGGTGTTGGGCAGCTCGCCGGCCTGGGGATGACAGGTGAGGGAGAGATGCATGCAGTGCACAGACAATGTCATCATAACAGTGCCTCATAATATTCATAAATGAAATCAGCTGCCCCCTCATCCCTAACATTGCTGACAATCACACCCTGCCTTCCTAACACATGTTTTCCCACCTGCACCGTGGGCTCCCAGTAACCATGCCTGGGTACTGGTTTCCCGTTCCCTGCAATTACTCTAAACTCCGCTTCCTGAGGGCCACACAACCTTTTTGGGCCCCAGTCCTTTAGAAAAACTCCTGCGGAATAGTGGATACCTGAGACCCCGTATCTATCAGAGCTTGTAACCGGATACCTTCAATCATAACCTGTACATAAGGACAAGAAGCTACATACATAGACAGTACCTTCTTGTCGCTGGTTGATTCTGGACCTTCAGCCTCTACTCCTGGGGTGCGGTCCTCGACCCCAGGGGATGCCCGTTTAAAGCCCAGCATTGGCTCTTCCAGTGTCCATTCTTTTTACAATAGCTACAGACGGGTCTCTGACTCCCAGGTGGTCTTACAGGAGGGGTACCAAGGGCACCAACAGGACGAGGGTCAGCCTTCTTAGGTGGTGGTGTTGCAGATCTAGAAGCATTTGGCCATACAGCCATTTCTTTAAAGGCCTTGACTAACTGTTCAGTGTCCTGTTTAATGTCTTGTAAGTCCGCTATCCAAGGGCTAGAAGAAGGTGTTGGCGGGGCAGATTGAGAAGGGACAGGCGGCTGGGGCGCGGGCCCCAGAGATTCGGTAGCGGGGACACTAGTCTCTTCTGTCTGAGGTCCCGACTCTATTACTTTAACCACGAGTCTCTTAAAAGCTGGGAAAGCCATGTTGGGATTTTGCACGGCCAGCATCCTAAGTTGGGCCTTGTCCCATTTGTTCAGTGCCCCTTCTATAAACCGGTCCATCAGTACTCGATTGTCCTGATTGGGTGTGATGCTGTCCAACTTCTGTACCGCCTCTAATGCGCTCTGAAAAGCTACTGCACATGCTCGGAGAGTCTCACCTGGCTTCTGGCACCGTTCATAGAGTCGGAGGCGTACCTCCGAGGGAGAATGAGATTCAAACACTTGAAAAAGTCCTTCAAAAATCTGTCCCACTGTAGCTTTATCAGCCGCTGGCCAGGTGCGAAGTTCTTCCAAGGCGGGTCCCTGGAGCTGTCCCAGAAGCAGCTGTATCTGTTGATGAGGGGTGAGTGCATAAAATCCAAAGAGGCTGTAGAATTTTTCTTTAAAGTCTCTTAATGTAAAAGGGTCACCATTGTAGGTGGGAAGCACAGGATTCCCCAAGAAGACAGGTGCAGCAACAGGGGCTCCCAACACATAGAGAGAGACTGAATGTGGACTTGCTGGGTCCTGCTCCGCCTGTGATGGAGGTCTTGCTGGAATCACAGGTAGAGCACGTCTTTGTGAGGTAGAAAGTGTTGGTGAACGCGGCAACACCCTTCTGACTTGAGGTGGAGACCCCATTGGTGGGGCCACTGGAGCATCGCCCCCTTGCTGTTCAGATGGGGACTGTGGGGCTGCAGGTTCTGACATCTCTGTATTTGGTATGCTGGCCCTTTAAATAGATCTTGAATTCCTAGGTCCCAAAGAGATACGCAGTTGTTCTCTAATCTGGAACTTGAGAGTGTAGATTTCAAATTTGAGAGCGGTGACCTGAAACTCAACAGCCTTTAATTGAAATTTGATTGCGTTGATAAGCAGCTGAAGCAACTCTATATAGCACTTCAATTCGGCAATCTGATGTCTCAGAGTCCCGTACTGTTCCGGCTTCTAGCCCATTGTCGCACTCTGCGCCTTTTCTCGCACTGAACTGTCTCTCTTTGTTGGTTTCTGGCACTAGACTCCAACAAAATGGCCGCTGCGGCACCGAGAGCTTCGGTGGGCGGAGTCTATGGATCACGTGCGCAGGGATGTCCTGCGCTAACTTGCAGCTCCGCTGTACTATTCGCCTCCCGCTTACTTTACATGCACACCTCCTCCACACAGCACCGTGTGCGCAACCCCTTACTCCGGAGTATAAGTCACAGTACATGAACAAAGTTCGTTTTCTGGGGGGGAGTACACTTTCACTAGTGGCAACTGTAGTAGGCACAAACCCGTATCCTGTTCGTGCAACACCAAAAAGGCTTTGTGGTAGCCCTTGGGGGGTGTAGGGGTGTTGTTTCGGTAAATGAGGGGTTAATGTTAACCCTATAGTTCGTGATGCCAGGCTGAGGGCTAGTATGCTGAGGTCATTCTCTGGCCTATCGCCGCCCTTCCCAGTAACGATAGGTGCATATACAAAATGACTGAAGGTCCACAAGGTACTTGAACTTGAACAAACTTTACTGAAAGGCTTGCGGTACATCCAATGCACAATAACAGTCTCAGGAATACAGTCTCTATATAGTGCAATGACTGACAGTTGTTGCGGACCTTGACTTTTAGATACAGTCTCTGAATTTGAGGTAATATTTGCAGATCCGTCTGGATTTAGGGGATAGATAAGGTCCGGTGATCATGCAGAGTGCTTAGGGATTTATACACTCTCAATTTAGACTCGATCAGCCATTGCCGCAAGGCTCGGGCCTAACTCACTGCGGGAGATAGCTGTACAGGTCCTTCCTCGTCAGGAGCGCCGGAGCAAAGAGGAAGAGCAATGACCGGGACACCACACAAGGCTTCAACTCACATCTTCATAAAAACAAATTAGATTGGTTTGACAACTTCTATCCTTAGTAAACCCATGCTGGCTATCAATTATAATACAATTATCCCCTATGTATTCCTGTATGTAATCCCTTGTAAGTCCTTCAAACAATTTACCCACAATGCACGTTAAACTTACCGATCTATAGCTTCCTGGGGAAGACCTAGAGCCCTTTTTGAAGATTGGCACCACATTTGCCTTGTGCCAGTCCCTTGGCACAATACCAGACACCAGTGAATCTCTAAATATCATGAACAGGGGTACAGATATTACTGAACTTAGTTCTCTAAGAACTCTTGGGTGCAATCCATCTGGCCCTGGAGATTTGCTTACATTTATATTACGTAGCTTACCTTGTACCATTTCTACATTAAGCCAGTTCAGTACATTACATGATGTGTTACCAGCACTGACCTGTCCAATGTCAGCTCCTTCTTCCTTAGTATATACAAAACTAAAGAACCCATTCAGTAGCTCTGCTTTCTCTTTATCACCTGTGACAACCTCCCCATTATCAATATTAAGGGGTCCTACATGCTCTGTCCTCGTTTTTTTTGCATTTATATATCTAAAAAAATATTTAGGATTAGTTTTGCTTTCTTTGGCCACCTGTCTCTCATTTAGAATGTTTGCTGTTTTTATTACATTTTTACATATTTTATTAAGCTCCTTGTACTGTTTAAATGTTATAGCTGACCCATCAGATTTATATTTTTTTAAAGCTATTCTTTTGTTGGTTATTGCTCTTTTAACATCATTTGTCAGCCATGTAGGATTTAGTTTTAATCATTTATATTTGTTCCCCTTTGGTATATATTTAGCTGTATAGTTATTTAGAGTTGAATTAAAGATGTCCCATTTACCTTCTTTATCAGTATTTGACAACACCTCCCCCCAGTCTATGTGCTGTAGTGCAGCTCTCAGCCCAGGGAAGTTTGCCTTCCCCGCCTGTCTTTGTTTTCTACATTTTAAGTCAAAAGTAACTATATTGTGGTCGCTATTCCCGTACAGTTACATTACCAACCAGCTCTGCGTTGTTGCAAATGATCAGATCCAACAAGGATCACTTCTTGTTGGGTCCTCCACAAACTGGCCCATAAAATTATCCTGCAATAAATTTAGGAATTGTCGTCTCTTTGTAGTTTTAGCCAACCCCGGACCCCAATCTATATCTGAATAGTTAAAATCTCCCATTATTACTAGAGGAGATGAGCGAACTTTTCAAAAATTCGATTCGGCTGATTCGCCGAATTTTCCCGAAAAGTTTGTTTCGATCTGAATTTATTTGCGGCGAATCAAAGTTAAAAAATTTCTAGCCTACATACAGCCTCTATAGGGGTATAGAACACTTTGCTGTGTCCTAAAACGCATATGGAGTGTGCTGGGGTAGTGAAATAATACTGTTATTCAGAATAGCATGCAGATTACCGGCATCACTCTTAGAATCACTGCCGCACAGCAGCACAATGACAGAGCCTGGAGGTGGCATCAGTGTCAGGAGACCATATAGTGACTGAATGACATAGCGTGGACATGTTGGCAGCAAGAGGAGACCATTTAGTGGCTGAATGGCACAGCATGGAGTTGGCTGATGCACTAGTACACTACACACCAGGGCTTCACAATCCCCCCCCCCCAAAAAAAAAAAAAAACAACAACACAATATATGACATTTTTGTCAAAGATTTCTCATTGGTAGCACCCGCTATCCAAAAATTTGAAATTTCCAAACCCAGGCCCCACCTCTTCGGCATCAGGAACCCATATATTGCCTGAAGTACACAGCCTGGAGTTGGCTGATGCACCAGTACACGCCCGGGCTTCACAATGCCCTCCAAAAAACAACAACATTTTAGACATTTTTTTAAGACATACCTTTGTGTAAGAACAAGCACATATCCAACAGTTCACAAGACTCTATAATGTGGACCACCCAAAGACATTATTCTCAAAAATAATAAACCACACAATGTTTGAATTATTTTTTACAAAAACTAATTCAATATGTGTGTAAGCGGATCTGTCTCCAAAGGATCAGATCACCAAAGGACTTTTTTCAGCCAAAATGATGAAGCAGAGTTAATTCCTGTCCGTATTTTTTTTTTTCATTAAAAAAAATCACACGCAACAAGCGTTCCGTTTTGTAACGATTAGCATTTTGGAAAATTCTATTTTATTACTGATAAAATTATCAGTAGATAAAAATAAAAAAAAACACTTCCCAAGAGTGTTTAATTACCCCCTACATTGCACCAGGAGCAGTCGTACCTTTGCACGATGAATTGCGAGATCGAGCAATACCAGGTGTGTTATGCCCTCTGATTTCTGGGGCCGCAGGCGCGCGCCACTGAACGGATTAGCGTGTCTCTATCTTTCCTCGACCGGTGCTGGTAACCCCCTAACTCCCTGAAAGGTAAGCTGCCGCGAAGCAGGTGGTCTACTCCGGGCATTTTTGGCTCCAGAATTTCCACTACTGCCACACCACGCTGACTGCCAACCGTGCTACCGCCTTGTTGACTCAAGGGCAACCTGCAACTCTCTTCTCCCGATGATGAACCCCCCTTCTCCTGAGATCGAGCAATAACAGGTGTGTTATGCCCTCAGATGTCCGGGGCCACAGGCACGCTCCACTGAACGGATTAGGGTGTGTCCATCGTTTTTTTGTAGCACCCGCAATCTAAAAATTTTAAATTCCCAGACCCAGGCCCCACCTCTGCGGCATCAGGAACCAATTTATTGCCTGGAGGACACAGCCTGGAGTTGGCTGATTCACCAGTACACACAGGGCTTCACAATCCGCCCCAAAATCAACAAAATTGTATAATTATTTTTTTTAATTTGCAACTTTGTGTAAACACAAGCGCATATCCAACATTTCAGAAGACTCTATAAGGCAGGACGGTGGACCACCCAAAGACTTTATTCTCAAAAATAATGAACCACACAATTGTTGATTTTTTTTTTAAAAATTGAAATTCCTAGACCCAGGCCCCACCTTAGCTGCATCAGTAACCCATAGATTGCCTGAAAGACACAGCCTGGAGTTGGCTGATGCACGAGTACACACCCGGGCTTCACAATCCACCCCAAAAAAACGCAAATGTTTTTGAAATTGTCTGACAAAATACCTTTTTGTTAAAACAAGCGCATATACAGCAGTTCAGAAGACTCTATAATGCAGGACGGTGGACCACCCAAAGACATTCTTCTATAATATAATAAAACAGACAATATGTTCACATTTTTTTAAATAATCGAAATTCCAGGACCAAGGCCCCACCTCTGCTGCATCAGTAACCCACATATTACCTAACGGACACAGACTGGAGTTGACTGATGCACGAGTACACACTACACACCCGTCATCCGGGCTTCACAATCCACCCCAAAAAAACGCAAAATTTTATCGAAATTGTCGGACAAAATACCTTTTTTTTTAAAAAAACAAGCGCATATACAGCAGTTCAGAAGACTCTATACTGCAGGATGGTGGACCACCCAAAGACATTCTTCTCAAAAATAAAATACCACACAATGTTTGAAATTTGGTTAAAAAAAATTATTACATGTGTGTAAGTGCATCTGTCTCCAAAAAATCAGATGGCAAAAGGATTCTAATAGCCAAAAATGATTAAGCAGAGTTAATCCCTCATACATTAATCCATGTATTTTTTATTTTTTTTTCATTAAAAAATCACACGCAACAAGCGTTCCGTTGTGTAATGGTTAGCATTCTGCAAAATTCAATTTTATTACTGATAAAATTACCAGTAAATTTAACAATAACACTACCCAAGAGATTTTAATTACCCCATACATTGCACCAGGAGCAGTCAGGAGTAGGCCTCAGCAGTGCCCAAGAGGCTTTAATAACCCCTTACCTTGCCCGATCAATTGCAAGATCAAGCAATAACAGGTGTGTTCGTGATAGGGATCTGTGATTGCAATTATTGAATCTTAAGACGAGGAATTACCAGTAAGTGAGGGTCTTAAGCTGGCGTTTATTAAGTCCCTGCCCTTTGTACACACCGCCCGTCGCTATAAGCGATTAGATTAGTTAGTGAGTTGGTTAGTGAGGTCCTGGCAGAGCGCAGAGAATTTAACTATCATTGTTGAAATTTGCATTAAGCATGTATTTAGCTACTGCTAAACATCCAAAAATTTAAGGCCCAAGGCCAGAGGCACAGGGAGGCAAGTAGTTCCTGAAAGACACAGAATGAGCAGTACCCAAGAGGGTTTCATAACCCCTTACATTTAAAGATCAATGTTGACATTTGCATTAAGCATGTATTTAGCTACTGCTAAACTTCAAAAAATTATAGGCCCAAGGCCAGAAGCTTCAGTTTTCCCCCCCAGATTAGGCAGCATAGATGTCCCCCAGATTAGGACCATAGTTGTCCCCCAGATTAGGCAGCATAGATGTCACCCAGATTAGGAGCATAGTTGTCCCCCAGATTAGGCAGCATAGATGTCACCCAGATTAGGAGCATAGTTGTCCCCCAGATTAGGCAGCATAGATGTCCCCCAGATTAGGAGCATACTTGTCCCCCAGAGTAGGCAGCATAGATGTCCCCCAGATTAGGCAGCATAGATGTCCCCCAGATTAGGAGCATAATTGTCCCCCAGATTAGGCAGCATAGATGTCACCCAGATTAGGAGCATACTTGTCCCCCAGAGTAGGCAACATAGATGTCCCCCAGATTAGGCAGCAGAGATGTCCCCCAGATTAGGAGCATACTTGTCCCCCAGAGTAGGAAGCATAGATGTCCACCAGATTAGGCAACATAGATGTCCCCCAGATGAGGCTGCATAGATGTCACCCAGATTAGGAGCATAGTTGTCCCCCAGAATAGGCAGCATAGATGTCACCCAGATTAGGCAGCATAGATGTCCCCAGATTAGGATCATAGTTGTCCACAAGATTAGGCAGCATAGTTGTCCCCCAGATTAGGCAGCATAGATGTCACCCAGATTAGGAGCATACTTGTCCCCCAGAGTAGGCAGCATAGATGTCACCCAGAGTAGGCAGCATAGATGTCCCCCAGATTAGGCAGCATAGATGTCCCCCAGATTAGGAGCATAATTGTCCCCCAGATTAGGCAGCATAGATGTCACCCAGATTAGGAGCATACTTGTCCCCCAGAGTAGGCAACATAGATGTCCCCCAGATTAGGCAGCATAGATGTCCCCCAGATTAGGAGCATACTTGTCCCCCAGAGTAGGAAGCATAGATGTCCACCAGATTAGGCAGCATAGATGTCCCCCAGATGAGGCTGCATAGATGTCACCCAGATTAGGAGCATAGTTGTCCCCCAGAATAGGCAGCATAGATGTCACCCAGATTAGGCACCATAAATGTCCCCCAGATTAGGATCATAGTTGTCCACATGATTAGGCAGCATAGTTGTCCCCCAGATTAGGCAGCATAGATGTCACCCAGATTAGGAGCATACTTGTCCCCCAGAGTAGGCAGCATAGATGTCACCCAGATTAGGCAGCATAGATGTCCCCCAGATTAGGAGCATAGTTGTCCTCCAGATTAGGCAGCATAGATGTCACCCAGGTTAGGAGCATAGTTGTCCCCCAGATTAGGCAGCATAGATGTCACCCAGATTAGGAGCATACTTTTCCCCCAGAGTAAGCAACATATATGTCACCCAGATTAGGCAGCATAGATGTCCCCCAGATTAGCAGCATACTTGTCCCCCGGAGTAGGCAGCATAGATGTCACCCAGATTAGGCAGCATAGATATCCCCCAAATTAGGAGCATAGTTGTTCCCCAGATTAGGCAGCATAGTTGTCCCCCAGATTAGGCAGCATAGATGTCACCCTCTCAGTGGGTGTAAAAAAGGCCCCCATTCTGTGCCGGTAGCGAGGGTCTAATAAGGTGGAGATCCAGGAGTCATTGCGCTGACGAATTTTGACAATTCGGGGGTCACTACGCAAGCAACTCAGCATGCATCGTGCCATTTGTGACAGTGACTCGCTGGGACTACCTGCCTCCATCTCCACTGCATACTGCCACGGTGTGTCTGGGTCCTCTGTCTCGCCTCCCTCATAATAACCCTCCAGCTCCTCTGGCTGCTCCTGCTCCTCCTCTCCTGTCCAATGACCAGAAACACCGGCCATCTCATCCACCGTAAACTGTGCTCCGCTCTGCCCCTCATCATCCTCCTCCAGTTGATCCCCCACAGGACTCATGTAGCCTTCTGATGTAGGCGCAACATCTCCTTTGCCGTGACCAGCCATGTTTTCAATAATTTTTTGGAGTAAATGTAGGAGTGGATATACGTCGTTCATAGCGACTAACAAAAAAAAGTGGCTTCCTCAAAGGGCCTCCGCAAACGGCAGGTGTCACGTATGAGCTGCCACTCGTTCACATTGAAGTTACACAGGGGAGTACTCCTATCTGCTTGTATCATCAAAAAATCTGTGATGGCTTTTCTTTGTTCGTATAGTCTGTCCAACATATGGAGGGTGGAATTCCAACGTGTGGCAACGTCACAAATGAGACTATGTTGTGGGATACCGTTCTGAAGCTGCAGCTCAAGCAAAGTGTGCTTGGCGGTATACGAGTGGCTGAAGTGCATGCACATTTTCCTTGCCATTGTCAGGACGTCTTGCAAATGGGGTGAAGACTTGATGAACTTCTTGACAACCAGATTCAGCACGTGTGCCATGCAGGGCAAATGGTTCACACTTCCTTGTCGCAGCGCGGCCACAATGTTCTTCCCATTGTCGGTCACCATGGTTCCCATTTCCAGATTTCGTGGAGTAAGCCATACTCGGATTTCTTCCCTAATGAACTTCAGCAGTTCCTCCCCTGTGTGACTCCGTTCGCCAAGGCAAACCATGTGAAGGACGGCTTGACACCGCCGTGCCCTACACACGTGGTACGATGAAGGGCCACCGAGATTTGGATGTGCAGTGGAGGCCGAGGACATGGGGGAGGAGTAGCAGGAGGAGGCGCACACTGTAAAAGGACCAACTGCCTGGGAGCGAGTTGCTTTTGTAGCTGTGCAGGAACAACATTTACCCAGTGGGCCGTAAAAGACATGTATTGTCCCTGCCCGTAGTTACAGTCCACACTTCGGCGCTGCCGTGCACTTTTGGACACACCGACAGGCTCAAGGACTGGCCCACCTTCTCTTGTACAAACTTATGCAGGGCTGGTACTGCCTTCTTCGCAAAGAAATGACGGCTTGGGAATCTCCACCTCTGCTCGGCACAAGCCATCAATTCCCTGAAAGCTGCAGAGTCCACCAGTTGGAAAGGGAGGGACTGCAGAACCAGCAACTTGGACAGGAGCACATTCAACTTCTGCGCCGTTGGATGAGTGGGCCCATACTGTTGTCTCTTGGACATGGCTTCGCCGATCGATTGTTGGCGGAATGGCTGACTACGAGCGGAGGAAGCAGGAGTGCAAGAAGGAGGGTTTGACACAATGCTCCCTTCGGCTGAGGTGGTGGAGCCTTGGCTGGATGACGGAGGGAGCGGATGGCCACTGGGTGATGCGGCAGGCTGGACTACTACCTCAGAGTCACGGTTATCCCAGGCCGCTTTATGGTGGCGAATCATGTGTTGACGCAGGGCCGTGGTGCCGAGATTGGGACCCTGGCCACACTTCAATTTCTGCCCATAGATTATGCATGTGACTACGCTAAGGTCCTCCGGATTCTTTATGAAGAACAACCACACTTGATTTTCCCACCCGCAGTTCGCACTATTTCACTGCTATTGGCGCCGTCTCCAGGATCCCCTGTTCCACTACCTCCCTGAATGGTAGCTTGCCGCGAAGCAGGTGGTCTCCCCCTGGCACGTTTGGCTCCTGAATTTCCACTACTGCCACCACCACGCTGATTGCCAACCGTTCTACCGCCTTGCTGCCTTATAGACAAAGAGCAAATCTCTTCTCCTGATGATGATGAAGCCCCGGCTTCTGCACCCGGCTCCTAATTGCGATCGGCTTCATCATCATCAAAAGATGTGTGCACGTCACTGATGTCCTCCTCGTGTTCCACAACAGTGTCTGCCTCAGGACCCTGAACAATTGAAACACTGCCTCCCACGTCACTCCGCATCACTACGCATGTTTCCTCACATTCTTGGCAGCCCATTAGATGCTGACTGTCCTCTATTACATCGTCCTTGCTAAATAGTGGAGCTGAACCCAAAGCATGAGATACTTCTTTGGGAGAGGGAACAGAATAGGACAAAGGCAATGGGATTACAGGGAATGATCCCGAGCCAGCCAACTGAGGGGTGTGTCTGAGGAACCCACCGACTCTTGACTGGGGTTGTCAGATGTCGCTTGTGATGATGGGGATGAGTGTGCAAACCAATTGACGAGGAGAGATAGGTCAACGACACAACCGCTGGGTGTTAACGGGAGCTCAGGCCTATTGCTGCGACTCCTGCTGCCACTCGCCCCAAGTCTGCTGCCAACTCTGCCTGATGTATGTAGGCCTCTGCCCCTTCTCTGTGCACGCCCTGGCACTTCCCTGCTTGACATACTTAGTGCGTTTATGAGGGTATAGAACAGCAGCAGGCGATTACTTACGGCTGTCCTTTCAAAGTATATAGGCCCTAGACAGAATAACAGTTACTAAATAGTACACTCCTTTGTTGTATATATGCCCTTTGCAATGATGAGCGCACTGTTAAGCGTATTTATACGCAGAAAAAAAATATTTTTTTGTTGTATACACCAGCCAGTGTATACTAATGTGTGGAATAGCACTGAATTTAGCACCGAGACAGAAATACAGGTACTAAATAGTACACTACTTGGTTGAATGTATGCCTTTTGCAATGATGAGCGCACTGTCAAGCGTATTTGTACGCAGGAAAAAGTTTTTATTTTCTTTAATACACCGGCAGGTGTATAATGTGTGGTATAACACTTAATTTAGCACACAGACAGAAAAAAAGGTGGTATATGGTACGCTATTTGCTTGTATGTAGGCCCTTTGCAATGATAATGCCACTGAAAAAGTGTATTTGTGCTCAGGAAAAACTTTATTTTCTTTCATAGACCAGCAGGTGTATAACATGTGGTATAACACTGAATTTAGCACAGAGACAGAAAAAAAGGTGGTATATGGTATGCTATTTGCTTGAATTTAGGCCCTTTGCAATGATAAGGCCACTGTTAAGTGAATTTTTACGCAGGAAAACCTTTTTTTTCTTTAATACACCGGCAGGTGTATAACGTGTGGTATAACACTTAATTTAGCACAGAGACAGAAAAAAAGGTGGTATATGGTACGCTATTTGCTTGTATTTAGGCCCCTTGCAATGATAAGGCCACTGTTAAGCATATTTGTACTCAGGAAAAAAAAAATCTCTTTAATACACTGGCAGGTGTATAACGTGTGGTATAACACTGAATTTAGCACAGAGACAGAAAAAAAGGTGGTATATGGTACGCTATTTGCTTGAATTTAGGCCCTTTGCAATGATAAGGCCACTGTTAAGCAAATTTTTACACTGAAAAACCTTTTTTTTTCTTTAACCCCTTGACCCCTTAACGACGCAGGACGTATATTTGCGTCCTGCGTCGACTCCCGCGATATGAAGCGGGATCGCGCCGCATCACGCCACATCATATCGCGTCGGTCCCAGCGCTCATCAACGGCCGGGACCCGCGGCTAATACCACACATCGCCGATCGCGGCGATGTGCGGTATTAACCCTTTAGAAGCGGCGGTCAAAGCTGACCGCCGCTTCTAAAGTGAAAGTGAAAGTGACCCGGCTGCTCAGTCGGGCTGTTCGGGACCGCCGCGGTGAAATCGTGGAGTCCCGAACAGCTGACCGGACACCGGGAGGGCCCTTACCTGCCTCTTCGGTGTCCGATCGGCGAATGACTGCTCCGTGCCTGAGATCCAGGCAGGAGCAGTCAAGCGCCGATAACACTGATCACAGGCGTGTTAATACACGCCTGTGATTTGTGTAGAAGATCAGTGTGTGCAGTGTTATAGGTCCCTATGGGATCTATAACACTGCAAAAAAAAATGTAAAAAAAAAGTGTTAATAAAGGTCATTTAACCCCTTCCCTAATAAAAGTTTGAATCACCCCCCTTTTCCCATAAAAAAAATAAAACAGTGTAAAAAAAAATAAAAATAAACATATGTGGTATCGCCGCGTGCGTAAATGTCCGAACTATAAAAATATATCATTAATTAAACCGTACGGTCAATGGCGTACGCGCAAAAAAATTCCAAAGTCCCAAAAAGCTTATTTTGGTCACTTTTTATACCATTAAAAAATGAATAAAAAGTGATCAAAAAGTCCGATCAAAACAAAAATCATACCGATAAAAACTTCAGATCACGGCACAAAAAATGAGTCCTCATACCGCCCTGTACGTGGAAAAATAAAAAAGTTATAGGGGTCAGAAGATGACATTTTTAAACGTAAACATTTTCCTGCATGTAGTTATGATTTTTTCCAGAAGTGCGACAAAATCAAACCTATATAAGTAGGGTATAATTTTAAATGTATGGACCTACAGAATAAAGATAAGGTGTCATTTTTACCGAAATATGTACTACGTAGAAACGGAAGCCCCCAAAAATTACAAAACAGCGTTTTTTTTTTCAATTTTGTCGCACAATGATTTTTTTTCCAATTCACCGTAGATTTTTTGGGCAAAATGACTGACTTCATTACAAAGTAGAATTGGTGGGGCAAAAAATAAGCCATCATATGGATTTTTAGGTGCAAAATTGAAAAAAACCCTGTTCTTAAGGAGTTAATACACCGGCAGGTGTATAACTTGTGGTATAACACTGAATTTAGCACAGAGACAGAAAAAAGGTGGTATATGGTACAGTATTTGCTTGTATGTAGGCCCTTTGCAATGATAAAGCCTCTGAAAAAGCGTATTTGTACTCAGGAAAAAAAAAATTCTCTAATACACCGGCAGGTGTATAACGTGTGGTATAGCACTGAATTTAGCACAGAGACGGAAAAAAAGGGGGTATATGGTACGCTATTTGCTTGAATTTAGGCCCTTTGCAATGATAAGGCCACTGTTAAGCGTATTTTTACGCAGGAAAACTTTTTTTTCTCTTTAATACACCGGCAGGTGTATAACGTGTGGTATAACACTGAATTTAGCACAGAGACAGAAAAAAAGGTGGTATATGGTATGCTATTTGCTTGTATGTAGGCCCTTTGCAATGATAAGGCCACTGAAAAAGCGTATTTGTACTCAGGAAAAAAAATTCTTTAAAACACCGGCAGGTGTATAACGTGTGGTATAACACTGAATTTAGCACAGAGACAGAGTAACAGGTGAAAAATGGTAAAAAGGCACTAAAGTCCACACTAATATGACTTATTTCTGAACAGCAGCAGGACCCAACAGTGCAGCACCACCCAAAAAAAATCCAGGGATTAAACCCTAAATTGCAGCATGAGCAGCAGAAGATTTGTGGAGAAAAAAAAAATCAATAGAGCTGAAAAATGAGGAGATAAGATGCTTCAGAAAGTTCAGGCAGCTTGGAGATCTGTATGAGGCAGCTGACAGCTATCTGCCCCTCTCTGCTGCAATGCTCAATAACGTGAATAGGAGATTTAGCAATCAATGATCCTTCTAAGTGTAACAGCACAGCACTCTGCACTCCTGCCTTTCCCTAATGCTGATGTGACTAGCAGTTGCAGTGTAACGCTGTGGTATGAGCTATTCACACACACACAGTCCCATCCTCTCCATCTGAGTGCATAGATGAAATGAAGTTAGGCAAGATGGCCGCCGATTATATAGGGGCTGTGACATCACAGGGGTCAGTGAACACTGATAGGCTGCATCTCACATGTGGTTCAGGGTCAGCCCGCCTACCTTCATTCCCGCTGCCGTTTCCCGCCCTCCCATAATCCCCTGCCCAATGCACTCACATGTGGATCCGCCATCTTAGCTCTACAATAGCCTGGAACGCTGTAAAATGGAGTTTAATGAAGCGATTCGTGCGATAGAATTGCGGCGATATTCGTATTCATTGCAAATCGAATTTTTCATGAAATTCGTAACAAATTCGGGTTCGTCAACTTTGATTCGCTCCTCTCTAATTATTACCACTGTACCTGCCCGGGCGGCCCTCTCTATTTGTTTATCCAGCCAACCTTCTATCTCTTCAGTGATATTAGGGGGTCTGTAGATTACACCAAATATTATTTTTTCAGTATTTCCCTCCTTTTGTAATTCTACCCACAGTGATTCCATATCCTCAGAATCATCACACACCATGGCATCGTTCACACTGACTTTCATACCACTTCTTACATACAGAACCTTTTCTGTTCATTCTATCTTTGCGAAACAATGTAAACCAATGCAGATTGACACCCCAGTCATGCGAGGAGTCCAGCCATGTCTCAGTGACCCCAACTATATCAATATGTTCCTCCAGTATCAAGGCCTCAAGCTCCCGAATTTTATTTGCTAGGCTCTGGCATTTGTGAACATACACTTTTCATTTCCATCCTTTATGTTATTGGGGTTAATGGGATCCAACGGTGTAGGTTTTATTTTCCTATGAAGCCTATTCCTATTAACTATTCTAACCCCTCCCTCCGCTCCACCCCCAGGTATATTACTAAGTCCCCCCCTCTATCTACACTATCTTACCCCTCTACGTTGTAGGTTCCCTCCCCCCAAGTCCCTAGTTTAAACACTCCTCCACCCTTCTAGCCATCTTCTTCCCAAGCACAGCTGCACCCTCCCCATTGAGGTGCAGCCCGTCCCTACGGTAGAGCTGGTAACCAACAGCCAAGTCAGCCCAGTTTTCCATGAACCCAAACCCATCCTTCCTACACCAGCTTCTGAGCCACTTGTTTACCTTCCTAATCTCCCGCTGCCTCTCTGGTGTGGCTCGTGGTACTGGCAGTATTTCAGAAAATACTACCTTGGAGGTCCTTGCCTTAAGCTTGCAGCCTAAGTCCCTGAAATCATTTTTATCTCTTGCTTTGTCATTGGTGCCAATATGTACCATGACTGCTGGGTCCTCTCCAGCCCCACCCAGCAACCTGTCAACCCGATCCGCGATGTGCCGAACTCGAGCGCCAGGCAGACAACACACTGTCGGCGATCCCAGTCTTTGTGACAGATCGCCCTGTCTGTTCCCTAATATTTGAGTCCCCCACCACTAGTACCTGTCTGGCCTGCCCTGCACTCCTCCCTCCCTCCTTAATGGAGCAGACACCCCCCTGGTGGTCAGAGGCAGTATCCTGCTGTAGTACTGCTAGCTCTTTAATGGCATTCCCCTCATCTGCCAAGCGGGCAAACTTGTTGGGACTAGCCTCCCTGACACTTTTTCCCCTACCCCGCTTTCTAACTGTAACCCAGCTAGCTGCCTGACTGTCCTGCACCTCCGTCCCACTGTCCTCCCCCACCTCTACTCCCGAGAGTGCCTGCTCAGTGAGCAGTAGACTCCTCCCCAGGTTGTCAATGCGTCTCAATGTAGCAAGCTGTTCCTCTAGATCCAGGATCTGGGCTTCCAAATGAACAACTTGCTCACATCTCACACAGCAATATGCACCCTCGAACTGCTGCTCAAGGATTGCATACATCGCACAGGATGTACACCGGACTGCATTTTCCAACATAGAGGCCATCAAGTTATGGGGACTTCACAAATGTATAGGCAAAAACAGACAAAGTTACACTTCAAATTTTTTGTAGACCTGGTGGGTTCAGAAATTAACACTCACAACGATCTCAACCTCCTGCTTTCAAACTCTTGTTTTTGAAACTACTCTTTCAAGCCCCCTCTTACACAGCAACACTAAGAAAGAGCAATCTCAATAAAGAGTCCCAAGCTAAGATTTATACACCTGTGCCCAATCAATTCCTCCCCCTAGTGGTGGAACAGAGAAAAAGAGAGAAAAAAAAGCTGAAAAAGGGTATTTAAACTCTATCAGTTATCCCACTATGTGCAAGAGAAAAATACTTACCCAAAAATGAATGTGGACTATAGGCAGTCACACCCACTCCACAGATTCACTCCTCACAACAGATATTCACAGTTTTTTTGAAACTCCTCTTTCAAGCCTCCTCTTACACAGCAACACTCAGAAAGAGCAAGCTCAATAAAGAGTCCCAAGCTAAGATTTATACACCTGTGCCCACTCTACTCCTCCCCCTAGAGGTGGAACAGAGAAAAAGTGAAAAAAAAAGCAGAAAAAGACACCGACGCTGCCATCCCGGAGATGACGGGGGCCCCCAGCGGTGGGACCCCTTGATCAGACATCTTATCCCCTATCCTTTGGATAGGGGATAAGATGTTTTCTAGTGGAGCACCCCTTTAAATAAGTTTATCAAATCCACAGACTGGTATGAGGGCTTGTTTTTTGCGTGACCAGTTGTCCGTTGTAATGCCATCACTCACTTTACCATAAATGTATGGCGCAACAAAAAATACTATTTGTGTGGGAAAACTGCAATTTTGCTAATTTTGGAAGGTTTCGTTTTCACGGCATACAATTTACGGTAAAATTGACATCTGTTTTTTATTCTTTGGGTCAATAAAATTAAAATGATATCCATGATAACATACTTTTCTATTACTGTTGCGCTTAAAAAAAATCACAAACTTTTAAACCAGATCAGTACTTTTAAAATCCCCCTATTTTGAAGACCTATAACTTTTTCATTTTTCCGTATAAGCGGTGGTATGAGGGCTCACTTTTTGCGCCGCAATCTTTACTTTTTATTGATACCATATTTATTATATAAAACTTTTAATCCATTTTTTTTTCTTCCTATTTTTACTTGTATTTTTACACTTTAATAGTCCCCATAGGGAACTATTTATAGCAATCATTTGATTGCTAATACTGTTCAGTGCTATATATAGGACATCTTCTGCTCTGGTCTGCGGGAAGGCAGATCAGAGCAGAAGACGCCGGGAAGGCAGCGGAGGCAGGTGAGGGGACCTCCGTCTGCCGTGCTGGATGATCGGATCGCAGCGCTGCGGGCGATCCGATCATCCATTTTAGTGACCGTGATCACTGTATTGATCACGGCTTCTGAGGGGTTAATGGCGGACATCCGCGTGATCGCGGATGTCCGCCATTACCGGCGGGTCCCTGGCTGCGATCAGCAGCCGGGACCTGCCGTGCATGATCCGGGCATCGCTCCGATGCTCGCGGTTATGCTTAGGACGTAAATGTACATAGTAAAGATGTGTTTGTTATTTATGTCCGGTGATGGATTAAACTTTATTATGCTTCTGGGCGTTGCTGCAGTGCGGTTTGCATGAGTTAGGCGGGCATGCAGTGGCTTAGGGGTTAATTGCTCCATGTTAGGTAGCTCATGTTATTACTTAGTATTAGTTATTTTTGCATGAATGGTACAACAGTCAGTACGGTATGTCACCGAAAGCAATTAATCAGGTAAATGTGAATAGTCAGACAGGCATAGAGTCTTCATGATTGCGATATGGTGGGGTCATACGCTATTCTTTTTTTTAAACTGTAATTTTTATTATTTTCAGAACAATCAAAGGAATACAAACGGGTAGATAGCGGTGGGGGAACAATCCCCATAAAGAAAGGTTGGCAGAACCAATAGGAACAAATTGCAATCAGTTAAAACATAAGTGTGCTGGAAGGCATAATCAAACCAACATTATCGCAAGTCTCCCAGGGGCATACCAAGGAGGAGGGAGGGAAACAATAACATAAAACAGCAGGGAAGGATAAACCAACAGGAGACAGAAAGAAACAAAAGAGGAAGGCCCGCTTCCAGTGCTTTGCAATGAAAGTCTTGGCCGCTAGGACAATATGTAGAAATAATTTAAAGGGTCTCTTGGTTAAAGTCCTAGTAGATAGCTGCAATAGGTAAACTTAAGGATCTAGAGGCACCCTAACCCCCAAGATATCATGGATCAAACTTTGGACCATAATCCAGTAGGGAGTGATCTGATGGCAGGTCCAGAAAATGTGATATATGTCTCCCAAGCCCAACCCACAACACCAACATTGAGGGGGGATCAATCTATTGAGCAGGACAGGGTTTGATACCAGCCCATAAGCATTTTATACTGTGTTTCTTTGTAGGCTCTACATATAGAGGCTCGAGAGGCCCTGCCCCAGATCACCCGCCACTGAGGGATTGTAAGGGTGGTATTAAGGGCCTCTTCCTAGTGCCCCATGTAGCGATGAGAAAGGGGGGTACCGTCCAGGGGGGAAATGAGTAAATGCTCGATTGCAACCCCTTCATCTGTGGCCCACTCCTACACAACCTCTCAAAGCTTGTGGGGAGTGACACAGTCAGCGAGCCCTGCTGCGATGACAGATAATGCTGAAGTTGCATAAGGTACATCAATTCAGAGGCAGGGAGTTCCCATCGAGACTGCAAGTCGTCAAAGGATAAGAGTACTCGCGTGACAGGGTTCACTATATCAGCGCAACAGAATAGCCCCCTCGAACCCCACTGAGGGAGGTGCTACCCGGAGGAAAGTCCGGGCGGTAAAGAAAAGATTGCATAGGGGGGTAGGGGGAAAGAAGCCTAAACCGCCTAGAGCAATATGTCCACACATATCTAGTAAATGACATAGGGCCTAAAAGGGAGGGCGCAGGGGAGGAAAGCGGAAAAGACCACAAGAAAGAGTTAGAGTGGATAGGAGCTTCTCAATCTCCATCCATTTGCTGTAGGCAAGATGAGTGGACCATGCTGCAAGGTGATGAATTGAGTCACCCAATAATATTTAGTGATATCAGGAACCCCCAAGCCTCAGACTGGGTTGCTTCAGGGAGCCCCCGCACACGAATGTTGTTGTGCCGTCCCCTGTTATCCAGGTCCTCAACATGTGAGTGAAGATCATTAAGGAAGTCAGCAGACATGGTGTCTCAAACCTTTGCTACGTAGGACCTGGTAGAATCATGCTCCCCCTCGAGATCATCAACCCTTTGTGAGACATGCTGGAGGTCTTGGCGCATCTTGGCAATTTCAGCACGGCAGGCATCCTTAACTTCCTCAATAAGCACCTTAAAGTCCTCCTTAGAAGGGAAATGAGAGAGTAGCTGACTTAAGTCCATGGAAGGCAGGGCTGAGGCAGGCAACCCTGAACACTCAATGTCCATGTTGGGACCATCATCCCAGTCAGAGCCACTGACACCCGGCCGAGGAGCACCTGGAGAGCCCACCAGCGAGGGAGGGCCCCTCAGGGGTACCACCCCAGGGGGTCCCGAAGAAGACTTGTGGGTGGACATGTCCCTGTGCAAATTAGGGGGAGCACCAGTGGGACTATCAAGGGGTATAGAGGCCCAGTCACACACCTCCGCAGGGGGTAAATGCACAGCAGGGTACATGGCAAGCGGAGACCCCACAGCAGGCCCACAGGGCAGGCAGGAGCACTCAAGGGAGGGGAGAACCCTCAGCAGCAGACCCCCTTACAGGAGAGGGGTGGTATATAGGAGCCCCAGTGCCAGGAAGGGTTACCAGAGCCTCAGGAGGAGTAGAGAGGAGGACGGCAGAATTTGGAGCCCTGGTAGCAGTGGGATCCAAACAGGATGCCTCAGCAGTTGCGTCCCTTGTGGCTGTACAGGGCAATCCAGGCAGAGGGGAGATGGGTCACTCATTGTGGCAGCAGACAGCGTCCCGAGGTCGGGTCCTTGTGACAGCAGCAGGGGACTGGCGGGTAAGCCCGGCAGGGCATCGGAGGCCATCCACAGCCGGGCTGTAGCAGAGGCGGGCTCCGTAATTGCCGCTGCTCAGACTGAACGGGAGCGCAGGTCTCGCGCTGGAGTTGGATACGCCAGCGGGAAGGCTGGGGCAGAAGAGGGAGTCCTCAAGAGGTACCTGGTGATCCCTCCAGGCGCAATCTGGGTGGTCGGTTCAGGTGTCGGCACCTTCCGGCCCTTGCGGGTACTTCTCGGCATGGGGCAGAGAACTCAGGGCAGCAAATGGAGGGACGGAGCTCCGAAATCAGACGGCCATACTCCCCAGCGGGAAGCCACGCCCCCCCCCCGGTAATATGCTATTCTGCTGTTGGGTCATGCTATGTAAAAAAAAAATTTTAAATTAATGTTTAACGGCACCTTTTTCTGGTGGGTCAGTCCAATAGGAGGCAAATTTATAAATAAGAATAATAATAATAAATTTAATAATAAGTGCTTAATTTATGACCTTTCTGCTCCTCGTGCATCTGCCTAGCATTAATTCTTTAACCCCATCCCAAGAATATAGCATGAAATTCGCATCCATCGATCAGGCAATTCAAATCATATTAAGTCTGGGTACCGGTGTCTGGTTGTCCAAAGCAGACATCATCGATGCTTTTAAGCTTCTTCCGGTGAAACAGGAGATCTGGCAATGGCACTGAGTTGCTTTGCTGTCAAATTAACATTTGGCTCTAAAAGCACCTTTGGCTATTCGACCAGGTTTGTGCCTTACAGTGGATTTTGGAGAATGTAGTTTTATTTACCATAAAAAAAAAAAAAAAAAATATATATATATATATATATATATATATATATAAACAAAAATAAATATAAACATATGTGGTATTGCTGCATGCGTAACGTATATACTCGAGTATAAGCCGAGTTTTTCAGCACAATTTTTTGTGCTGAAAACACCCCCCTCGGCTTATACTTGAGTGAACTCTCCGCCCTCAGTGGTCTTCAACCTGCGGACCTCCAGATGTTTTAAAACTACAACTCCCAGCAAGCCCGGGCAGCCATCGTCTGTCCGGGCTTGCTGTGAGTTGTAGTTTTGAAACCTCTGGAGGTCCGCAGGTTGAAGACCACTGTGGCCTTCAACATCATCCAGCCCCCCCCCTCTCACCCCCTTTAGTTTTGTACTCACCTCCGCTCGGCGGGACGTTAGGGTGCGCTGGTGCTGCAGGACTGTCCGGTGGGGAGGTCATCTGGTGGGATAGTGGTTCCGGGCTGCCATCTTCACCGCGCTTTGGGCCCGGCCCTGGAATAGTCACCATGCCTTGACGACGACGCAGAGGGACGTTCATTACCAACGTCCCTCTGCGTCGTCGTCAAGGCAATGCCTCTATTCCGGGCCCGAAGCGCGGAGAAGAGGCCCCCCGGTGAAGATGGCAGCATGGAACCACTATCCCACCGGACGACCTCCCCACCAGACAGTCCTGCAGCACCAGACCAGCGCACCCTAACGTCCCGCCGAGCGGAGGTGAGTACAAAACTAAAGGGGGTGAGAGGGGGGGGGCTGGATGATGTCGAAGGCCGCAGTGGTCTTCAACCTGCTGACCTCCAGAGGTTTCAAAACTACAACTCCCAGCAAGCCCGGACAGCCGATGGCTGCCCGGGCTTGCTGGGAGTTGTAGTTTTGAAACATCTGGAGGTCCGCAGGTTGAAGACCACTGTATCAGACATTGACAAGCGGTGATGATGAAGGTGGGGGGGCTGATGACATGTGGTGATGATGACAGGGGGATGATGAAGGGGGGGTGGGATGATAAGGGGATGATGACAAGGGGATGATGAAGGGAGGGTGTGGGATGATGACAAGGGGATGATGAAGGGGGGTGTGGGATGATGACAGGGGGATGATGAAGGGGGGGTGTGATGATGTTAAGGGGATGATGAAGAGGGGTGTGTGGGATGATGACAAGGGGATGATGAAGGGGGGGGTGTGGGATGATGACAGGGGGGTGATGAAGGGGGGGTGTGGGATGATGACAAGGGGATGATGAAGGGAGGGTGTGGGATGATGACAAGGGGATGATGAAGGGGGTGTGTGGGATGATGACAGGGGGATGATGACAGGGGGATGATGAAAGGGGGGTGTGGGATGATGACAAGGGGATGATGAAGGGGGAGGTGTGGGATTATGACAAGGGGATGATGAAGGGGGGGTGTGGGATGATGACAGGGGGATGATGACAGGGGGATGATGAAGGGGGGTGTGGGATGATGACAAGGGGATGATGAAGGGGGGTGTGGGATGATGACAAGGGGATGATGACAGGCGGTGATGAAGAATGGGGGATGATGACAGGCGGTGATGATGAAGGGGGGATGATGTCAGGGTGATGATGATGAGGGTGTTAATGACGGGGGTCTGGATGATGACAGGGGGGAAGATGTATTTCCCAGCCTAGGCTTATACTTGAGTCAATAACTTTTCTTGGGATTTTGGGGTGAAATTAGGGGCCTCGGCTTATATTCGGGTCGGCTTATACTCAAGTATTTATGGTAAATGTCCGAACAAAAAAGTCCACAATTGTGTATTTTTGGTCATTTTGTAGTAAAAAAACTAATAAAAAGTGATCGAAAAGTCCCAACAAAACAAAAATGGTACCAATAAAAACTTCAGATCACGGCACAAAAAATTAGCTATAATACATCCTCATATGCGGAAAAATAAAAAAGTTATAGGGGTTAGAATATGATAATTTTAAACATACTAATTTTGTAACTAATGTAGTTATAATTTTTTTAAAGTAGTAAAATAAAATAAAACCTATATAAATTAGGCATTCTTGCAACTGTATTTAGGTGTCATTTTTACAAAAATGGGAACTGCTTAGAATCGGAAGGCACCAAAAGTTACAAAATGGCGTTTTTTTTTTGTTTTCAATTTTGCCCCACAAATATTTTTTTTTCGGATTTTACCGTAGATTTTTTGGTGAAATTATTAATGTTATTACAAAGTAAATTTGGTGGCACAAACAAAAAAGCCCTCATATGGGTCTGTAAGGAAAAGGGGAGGAAGAAAAAAATGAAAGTGCAAAAAGGAAAAATGTCCCAGTCCTGAAGGGGTTAATATAAGGGTCTATCTGCACCTTTATACTATGAATTTGCACTACACTGGGAGCAGACCTACATCATCCCAAAGTTTTTCGTTTACTTCAACTATAAACTCCATTAAATTCCCCATAATTCGGAATACCTCAGGGATACCTCTTCTATCACAAGTGACCGTAGCTCTTGGTCACTTTTACAACTGCACAAGGCAGAAGTGAAAACCCTCTATCTAAATCAGATGGGTAAACTATTGCCAGTAACCACCCTTGGGTTCGGCCTTACCCCTGGGTCCAGCCACAGAAGCGAAAACTAGTACCAGTGACTTTAGCTTTCAGCCACTTTCACAACTGTACAAACGCAGAAGCAAAAACCAGTAACCGCCTAATGCAAATTACGCTTACTTCCATGAACACGGAAGCAAATGGGTATGGTAGTGGAGTACTATTCAGTTAAAACTTATGGACAATTAACATAGGAAGAGGGCTTAAAACTGTGAGCTGCCTTAAAGGGGTACTCCGGTGGTCAACGTGTTTTTCCGTTTTTGACTTACCCTAATCTATTTCCGTTCTTTGTTGTCTTTTTATCCCCCACTTTGATTTCCTATCTTTGCTTCTATTTCCTGTTTTTTTGCTGTGCTGTAAACTCCAAATCCCAGCATGCCACATGCCTTGCTGGTTTGGGGCGGTTCCTTTTTTTTTTTTTGTTTATTTGTTCCGCCCTTTACCCACCCTACTATTTTCCCAGGTCAGCCCCCTTATACACAGCACACTAATATAATCAGCCTTGGTTGGGATACACTGTCATACACACACAAAAGGGACTACAACTCCCAGCATGTGTCATTCAGGAGTCTTCAGTCTGTAGTATAACACCAGCATGCTGATTCTGTAGTCTCCTGGGGGTTGTAGTTCACCACACCTCTGTAGTGCATACACCAGTGTTTCCCAACCAGGGTGCCTCCAGGTGTTGCAAATCTACAACTCCCAGCATGCCCTGACAGCCTTTGGGCATGCTAGGAGTTATAGTTTTGCAACAGCTGGAGGCACACTGGTTGGGAAACACTGGTGTAACATGTTGTGTATGCTGAATAGGCTAGAACAGTGTTTCCCAACCAGTGTGCCTCCAGCTGTTGCAAATGTACAACTCCCAGCATGCCAGGGCATGCTGGGAGTTGTAGTTTTGCAACAGCTGGAGGCACACTGGTTTGTAAACACTAGCATACACACACACACACACACACAACAGGGACTGCAATTCCCAGCATGTGTCATTCAGGAGTCTCCCCTCCCCCTTCACATATAGAGATCATGCCCAGTATGAGATTTATTACCCTGCAGGCCATACATCTCCAGCCCGTGCCCCTTCTCATCCTCCCCTTCAGATAACACTTATCTTCTCTGTGAGGTCCTTCTTCTGTGCAGACCTGTGTCCTTAGAATACAGAGCAGGGGGGAGGGGAGGTGAGGAGCTGTATACTCAGCTGGATGAGATGAGGGGGCGTGGCTTATTTTTCTCATGCAGACAGAGAAAAAAAAAAGCTGTGACATCTTGTCCACAACAGACTCAGAACTGTGGACAACAGTAAAAGAAAACCCTCTGAACTAAAGAACTTCCTGCCCAGCAAACAGGTAAGAAAAACACATACATGCTGCTAAAACATATAACACATGTATATTGCAAAAAAACAAAACTTAAAAAGAAGATGCCATATAGTTAAAAAAATTTACCACCGGAGTACCCCTTTAAATGTGCACTGAATTTGTTGTGCAAATATTAAACAAAGATGGCCACCATCCATATGGACACAAACCAAACAGAGCTATTTTACGGAGACAAAATACCCTGAACTAAGAGAATACAAAAAGAGCGGGAAAGTACCTTGAACAAAGGGAGTGCACCACTTCAATGGGTTGTGCAAATACTTTGCTCAAGTCACTTCCCCCCCCCCCCCCGCACAATGTGACTCCACACAACCAAACGCCCCTGCACAATTCTAACACTCCAACAATATGGTCATATGTGAACACTCTGCACTTATAAAGAATACATAACGAGACTTATAACTAGGGATGAGCGAATCGAATCTGACAAATCCGAAATCATTACGAATTTCAGGAAAAATTCGATCCGCAACGAATGCAAATATGGCCGCGATTCTATTGCGCAAATCACTTAATTAAACTACTGTAAATTTAGTGCGGTTCAGGCTCCAGGGCATCTAAAATGGTGGATCCACATGTGAGGACATGGGGCAAGGAATCCTGGGAAAGCGGGAACAAGGGTAGGCGAGATGACCCTGAATCACATGCAGGATGCAGCCTATCAACAGCCAGTCACCCCTGTGATGTCACAGCCCCATATAATCGGCAGCCATATTGCAGCCAGTAACTTCAGCCTTTCACTGCAGAGAGATAGATAGGGACAGACAGCGCTGTGTGTTGCACAGAAAAGCTTTTTCCAGCAGCAATTCACCTCCTAGTCAAGTCAGCGTTCTGTTGTACAGTGAGAGAGACAGAGAGTGGTGTGTGTTTCACAGAAAAGCATTCTTACTGCAGCGATTCACCTCCCAGTCACTGTCTACAGCGTTCTATTACAGAGAGCACACTGGACAGAGTTGCACAAAAGGACAGCAGCGATTCAGCTCAAGCACAAATTCTGCCTAGAAGCACTGATAGGGAAGGGAGTAAGATTGAAAGAGAGAGTGCAATTTTGGGTGTAGTACAAAGCGACTGTGTGCTGCAGCACTGATATGTACTGCTTGTGTTGTGCACAAATACTTTTTAAAGTGTAATGTAGCACATTTTTCTCCCCTCATAAGTTCATGTCCCATACCTACATTTAAGTGGTGTACTATTTTGTACCTGATAAACTCTCAAGGGCCTAGATACGGTGAAAGGATAGCCAAAAGTACACACCTGCTGCTGTTCTAGACAAATACTGTTAAGCATAGTGGAGCGTATTCTACTGCCTTCATAAGTGCATACCACATACGTTCATCTAATTTGTACCATTTGGTTTCTGATAAAGTCTTAAGGGCCTAGTTACTGTAAAAGGACAGCCAAAAATACACACCTGCTGCTGTTCTAGACAAATACTGTTTTAACCCCTTAAGGACTGAGCAATTTCATGTTTTTGCACTTTTTTTTCCGTTTTTTCCTCCTTGCCTTAAAAAAATCATAACCCTTTCAATTATACACCTAAAAATCTGTATTATGGCTTATTGTTTGCGCCACTGATTCTACTTTACAGTGACATTAGTCATTTTACTGAAAAATCCACGGCGAAACGGAAAAAAAAATAATTGTGCGACAAACTTGAAGAAAAAAATGCCATTTTGTAAATTTTGGGGGCTTCCGTTTCTACGTAGTACATTTTTCGGTTAAATTGACACCTTATAATTTTTCTGTAGGTCCATACGGTTAAAATGATACCCTACTTGTATAGATTTGATTGTGCATTACTTCAGAAAAAAATCAAAAATACATGCAGGAAAATGTATACGTTTAAAATTGTCATTTTCGGAGCCCTATAACTTTTTAATTTTTCTGTGTTCAGGGCACTATGAGGGCTCATTTTTTGCGCCGTGATCTGAAGTTTTTAGTGGTACCATTGTTTTTCTGATTAGACTTTTTGATCACTTTTTATTCACTTTTTTGTGGCATAAAAAGTGATCAAAATGCGCTATTTTGGACTTTGGAATGTTTTTGCGCGTACGCCATTGAACGTGCAGTTTAAAAAGTGGTATATTTTTATAATTAGGACATTTACGCACGTGGTGATACCACATATGTGTATTTTATTCTTATTTACACTGTTTTATTTTGTTACTAGGAAATGCCGGGTGATTTAAACTTTTAATTCAGAAGGGAATACCTGAAAGGGTTAACTTTTTTTCTTCCATTTTTTTCTGCGAGCTCATAGCCTACATAGGGACCTATCAGCTTGCAATGGCTGATTACATTCACAGACCGCTGCCTTGCCATTGCATGGCAACAAGCTGTGGAATTGGTGGTTGATTGCTCCAGCCTGTAACTCAGGCATGGAGTAATCAATCGGAGGTAAGATAAGAGACCTTCTTCTCTCTGGGTAGCTGATCGGGGCCTCACGATTTTATCACGATGACCCCGATCAGCCAGACTGAGCATCCGGGAAGCATTTAGTTTCACTTTCGATGCGGTGCTCAGCTTTGAGCGCCGCATCGGAAGGGTTAATAGCGCATGGCCGAACGATCGCGGCCGCGCGCTATTAGCCGCGGGTCTAGGCTGTGAATAGCCGCCGGGACTATCCCGTTATGACGCGGGGTCCCGCCAGGACCCCGCGTTATAGACAGGGACCGGACTTAGGACGTACTCATACGTCCTAAGTCCTTAAGGAGTTAAGTGTAGTGAAGCGTATTGTACTCCCCTCATATACGCACTAAGTATGTCAGGCAGATAAGTGCCAGGACATGCACAGAGGAGTGGCAGAGGTCTAAATTCATCAGGCGCAGGCAGAGCTCACAACAAACTAGGTGCGAGTGGCAGCAGGAGTCGCAGCAAGAGGCCTGATCTCCCGGAATCAGCTAATGGTCGTGTCTCGACCAGCAACCCATCTGCCATCATCGATTGGTTAACATGATCATCCACTTCAGCACAAGTGACATCTGATACCCCCAGTCAACAGTCGGTGGGTTCCTCAGACATAACCCTCAGTTTGCATGGCCCTGGAACAGTCTCTGTCCTCCCATTGCCTCTGTCCTATGTCCTATTCCACCTACAAAAGTATGTTATGATGTGGGTTCAGCTCTAATAGAGGTGGGTCTTTTGCGGCTCTGACTCAGAACAGGCACATCAGGTGAGTATAAAAGGTTTATTAAAATGCAACGCATTTCACCGCACATGGGCGGCTTCATCAGGCATGATGCCTGATCAAGCCGCCCATGTGCGGTGAAACGCGTTGCATTTTAATAAAACTTTTATACTCACCTGATGTGCCTGTTCCGAGTCAACGCTGCAAAAGTCCATTTGTCGCTATCTACTTGGTTGGGAGGCTGCAGTCCGGGCTCTAACAATCCTTACACTCTGCCCATTGTTGTGTGTGAGCTCACACAACCACCTGGGGTTAGAGGCTTAACCCCTTAAGGACCAAGGATGTACCGGTACGTCCTTGGTCCTGCTCTCCCGATATAACGCGGGGTTACACAGTAACCCCGCGTCATATCACGGCAGGCTCGGCGTCATAGTGAAGCCGGGACCCGCCTCTAATAGCGCGCAGCGCCGATCGCGGCTCCGCGCGCTATTAACCTTTTAGCCACGCGCTCAGAGCTGAGCCGCGCGGCTAAAAGTGAAACCGAAAGTGTCCGGCTAGCTCAATCGGGCTGTTCGGGATAGCCGCGGCTAATCGCGGCATCCCGAACAGCTGACAGGACAGCGGGAGGGCCCCTACCTGCCTCCTCGCTGTCCGATCGCCAAATGACTGCTCAGTGCCTGAGATCCAGGCATGAGCAGCCATGTGGCAGAATCGTTGTTTATGAGAAACCAGTCATCAATGGTCATCACAAGATCAGTGTGTGCAGTGTTATAGGTCCCTATGGGAGCTATAACACTGCAAAAAAAAAGTGAAAAAAAAAGTGAAGAAAGATCATTTAACTCCTCCCCTATTAAAAGTTTGACCCCCCTTTTCCAATAAAAAAAAAAAAACACAGTGTAAATAAAAATAAAAATAAACATATATGGTATCGCCGCGTGCGGAAATGTCCGAATTATAAAAATATATCATTAATTAAACCGCACGGTCAATGGCGTGCGCGCAAAAAAATTCCAAAGTCCAAAATAGTGCATTTTTGGTCACTTTTTATATCATTTAAAAATGAATAAAAAGCGATCAATAAGTCCTATCAATGCAAAAAGGGTACCGTTAAAAACTTCAGATCACGGCGCAAAATATGAACCCTCATACCGCTCCAAACACGGAAAAATAAAAAAGTTATAGGGGTCAGAAGATGACGATTTTAAACGTATTAATTTTCCTGCATGTAGTTATGATTTTTTCCAGAAGTCCGACAAAATCAAATCAATATAAGTAGGGTATCATTTTAATCGTATGGACCTACAGAATGAAGATAAGGTGTAATTGTTACCGAAAAATGTACTACGTAGAAACGGAAGCCCCCAAAAGTTACAAAACTGCGTTTTTTTTTTTCACTTTTGTCGCACAATGATTTTTTTTTCCGTTTCACCGTAGATTTTTGGGCAAAATGACTGATGTCATTACAAAGTAGAATTGGTGGCGCAAAAAGTAAGCCATCATATGGATTTTTAGGTGCAAAATTGAAAGAGTTATGATTTTTTAAAGGCAAGGAGCAAAAAACGAAAATGCAAAAACGGAAAAAACCCCGGTCCTTATGGGGTTAAAAAGAATCCTTCTACCAATAGCTACCCAGTCGGTTTTACGCTATGGAGTGCTCTCTTTTATATTTTCAGCTCTAGTAGAGGACAGTCAAATAAATATCAATAACACGGATAACAAACCCCCTATTTATGGGAGGGGGGATAATAACACCCCTATGTGCTCCCAGAGTGTACGTGAATGGACCATATAGCGTCTGCTAAAACAGCAGTAAACTACAAACACCAATATAAAAAAAAGCTGTGACAGACATAAATAGCAAAAAATAGTAACAAACTTTATTGTTTAAAAGCACATATTGAAATACATGATGAAGAAAGAGTAATGGCAACTAAAAATTAGGACGTCTGCTGGATATAGTACATGAGATACTAATATCTTCAAGGGCATGTGCCACATAATGTATAGATATATGCTTCCGCCACCTCCAGGCTGTGTCACTGTACAGCCATGTGGAGACGTGGCGCCTACATCTCATGGCCACATGAGCCCTGTAGGGGCTGAACTGGAGGAGGAGGAGGGGGAAGGGCACAGAGGAGCACAGTTTAGTTTTTGTCAGATGGGCAGTTTTTCTAGTCATCTGACAGGAGAGGAACAGCAGGAGCAGCTAGAGGGTTTTAGAGAAGGCGAGACAGAGGACCCAGACACACAGTGGCAGTATGCAGTAGAGATGGAGGCAGGGAGTCCCTCTGAGTCACTTGCACAAATGGCACTATGCATGCTCACTTGTTTGCGTAGTGACAACTGAACTGTAACCATTCGGTAAGGGAATGACTTCTGTCTCTCCACCTTATTAGGCGTTCGCTACCGGCACAAAATGGGGGCCTTTTTTACACCCACTGAGAGGGAGGACAAACTGACCTACTACAGAGACATCCTACGTAGTCAGTTGGCCGATACCTATCTGCGCCATTGTCTACCCTCTCGCAGGTCTGACTCAGGGGGCCCTCTGCGCTCACCCTCCACTGCCATGGCTGCTGGGGAGGGGTGGGGTGGGAGGAGCAGTACCAGCTCCATCAACAGCAGCCTGACTTTACAGTCGCTGATGAGTTGCTTTCTTCACCCGCATAGTGAGGCAACTCATCAGCAGCAGGTAGACCTGGAGCAGGACCTGAACCAGCAGGTGGGGGCATACCTTGACATGACCATGCCAACACACCTTGAAGATTTGCTGGACTTCTGGGCAGCCAAACTTGATTTGTGGCCGCAAATAGCAGAGTTTGCCCTGGAAAAGCTGTCCTGCCCGACCAGTAGTGTCCATAGTAACCCCAAGGAGAACTCGTCTGTCCACAAATAATGTGTAGAGACTGACCTTTGTGAAGATGAATCAGGCATGAATCAACCAGGATTTCTACCCACCAATGACTGATGCATCAGAGTAGATTGACCATGGTGCCCCACCAACACTTCACAAATGTGGAAAGTGCTAAACATATTTAAGGTGCTACTCCCCAGTTACAGACATGCCATCAGACCACTAGTAAGTTTTGTGGATATGCATTACGTAAAACTCAACTTTTAATAATATTCTTAGGATAAAATATATGTACCCAAATCTTTTTTTAAATCAATAAAAAGGAAAGATGTGCAAAAAAAAACATTTGCC